>NC_136808.1:16395292-16517792 GCF_951216825.1 Electrona antarctica | reverse complement strand
ACACACACACACACACACAATAAGATCATCTATAACTATACACAACATGACATTTCTTTTGATTGAAGCGAAACCCTCAGTCTCAGAAGACTATATTAAATCAATAGACAGGAGGGGACGTGTTATGGATGTGACTATGGAGAATTACAATGCCATAAAGTGTGATAGAACGGCGACGGGGAGGATCATCGCTACAATGATCGACCACAACAAGGAGCATGCTGATTGGATAATTGCTTGAGATGACAGGAGCATCATTCATGCTGTTGGAGAAAGGTGTGGGCGTGCGCCGTGCGTGCGTGCGTGCGTGCGTGCGTGCGTGCGTATTTGTTTGTGTGTGTGTGTGTGTGCGTGTGTGTGTGTGTGTGTGTGTGTGTGTGTGTGTGTGTGTGTGCAAATGCAACATAAAGGACTAGAAGTGGGTGATACAGTATGACTCGATTACTTAATGATTTAATTTTCTTATGAGAAAATATCTTTTCATGTAGATTTATATATAAGACTACTGTTCTCAAAGTGGGGTCCAGGGATCCGTGACGCATAGCAAGGGGGGCCCCTGGTCCCTTGGGTTTCTCACAATGTAGCCCCCTGAATCATTTACAGTAGTTGACTTGCCGGGGCGGGTAGTAGTCGTTTCTGTGTTGTGTCTGAATGACTTTTGATTTAAAAAAATGTAATACAAATAGTTCCAATGGCATAAATTGTAACGTTTTAAGTATATGATCATGCCCATTCATTTACGAAAAAACATTAAAGGAGATAAGAGGTTTCTGCCAACAGCAATGATTATGTTCACAGGATTTTACTGTGTGACAGAATTTTGATGAAATCTTATTTCCCCAAGGATGCCTGTAATAAAAGTTAAACAAATTCTCTGCCCAGTCTGCTCTACTCCTTTCAACCACACTAACCTTGTTGTCATCCCCTTTTTGGGCATATTATTATAGCCTGGTGAACATTTGGCGAATTAGAAAATAAGTGAAAATGACCAACAACAAGCATCATGTAGCATTGTGATGCGGCGCATGTAGCATCATGTAGCATCATGTAGCATCATGTAGCATTGTGATGCGGCGCATGTAGCATCATGTAGCATCATGTAGCATCATGTAGCATTGTGATGCGGCGCATGTAGCATCATGTAGCATCATGTAGCATCATGTAGCATTGTGATGCGGCGCCTGTAGATTGGCTATTTTCACTCAGCGCAATATACAATGAAGTATATCGGCACTGTCAGTTGTTGCACTATTTCTGCTACTATTCTGCAATACACTTTAATTTACATGAATTTTCCAAAAAAACATAAACACTGTTACGCCACCGCCTGGGCGTGAACAGTATCTCTGTCTGTGTGCAGTCTCTCTGTTTGCTCATCTGTACAGTATGCAAAGACAGTGGTAGTATACAATAGGTTGCTCGTGTACAGGAAGGCTCAAAGCCAGAATGGCAATAGAAGATGACTGCAGGCTCTATAACCACAATGACATTATCTTAAATTGGTGGATAAGAAATGAGTTATTATGTTTACAGATGAGTGGCAGAGGCCTGCGTGGGCAGCCACTGCAGCACAGCCCAGGCCAGGGGACACTGTGCTGTATTCCACCAGTACTACAGAAGTTACCTCAGACACTTTCAACCTGCTGTTCCTATTTTCTAACCTGACTTCGCCAGATTGCGGCAGTATTGAGTTCACCAGTTCCCTCCTCCTGCCTGCATCTGGGATCTCTCAAGCAGAAACGATGAACCCGGAAGCAGCGGGACAAACATTTGATATCTCCATAATAATTTCGAGTTGTAGTCTTGTTAGGTTGTGTTTACATTTGCGCTGTGGCAGCGCTTCAATATGTCATAAGTCCGCTCCGGACAGAATTGGACCGGAGTACATCATCTCTGCCTGAGAGTTCCCAGACTCTCCCTGCTGGCAGAATGCAAATGTTGTCCAGCAGGGGGAGTGGTTTCACCAGGCTACCTATTTTCGGCATGTCAAAAAAAAAAGAGGAAAAAAAAGGAATATATATACAATATATATCATCCACGGAGATTTTGAAAACATGACTAAAACTCCCATATCTGCTGGGCGAAGTACAACAATGTGCAAACACAGCAGCTGCTGTGATAGGAGAAGGATGTCAAATGGAACACAACAACCCTAAAGACTAAATCATTGTGTGTATCTGCATCGAGTGATGCCGATCTTGGTATATAGAAATTGATTTATTGGAGATTCTGACTTTCAATTGTACGCAAATTTTGTTTTGATCTACTGGTACTTTTGTTCTACTTTTTGCTTTGGCAATGTAAACATATATTTAATCCCCTTTGAATTAAATTGAATTGTATGTCAAGCTGTTATATTTTAAAATGGTTGCAAACACTAAACAAACACTAGTTGTATTTCCCTCAGGTATTCTAGCATAAGAGTTCATGGCAACGGCAGCCATGAACTCAAAACGCCTTCAGTCCATACTGTATCTTATTATAACAATTCCCAGCAGGTTGAAAGAGTTCTAGGCTATTGTGTGTAGGCAGAAAACAAAAGTATAAAACAATAGTCTCCTATGCTCGCTCCACTCATTTCCTCACAGAGGCTGCTTGTTTTCAAATCCCAACAGTGGTAGCTATAAAGTGTTTTTTTGTTTCTTTGGGGGGGGGGGGGTTTAACCGCAAGATCCATTCTCTGAAGCATAGATTAGCCTTATAATGGGATGGACACCTTCTGAATTCATGCTATGGGAGCATCCAACACATCACTCTGTAGTGAAGGATGGAACATAACGCCACTACTGGAGAACTATCCTGTCTCCTGATCTGTGCAGATTGAAGCCACAACACTGCAAAGTTTACATAGGAACCCGGCCCTGCTGTAGATAGAAACCAGGTTACATGTATTCAGAGCTATAGCAGAGATATACCACATAAGGTACAGCCAGTTGTTTATGTGACAGTGAATGCATTCACTTGGGACAAACACACCTGCAAGTACATCAGACATAATTTATAAGCTGGAGACAGGGTTGCTTATAATGATGTCAAACAAACAATAAGTGATTGTTATTCGTGTCTGACGTGGAACAGCGACAACAAACAATGGTGAAGCAGACAGTTGGGCAAACCATGTGTCAAGTAAAGACTTACTAGGCCCCTCTCTCTCTCTCTCTCTCTCTCTCTCTCTCTCGTAATTTTCTCTCTCTCTCTCTCTCTCTCGTAATTTTCTCTCTCTCTCTCTCTCTCTCTCTCTCTCTCTCTCTCTCTCTCTCTCTCAATTCTATTCAATTCAATTCAAAGGAGCTTTATTGGCATGAGAAAACATACGTTTACATTGCCAAAGCAAAAGTGGAACAAAACAATCAAGATAAAACATCTCTCTCTCTCTCTCTCTCTCTCTCTCTCTCTCTCTCTCTCTCTCTCTCTCTCTCTCTCTGTCACTGTGTGTCTCTGTCTCTCTCCCCCTCTTGTCTACCTTTTTCTCCCCCCCCCCCCCACCTACCTCTGAACACATAATCCATCACAACAGTCACATATTGTGTAAGACTTTGTGCCAGCAGGGACCCCCCATACAAGATTTGTGTTTCAAAAGATAATATTCCAAATCTGAGCGTCCTTGACATGAAAACGTTTGAGAGCCAATGCTGTGTACTACAGCAGTACACTGCAGCTTGTCTCATTCTACTCCTGGCTTGGTGCATAGGTGATAGGGGTAAACTTGCCTCGGCATCAATCAACGCTGTAGTCTCGGCTGGATAGAGGAATATGTTTTCAAATAGCTCTTTCACAGGCATCCAAGGTGACAGAAAATAATTCCCTTTAAATGCTATCACGTTTTTGGGACTTCTTGGGGACAGTAAGGGAGAAACAATACTTATCATCGCTGTCGTGTTACTCGTGTAGAAACCTTATTTCAACTTTGTTTAGTAAATTAATGCTCTTTGTCATACATACAGTGTCACACAAAAATAGCAAAAAAGTCACAATGCGTCACAAACGCGATACAACTCGCGGTGAGCTTGTTGATCTGCTATTTATTTTTTAAGTTAAATTGAAAGTCCATCTGGGTTTTCTAAATATTTAACCAATGAAACGTATTAACAAGAGCTAAATAATAAGCACATTGGATACATTGAACGCATTTCCCCCCATGTAACATTTTTGGACATAATAAAGCTGCGTTCAGACCTGAATATACTGTATATATATTCGCCTCGGTTCTCCCTGTTTGTGCCTCGCCAGGTCATGCCTTGTCCGTTTGCGCAATTTCTCGTCTTCGCATTGACTTTGTATGTAATCGCGCTGCTCTAACCATCCAAGTCTGAACGCACCTTTGGGTTTCCACCCGATAGCACGTTATAATGTAATGGTCTGCTCACTCCACAATGTTGACTTTAATGCATTTTGACCTAAGATCAGATTCTAAAAATGTCTTCTACATCCTGACAGTTTTCTGAAAAAGCTATGTTTCTATGTCAGTCGTTCTTTGATTTAAAAAAAAATAGCAGATCTACAAGCTCATAGCGCGCCACTCGGTGGCGCGCTATGAGCTTGTAGGTCTGCTATTTAAAAAAAAAAATCTAAAGCATAACATAATGCTAACACCAAAAGGGGTTCCCACTTCCCGCCCAAAATGGGTTAATGCATTGGTGCATTTTGTTATTATATTACTAACTGTCCTACATTTAAGACGAATCTCAAAATGGTTCACTTTTAACACAAAGAGAGAGTCACCCTCCGGCCAAGAAAAAAAGAAAAGGCACACTGAATGGTTTCAGAATTATTCACACACTAATTCTGATGAATCATCTGGACACCCACTGTTGGCAGATGGTTTTTGGACAGTGATGCCAGGCGTGAAAATATCCAGCTGGCAATGGCATAATCCTATTAAACCTAATTTATGCCTCTGCCAAAAAAGTATTTTTCAACATCGTTGAAAAGTTGACAATACAAGTACGTATGTCGACGTGATTTTCTAGAAAATGTAATCAGATGAAAGTGAATTTTAGTTGAGCAACATATTGCGTGTCATTTTTTCGCCACAGCATAAAGAATTAGACAGAAGTACTAGCTTGGCATGTACATGGCATGCTACAGTGATGCTGCAGCTACCCAGTAGCAGATGTTGGTTACATCCGCCTCAGAAGACTGTTTCGTTGTTCGTACGTTGCAATGCAATGCATTGCAAAATTGTAGATCTGCTATTTTTACGGTGCAATGCCATCATACAACAGAATCAGAATCACTACCAGTCAACTACAATATTTTACAACACTATTAACAATATAAATGCTATAATACAAGATATAATATAAGACAACGATAAAGTAAAAAAATGGAAGCTAAACAATCGTTTTGTCTGGAATCAATGGAAAGGTATGTGCAATAGCTCATGGGAGAATCAGTTACTTCAATCAAAATATGTACACAGTAGTTGTAACCCGCCATGCATGTCGGGAGCCACGGGTGATTTTTAACCCGCCGCAACGGGATGTCTGACTTATGGGCAGTCCCCACACAGTTTTGTACCTTCGCATTTTATTTTGAAGAATGATGATGATTTCCCAGGGGGCCTGGTTGGCTATGTACCAGGCTTAGATGTTCTGAAATGTCTATGGAGAAATGTGATTTCTACCTGAAATACATGGCGGTGACTATTTAAGCAATATTACACGAGAGGGGGTGGTTTAACGTCATTAACCCATTTTGACCAGATTCTAAAAATGTCTTCTACATCCTGACAGTTTTCTGAAAAAGCTATGTTTCTATGTCAGTCGTTCTTCGATTTTTCAAAAATAGCAGACCTACAAGCTCGTAGCGCGCCACTCGGTGGCGCGCTATGAGCTTGTAGATCTGCTATTTTTCAATAGCTAAAGCATAACATAATGCTAACACCAAAAGGGGTTCCCGCCCAAAATGGGTTAATGCACGCCTGCAATGCTGCAGGAACGAGCCCCGAAAGCAACGCAGAAGTCCCATTTAAGCCTTCTGATAGTGACAACTCATGACAATAAACTAAAACATTTGGGCCAAACAAATAATTCGCTCGTCCTCATGAAAGGGGGCAGGACTGCGGTGCTTTATACCTGCTGTGTTTTCGTCCTCATGAAAGGGGGCAGGACAGCGGTGCTTTATACCTGCTGTGTTTTCGTCCTCATGAAAGGGGGCAGGACAGCGGTGCTTTATACCTGCTGTGTTTTCGTCCTCATGAAAGGGGGCAGGACAGCGGTGCTTTATACCTGCTGTGTTTTCGTCCTCATGAAAGGGGGCAGGACTGCGGTGCTTAAAGGGGGCAGGACTGCGGTGCTTTATACCTGCTGTGTTTTCTGTGCTGGTTGCATTCAAGTCTCGCTGAAAAAATACTGAATTCATGAAAGAGCTTCAAACAAAATAATAACAGCATGAAAAAGAGCACATTTCAGTTAAACATCACGATTAATCAGCAGTGTAGTGTAGTGTGACATGGTGTGTGTGTGTGTGTTGTGTTGTGTTGTTGTGTGTGTGTGTTGTGTTGTGTTGTGGTGTGTGTGTGTGTGTGTGTGCGTGCGTGCGTGCGTGCGTGCGTGCGTGCGTGCGTGCGTGCGTGTCCATCATTTTCATCCTTTTGATTGTCTGTAATTTTTCAACAAGCTGTTCTGTGCCTTCCATTATCATCTTAATTATTCTCTACGCTTTGTCACCACATGCCTACTTACCATTTGTACAGTAGTTCCTACTTCCTGCACACTGTAATAATTCTATTGTTATTATGTATTTCTTTGCATGGAAAGGAACAAGATGGAAATAAGAATGAGGCCGAATTGACACAGCAAGATTTTAGTGCTAATTATCCACTCACCTACATTTTTTGGCACTCACCGACAAATCCCCAAATCGGGGTTTGCCCCCGGAGGTTTTGCTCGCTTTGTGTTAATGGGTCAAAGACTGGGAACCAAGTATCGATCTCAGCACTCCAAAAATAAACAAACTCTGGCTCTGTATCGTTTACGATAGTCAGTCACTCATATTTGACAGAGTCTGTTTCTGGGGAAATTGTAAATTATTCGGCAGCGTTAGTGTTTTCTCGCCATCAGTAGATTCTTCATATTCATATGAGTGAAACCGCCAGGATCACGTATTTATATTCGGAACACAGTTTGAAGCGATTAACAGAAAACAAGTCTATGGGAATTCAAAATGGGGGGAACAAATACGACCCGGGTAGGATGTGTATATTACGTGAGACTTTGCTCTATTTTACTATGATCAAGTAGAGTGTACGAAAAAAACGACTGACAGACAGCAACGGTATATCAATGAATCGAGTACTTTGTCAAGCACTGGACAAACGTGTAAGTGATGGATGGACCGACCTTGCCATCCTTAGGGCCTCCTCTGCTAGCGGGTTTTAAAACAGGCATTCCACAGCAATATACTCAATGATGAATGAGACTCTCCAAGTAGGATTATAAGGAGATTCTCGCCAAGTTTAATTGGACAGTGTTCTATATTGTCAGACTGAGAAATCTAATGCGGTGAAACAAGATATAAAAGTGACGTAAAAAATAATGACCAAAAGTGGAGAAGAAAGGCATGTACAGTACACATAATATACACATGCACTGTATGTACAGTAGGGAGGGATGTCATTAGAACAGAGCCGCTGTCACTGTTCCAATTACTGGGATTGTGCTATGTACAGTATGAGGACTATGCTTTGTTACGCACTGCAGTCTAGGTTTTGTCAGTGGTTCTTCGATTTTTCAAAAATAGCAGACCTACAAGCTCGTAGCGCGCCACTCGGTGGCACGCTATGAGCTTGTAGATGTGCTATTTTTCAATAGCTAAAGCATCATCATTAGACAGTTAGAACAGAGCCGCTGTCACTGTTCCAATTACTGGGATTGTGCAGTATGTACAGTATGAGGACTATGCTTTGTTACGCACCGCAGTCTAGGTTTTTGCATAGCATATTTGCTGTCAGGCAGAAATGTTGTATCGCCAAATCAATTTCAACTTTTGATGTTTTTTTCCGTAAATTAACTGATTCTCGACCAAAAAAAATCTTTGATGTATTTTTCTTTTTTTAAAGCCCACAGCTCCAAAAACATCTTAGATCGCGCTCGTATGCAACATATGAATGCCTCTCGGCTGCTAGGCGGTCGATAAACAGAAAATGAACCGGAATTGAAAAAGTCTGCCTCCGTCCACTTCAACGTTAACTGATTCTTTTTAATCCACTTATCTCGTATTCTTTTCCCAGATTGCGTCTTTGGTCAAAACAAGCTGTATTCACGGCTCATCACTAAACTTTACAAGATGTATGTTTCGGGTGAAGTAAAATCGTGGTTCACTTTAATAGCCGTTTTTACTTCCGGTTCACGGATCGTGAGTTTTTGGTCTTCAAAATAAGAGCTTGCTCTGAAAAGACGTGGCAGCTAGGGGTGAACAGGGGGCGAAATAAATCTGGCAGTAAATTAGTTAATCGTTTACCCGCCAGGAACATAGGAATTTTAAAACGTAGAATCTTGTAGCCTGCCACAAACGGAAAAGCCGTTTTAACAGCGATGTATTCATTAATGCATGTTTTAATACGATCGTATCGAAATCTACCGTCAGTTAGCTTTGTTATGCTTCTGACACAATGGGCGCGGCCATTTTGAAAATGCGCGCGCATCCACTAACATTGTCGGCTCTGTTTTCAGACGGCTTTATCTCACAGAAGCGACATTGCAGAGGACGCTTTGTCCCAGACAAGCGTTTTCAACGGCCTGTAGCAGGCGCTGTGATACTCGCGGTCCACTTTTTCCACCACCGACCGAGAGAACGAGCACCAGCTTCGTCAACACACACGGAATGGTTTCATAGTAAAATGCGATTACGGATATTTGGCTCTTCAAAGTAAGTGTCACGCGTGATTAAACCATGGCAATACGCAATCGAGGGATTAATTAATGGCGGCAGGCTAAGGTAAGTATAAGTAGGCTAAAAGTATAGCTAATTAAGAGTGTCTGTTGTTTCTTTTTTTATAAATATTTAACCAATGTTTAACCAATGAAAAGAGCATGTGACTAAATAATAACATTGGATCAATTTGAATGCAGACACCTTTTTCCATTTCCTGAAAAGTAAGTTTTCCACCTGACGTCTATACGATAGTAATCACATACACATTTCTTTCTCTCTCTCTGTCTCTGTCTCTCATGACACGACAGTCAATTAAAGGTTTGCAGACTCTATCATGTGAGAGTATCATTCCCTGGAGCCTTTGGGAGGCAGAGATACATTACTATGAACTAACATACTTTGACTGGGGCTCCCGAGAGTCAGCATACATTACACGATGACTGGGCTTAAACCATTTGTTCCCTGCTCAAACTGAGACTACAGAAGTATAAGCTGCTCAGATGTTAGCGTTGCGGTTCCCATGGTTTTTAAATGATTTAACGTGGGTTTGTTAATTTAGTTTTTGTTTTGTGAAAAGGCTTACTTTTAGCGTTTAATTGTAATATGTCAGGGTCAAGATTAGAAAAGTTCTGAAAAATAACTAGAATAGCAGATCTACAAGCAGATCTAGATCTTGCATCTTTACTTTTCAGGAAATGGGGGAGGGGGGGGGGTTCCAATGGATCCAATGTAAATATAATTTAGTCACAAACTCTTAATACCTTTTTAAATGTTTAATTGCTACTCTAGTTTTCGTATTTTTTCTAGTTTTAGTAAACAATATATCCTTGGGAGTTTCCATGCCCCTGACTAGAAAACATTACATCTTTCCTGAGATTAAAGTTACACAATACCATGCTGCCCTGACATGTAAAGCCACAATAATCAGAGTTGAAGTGATGCAGGCTGCAGAGAAACTTCACATTGAATATTTGTCCTTCGTAGAATAAGTACTTGTTCCTCATTATTTTCCACTGACAAGCGTGCTACATTATAATAGCCAGTTCTATATTCATTTTAAACACACCATTTACCTGAAAAAGTCAGTTCCACACCTGCCAATTAAATTAGGCAGATTAAGGGTGAGTTACTCACCACAAGAGAGAGAGGTCTTTTCCATGACACCACTCCAATCAGTCCAGACAGTAGCACCTGAAGCAACAAAACACATAGAAGATAGTGTAAGACACTGACAATGTTGTGAAACAATGAATACATTTTGTATTAACAAAAGAAGTGACAGCAGCTGTCACATGCCTGTGAAAGTTATGAACATGGCTGAACACAGTCCTAAAACCTCTGTTTACTGATCGAGTCATACTGACCCACACGTCCTGGATTCGAGGTAGTCTTCAGTAGCCAGATGAGATATCTAAACTCGGTTGCTGGAATTGATGACTTAAAAGGGTGGGTCTGACCATGTGTAGCCTCGGTACCCGGGCTTTTATTTTCATTCGCATTCGGCTCAAAAATTAAAGCCTGGGGAAACCCATTGGAAAATCTGGCATAGGAAGCCCACTTCCTTGTATTTCGCTAACCAATAACAGTGCAGAGGCGCATTGCTCCACATTTGGTGATGTCAGTGTTCTCCACTGTTTTCTACCGGGGAGGGGAGGAGAGGAGAGGAGGGGGGCGGGAGCGGGGTGCTCAGATAGGGAGGGACAGTGAGTGCATTCTCCGGCAGCGGCAGCAGCCACGGCGACGCCACCAATTGCCGACAACAGCCGTGGCCGGCATGTGCCGGCAAGGCGCTCATTTGGTTTCAGATTAATTAGTATTTTCTAAACAGATCATAACCTATTTCTTCCATCACTCCCTCAATGTGTGAGGCCATCAGGCTGTCTCACTGCACTGCTTTCCTTTCAAGTGATAAAGTGGTAAAAACTCATGCATGTAAAACCATTCATTAGTCAGTTGACCAGCTAAACCCCAGCATCCTATTCAACATTATCCGGCAAAATAAACTGGATATTGATTGCTGGTGGTTTGTGGCTCCAGTTTGAACTTTAAATTTAAAAACACTTATGGTGGCGAAATCTTTCGCAGGAAATAGCAGATCAACAAGCTCACAATGCGCCACATTGTAGAGTGCTATTTTGTAGGGTATTAATTGTACTAATTATAATTTTTTTAATTTTAATCCTCCCACACTTTCTCCCACAAGGACATTATCTTGCACTATTGTGTGCTTGGACATACATGAACAGTGAACACACTCATTTCATGCTTCACTATAAAGCCTTTGGCTTTTTTTTGCCGTATTATACTTTCGATAATGGTGTGACAAAATAATGGTCACCGTTTTGTGTGTTGTTTTCTTCAAGCATGTCTCACAGTGGTGTGGCGGTGTAGTTTCACTGTATCTTGGTGAGAACACACACGTGATCAGAGTGCACGTGAACAAAGGGTACCCATAGCCTCTGGCAGAGTCTCACTCTGCCTTAAAGCCTCCTTCACCCTCCTTCACCCTCCATTAAACACACACACACACACACACACACACACACACACACACACACACACACACACACACACACACACACACACACACACACACACACACACACACACACACACACACACACACACACACACACACACACACACACACACACACACACACCTCCCTCCTCCACAGGCTTCCATCTTTTAAAAGATGCTCCTTACATCTCACACACACACACACACACACACACAGACACACACACACACACACACACACACACACACACACACACACACACACACACACACACACACACACACACACACACACACACACACACACACACACACACACACACACACACACACACACACACACACACACACACACACACACACACACACACACACACACACACACACACACCCCTCCACTCCACTCCGCTCTCTATCTATCCATCCCTCTTTTCTTCCTTCCTTGTCATTTCTCTTTGTTGTTTTTTACACTCTATACATCAGCTTTTGCTACTTCACTCATCAATCATAGACACACCCACACAGGCGCAAAAACAAATACAGTAGAAATAGTAGGCTTTACGATGAACGGGAACATACTGTAATTGAAATAAACTGTCACTGTCTTCTTTTATTTTTCTTATGTCCTCTCCTGCTCTACCCTACCTGTCCTTTCTCTCCTCACAAAAACTACAGATGATAGAGCACACTCCGGGGAAAAAACTGAATTTGAAATAGATTGGTAATAGGAGATTGGGAAGGAAACAGAAATAGACATGTTTGGTCCCACCTTACCTATCCTATGCTATCCTATCTGACAAGAGATTAAAGACACTGCGCTATAGAGCGCCGAAGTCCTGACGTCACTCGCTCATCCCCTGGTTCTGAAATCCCCCTAAGGGGATTACAATGCAAATAAAAAGTACATGAACCCATCCCTTCAGGGTATGGGACTTAGCGCCATTGTTTACATGTCACAGAGAGATGGGCAGCAAGGCTTGTGGCTTATTTCTAACCTATAATGTTTTCATATTCTAGCGTGATGATTAAGTTTAAAATTAGTAATAATACACTGTCTGGATGTCATCATGAATGGGATTAAAACGGAGTAGTTCTGTAACCAAAACCAGCTGTGTTGGAGGAACGCGCAACGATGGGGATAAACCAGGTGAATGATATCAAGATTCATTTTTATTCATGTGGGGCTCGACACGTCATCACGCATCACGTTTTCGTTCAAAGGAAGTAATTAGTAAAATTAGTAGTAAGTAAAATTGGATTTTACGGACTTTTGATATAAAACACAAATAATACACAAAGATGGAAATGTTCCCATAGTTTTGGCATAGATTATTAGTAGGGATGGAGCTCGTTAATTTTCATTGATAACGAGCACCTTATCGTTCAGGCTTATCGAGCTGGGTTCTTATCGAGCCCACTATCGAGCATTTTCTATTATTTTGTGGAAAGACGGGAGACAATAAATTCTGAACAGAACCAGGAAGGTATAATTGACCTTTTTACCAGTAAAATATATTTAAGAAACTTTTGATTGATTGATTGATTGATTGATTGATTGAAGAATTTATTAACAGTTTGCAGAATTACAGTACATTTCAAGCACAAACTCAATACAAAGGCTGTTAACTGTGAGTGGACGACCCAATTAAGCATTACACTTGTTTCCAATAGGGTCCACCATGTTCAAATCATCAAAACATTTAGAGACGTACAAATAGACACTTCTATAGACAGAACAGGAATTCATCATAAAGGAGGTAAAAAGGGAAAAGAAACATATACAGTGAGGGAAAAAAAGGGGTGGGCGGTGGGGGGGATTCACGTTCAGCTCCGTTAATTTGTTTGTTTTCCTGGGAGGAGCTGCGTTGGGTCCCCAAGTCGGCTCCGTGGCCGTACCTTGAGTTGGCTGTGTGGCCGTGACCGTCTCTTGTGTTGTCCTTGTGTTGGGTCCCCAAGTCGGCTCCGTGGCCGTACCTTGAGTTGGCTATGTGGCCGCGACCGTCTCTTGTGTTGTCCTTGCGTTCGTGTTTGGGGGATTCCGATTTTACAGGGGCCAGTTTCGAATTGCAGCCGTCCGTAGGTGCCCTTTGAGAGCGGTTTTGAAGGAGTCAAGGGATTCGCATGTCTTAATGACAGTTGGTAGGGCGTTCCACATTTTGGTGGCATAGGAGCGAAAATAATTTAGTCCCTTGTTTGTGCCGAATCTGGGTTGTACATGGTTCGTTGCACTCCCTCTGGTGTTGTGGGTGTGGACTTCGTTAACATTAAGGAAGTATCTAGACAGGTACATGGGTATCTTGGTGGTGTATCGAATGTATATGTGTATATGTGTATCGAATTTTAACTGGTCAATTTTGTTTAACGCTAGTTGGCAGGAATCAATACACATTTAGACCAACACGTTTGTGCCAGCATGGATGATTACATTTCTTTCTTAATCGCCTCTTGTCTTGATTGTTGTTTAAACATTGTAGATGTCATATGGGCCGCTATGATCGATAACAGGCTTGATAAGCCCAAAGCTTATTGATAACGGGTACTCAATAAGCTTGTTATCGGATTTTTTCGGGTATCGGTTATCGAGCTCCATCCCTAATTATTAGGTATGACCATATGAGGACCACAGATATGCTCTAAAAGTGTGAAAAAGTTATTTTTCATTTCCCTATGTCATTAAAATGTTCTTAAATGCTTGTTGAACGATGGCGCTGCTAGCTTGAATGTCAGTTCTCGTTGGCAAGTGAAGGAAGGCATGGTCTATTATAGCAGTGATTCCAAACCTGTGGGCCCGCGAGGGTATTGCAAGTGGGCCCCCAAATAATTGGCAAAAAAGTAAGATTTGAATGATAAAAAGTCAGAGCAGAATAGATTGATATTGATCGATCATTAAAATAAACATGCTCTGAAAATGCACACAGCTCATCAGATGGGGGGGGGGGGGGGGGGGGCGTGAATGCTTTCAAGATCTTCAAGCGGGGCCTGATCCAGATAAGGTGTGGAAGCGCTGGTCTAACAGCCCCCAGAGACAAGGGTTTGTGTGCCTGTTTTATGCTCCATTGGGAAAAGAAGGAGGTTGCAGCAGCGTCACTGCAGTATAGTGATGCAGAGAGGAGTAGGGGGAGAATTCAAGACATCGCTATCGGGTGGAAACCATGTACGCTACATCCAAAACTGTTACAGTACGTTTTAACAGCGGGCGACAGCCAGACGAATTTTCCGGAAGTGCATTATTTGTCAATGGGACCCGGCGACTAGTCGAAAAGTGGGCGGAGCAACGCCGCCCGAAAATATACAAATAATTCATCTTTTCGGGCGATACTGGGCGATTAGGCGATGTGTCGGCCGATGTTAAAACGTACTGTGAGTGTTACTATCAAATTTAGATGTTATGTAGTCAGATCCCATGCAGGTTCGTTCTGTTGACCTGGCATTCTATAGTTTGTATAGTTTCAATGTACAAATCTTGGGATATTATACAGTTTAGACTGATGATAGGTTCTTGGTTTACCTATGATCCAAGTCTACAGTATATTACAATTACCTATGCATTTGATGTATTCCCTCGTGTTCACCTTGCTTACTGTATGCCTAAATAGTCAATCACTTTTCATTGGTTCAATATTGATAAAACCCACAGATACACTCAATCACTTTCACCCTCCCCGCCCAAAAAAAGAAGGAAGAAAAAATAAAATATATAAAATAAATAAAAATTAAATATCGGGTTCGTATCACAATGCATTATGAGCTTGTAGATGTGCATTACTTTTGTGTAACACTGTAGTATGACACCATGACAAATGGCTTTACGGAACAACAACAAAAGAAAAGAAAAAGAAAGAAAAACAAAAAGTTGAATTATGGAGATAGAAGGTTTCTGCCTGACAGCAACCAAGAGCTATATGTCTATCTGCCTAGACTCTTCTAGTCTTATCTCTCACGGCATTCGGCCCATCCTCCACCTCTGCCAGCCTCTATGCAATGTGTGTATGCGTGTGCGTGTGCGTGTGCGTGTGCGTGCGTGCGTGCGTGCGTGCGTGCGTGCGTGCGTGCGTGCGTGCGTGCGTGCGTGCGTGCGCTTCTCGGGGAGAAGAGATAATGGCAGGAACGCTGTGATAGCTTTATGTCAGTCATTGGAGGCTTTTCCCCTTGGCTGCTCACTGTACAGGATTAAGATGCAACACTTAGACGCATTCGTTGTTGAGGCTTGGCTAGCGATTCAGCTCACGCACACAAGCACGCACGCACACACCTCCCTTTCATTTGATCCCCCACCACCTTTATGAATGAATCGATCACTTGTTTGGTGGTATCAGTTTGAAACAACGTCATTCTCTTTGGCAGAAAAAAAAACACAGCTGGACACGCTCACCTTCAAAAGATCAAGGTCCGCACATCCTAGATGTATACATTTTATTTTATTTATTTACCCTTTATTTAACCAGTAAATGGTAAATGGTAAATGGTGCATTTATATAGCGCCTTTATCCAAGGCGCTTTACATAGATTGTGCATTACATTCACCCATTCACACACACATTCATACACCGATTGCGGCGGAAGCCATGCAAGGTACCAGCCAGCACATCGGGAGCAATTTGGGGTTCAGTGTCTTGCCCAAGGACACTTCGACATGTAGCCAGGAGGAGCCGGGATTTGAACCGCCGACCCATGGATCATTGGACGACCTGCTCTACCACAGTCTCTTTTACAAGTGGGAACTGGCCAAGAGGCAGAAATTAAATTACACTTCAATACCACATCGTCAATGTTACATTTTGGACCAACAAATAGAACATCCATAATACATAATACAAGCCTCGTTGATACTGATTTTATTGAGCGACACTGTAGTATAACAAAGTATGAATTAGGCCATACCCTGACACAACTAAATAGACTGGTCCACATAGCAGTGAAGGTGATGGGGGTGAGGGAACACACCATTCAAAATGTGAAGGAACAGGCCCATTACTAACGGCCATTAAACGTTTTTCAGGCCAAGGATCCCTTACTTAGCTACGAAAGATGAAGCAGGGATCCCCAATATTGTAGAGGAGAACGGGGTAAGATGAGCCAGCGGGTAAGTTGAACCACCCCCTTCATCTAGAAAACTAGAAAACTGTGTTGCCATTTGACCTTAAATCTATAAGCATCCATCATTTACACCTGGCTGTGAAGTTGGGAAGCACATGGGGAAAGTAGAAAACATTATTTTTACACAAAAAACAGTGTTTTGTCTGTAAAATTTTGACACATGATGTAAAATGACTGTTATACAAAGCGAAATGTACCTAGGTCTAAAATGTAATATCATACACGTTAATGATTTGTGTGAAAAGTGGTTCATCTTACCCCTATAACATTTTCATACATACTGTAGATTAGGCTTGGTATTTGACAGCCGTTTGATCAGTGTTGACCGTGGGCTCTGTACTTGGTCTGCTCCCTGTTCTCTCTGCACCAAACTACTGTAGATCTGTACTTGGTCTGCTCCCTGTTCCCTCTGCACCAAACTACTGTAGATCTGTACTTGGTCTGCTCCCTGTTCTCTCTGCACCAAACTACTGTAGATCTGTACTTGGTCTGCTCCCTGTTCTCTCTGCACCAAACTATAGATCTGTACTTGGTCTGCTCCCTGTTCCCTCTGCACCAAACTATAGATCTGTACTTGGTCTGCTCCCTGTTCCCTCTGCACCAAACTACTGTAGATCTGTACTTGGTCTGCTCCCTGTTCTCTCTGCACCAAACTACTATAGATCTGTACTTGGTCTGCTCCCTGTTCCCTCTGCACCAAACTACTGTAGATCTGTACTTGGTCTGCTCCCTGTTCCCTCTGCACCAAACTACTATAGATCTGCTATTTTCGGCTAATGTTCCCCCCAGAACAGGGATGCTACAGTAGGGTTCAAGTGATTAATGTAATAAAGAAAATCCTATGATACAAAGATTTGGCACCCTCCCTGTAGTAAGAGGACTCCTCAGGGGGTCACATGCCCCCCTGTTGAAGACCCCTGCCTTGCATATGGACTGTAAACTCTGGTATCACAGTAACCACATTAAAGGCCTTTTACACCCCCCCCCCCCCCTTCCCCGCTGTTCCTGAATGACAGCCACTGATGGCCGTCAAAAGTATCAACAGCAGAAACATGAATCAATGCTTCCTCTCTCCACAGTGATTACATCAGTACTGTACCTCATCAATACCTCCAGCTATCAACAGAGAGCAGCTGGGCTAATTACAGCCCGCAGAGAAGAGGATCCCTGCAGTCACCAGTTTTTTCTACGGGTCGTTGCACGCACGCATGCACGCAATTACTATACATACGCACGCATGCACGCAATTACTATACATACGCACGCAACATGCGAGCTCTGATCTGGAAAACAATTACTATACATACGCACGCATGCACGCAATTACTATACATACGCACGCATGCACGCAATTACTATACATACGCACGCATGCACGCAATTACTATACATACGCACGCATGCACGCAATTACTATACATACGCACGCAACATGCGAGCTCTGATCTGGAAAACAATAACTATAAAATCAGCGTAGGTAGGGTTTCATCCCCTTATTCAGTCTGGTGAGAAGCAGGGATAAAAGCTAACCACACCACCGGGGATAAGGAGATATAAACAGAGTGGGCCATAACTAAAGCATGAGGTTTCGACCACGGCCAGCAAATCGAACCCTCCATATAACATTTACACATACGTGCAATTCTCTTTCCAATACTACTGACTGACACAAGAGACTAACGACATGCTACTGGTCAAGCTAATTTAACTCAGTAGAAATAGTTCTACTATAGTAGTAGTAGCCTAGCCCAATTCAACTCATTCATGGTCAGAAAATATGGTGCTCAGTTAGAACAGCGCCCTTCCTTATAATTAAAATAATTCAAGATAACAGTACAGTATATACTAGTAAGTAAGTAGTAAGTAGCCTTGCCGAGCCATGAGGCCCATAGGGCAGGAGCCTATCTCCTGTTTCTGTAGCGTGAGGCAGCTTGATGTACAAGTACACCCCCTGGACATGACACTAGTATGTCCTAGGGACTTACCCCCAATCCAACCCTTGATGCTGAGTGTCAAGCAGGGAGGCGCTGGGTCCCATTTTTAGAGTCTTTGGTATGACCCGGCCGGGGATCGAACCCCGACCTCCCAGTCTCAGGGCGGACACTCTAACCACAAGGCCACTGAGCTGGTATATACTAGCAGATACTTAATTTACAGTATACTCGCATCGCATAATGGAGGCATCATTTAGGCACACAGACATTTTTATTCCCCCCTGAGACAACTGCGGCTGATGCTATACAGTAACTTGATGCTAGGCTTTAGTCAAAGCTACCACGTTGGAATTTAAATGAACACAAGGTATCTGATGAAATGAGTTGTGAAGGCGAGCTAGCGAGACAAATGAAAATGATGAGGGATGTGTGAATAAATACATGACAATGAGTTTATGAGTCAGATTTCTTTTGTCACATCAACATATGTTTATGATGAAGCTGCAGGGTCAGTTTTTTCTGTTTTTTCTTTCTTTCCACACAGCAATTCCACACAAATCTTTTAAAACAGTTTTCTGAAATACGTAGGTTTCTATGTCAGTGGTTCTCAAACATTTTCATGTCAAGGACCCCAAAAAATTATATGTATATTGGCCATGGACCACCACCACCATATCTCAAAATATTTTGTACCAGAAGCAAAAATGTTTGCTTTAAAATATATATTGAAAGGTTTGCACACATTTTCTAAGATCTTTTGAAAATATCAGATCTACAAGCGCGCTATGAGTTTGTATAACTGCTACTTTTGAATAGCCAAAGTATTATGGCTAAAGTGGTCACACAGATGCTTTCCTGGTTTTAATCGGTTAATACCGTGGAGATCTATGGATGCCAGAACTAGTATGGATTCTAGTTAAATCACAAATGTGTGACCTATTCCTATTCATTTATGCATGGCACCAATCAAAGAAGCCATTACCAAGACTGAGACGTTTTAGAAAGCAGACGGTTTCTCAAAACAACATCACAGCCGAGAGTGATGTGGTCCAGCGTGGTTGCCGTGGTAACCACATGCTGGCCATTTGCCAGGATCCATAATGTTGGCTCATCATCTGCAGCTACATATCGTGGCTGTCGGGAACAAACCTTGTATCTCTTTATTTTCTCCTTTGTTGTAAATCAGGGGTGGGCAACTGGCGGCCCAGGGGCCACATGCGGCCCCCACCTTCACTTAATGTGGCCCTCAGGTTCATATCAGAATACTGATATAATATTGGTTTCAGCTGTTACAATTCCACAACATGCAAACATGACCCGCTTTAATTACTTCAGTCTAAATTAGTAGCTCATTGCTCAACACAAGTATAATTAAAGGCATTTGAAATTTCAGGATTCCAATTCAAAAATAGCAAAAAATAATGCAAGATTTCAATTCAAATATAGCAAAAATAGCCGATCTACAAGCTCAAAACGCGTCGCAGCGCGACGCGTTTTGAGCTTGTAGATCGACTATTTTTGCTACGACAGTATAATACATGGCTCTAAGGGAGTGAGTGTGGAAATATAGTGGCCCTCTCCATCGTCAAAGTTGCCCACCCCTGTTGTAAATCATCCCAAAGTAGCGAAAATAGCCGAGCTACAAGCTCTCTTGTGAGCTATTTTAGCTACTGTTGGGACATTTTTGAAAGTGAAAAGTGAAAGCGTTTAAGTGTGTCTCTGTGGGTTTTTATAAATATGAAGTAATGAAAATATTGACAGAATCTCGTGACTAAATAACTGGATCCACTGGAACACAGGTTCTGCCCCTCCCCCATTTCCTGAAAAGTAACGGTTTTGGACGTACAAGGTTTCTGCCCGACAACCACCATACGATCGTACACGTGCTCCTTCTATACCTTCATTTCATACACGCTGAGATCATTCGTACTGCATCTTTGAAAATGTGACAAATTCCATGGTAACCATAACACATGGGTTCCAAAATAGAAAGCTTTCCCACAGGGAGTAGCTAATGACTGCGACACATCACACATCACACACACACACACGCACACACACACGCACACGCACACGCACACGCACACGCACACGCACACGCACACGCACACACAGTGGGACAAAGTTGAGGACACACACACACACACACACACACACACACACACACACGCACACACACACACACACACACACACACACACAGTGGGACAAAGTTGAGGACACACACACAGTGATGTTACCGCACGGCACAACTGAACTGTAAAAAAAGAAAAGAAAAAATGCCTTTCATTCCGATCCCTCTGCTGGAAAGGTCTGTTAAACACTTCCTTTATCCTTTCAATTATCTTGGACGTTCAGTAGTAAAAAGTGAACTCGGCAGACACACTCTCCTCCTAACGCTGCCGA
This sequence comes from Electrona antarctica, assembly GCF_951216825.1. Lineage (NCBI taxonomy): Eukaryota > Metazoa > Chordata > Actinopteri > Myctophiformes > Myctophidae > Electrona > Electrona antarctica. The sequence continues at coordinate 16,496,958 of NC_136808.1, read as the reverse complement.
CATGCCTGGAGGCTGTTTCCATAATCGTAAGTCAAGTGTCAGTCAACAACAATAACGGACTCTCAAAATGAAATGTCAACGAGAATTTTCTATTGAGGGTATGTTATTTTCTTTTGCCTACATCGACACTTATTAATAAACAATGCTTTTTAAACGAGAACAAATTTAACTTGATCTTAGAATACAGTACACCAGGGGTAGGCATCTAGGCAACCTTAAGCACGGGTGCCAACATTGGCACAGGGGAGGGTGATCACACTGGCATAAGTATGAGAGAGAGACCTTTGTTCTTTTAAAATAAAAAAATCAAATTCCCCTCACATTGACGAATTATATCCTGCACCTAATTCTACATTCATTTCAAACTACTAATTCTGACTGGGGAGAGCGTCTGGGACATAGTGGGTTATTGCTCTGAGTCTAATGATCATTACATCCTGATGTGAAAGAAAATAGTTCTAAAGGTTGTTATGTATATAGCCTATGGACAATCAGTTGAAATATTTAAGTTTTATGTTGTGTCATAATTAAACTTAATATTGATATGGCACTATCTACTATCAAGAAAATGAAAACATGGCACTTCAAACCTCCTAAGTGCCTTTATGTGTAAATCAGCAGAGACGAGCTGAGCCGCCAGTGTGCACAGCTCACAATACTGGTGTGTCAGGGAAACTCAGCACTCTGGCCTGTAATGAAATGGAGAGCTGCTGATTAAATGGACGCCTAAAAGGGCATTCTCTTTTAAAAGGGGTTGAGGTTTGAAACGACAGCTATGGTTACTGTACTTACTGTACCGTGCTCTGGTGCACGGTCAGCTGGACAGAGGCCATTACCTCTTCCTCCAGAGGGGCACACAAATGGCACAACGTGTCCTCAGCTTTTTACTGCTAAACATCAGTGATCAATGATGTCATCAAGGTTGTCCTTGGTGACATCCATGAACTGGCTTTCAGAATATTGTCTTACGTAAAAGATGGACCCATAAAGTCAAATTAACACTATGGATTTTGTAGTGTGGTGGCTATGCTATACCTGGAACATCACATTTCCATAGTTCCATTGGCTGTCTAATAGGAAAACGGGAGAGAGAGTAAGGAGGCTGTAAGGAAAGGTAATTTAGTCGCTCTCAGACAGAATGCAGGTATCTCCATATTTCACATTTTTATGTTTTTCCATAAATTAATGACTACTTCGGCGTACAACAGGGCCACGCAAAAATAGCGAAAGCTCACAAGCTCACTACAAGCTCACAACGTGTAGATCTGCCATTTTTCCATATGATTAACAAGAAATTGTGACTAAATAATAACTACGGTACATTGGAGCCATTGGAACACTGAGCCATTTCCTGAAAAGTGACATACAAGGTTTCCTCCCCGATGTGACGATATGTACATGTATGTGCGTGCACGTCCGGAGCAGTGATGGAGAGCTGCGGTATCGGGGGAGTTGTAGTTAGTGATGGTTGCGTGACCAATTCTGCTCTGACCTTAAAGTCACCTTCACGTCCCTGCCTGTCAGTCTGGAGGATGGTTCGAGAACTGTGTATATTATGTGTGTGTGTGTGTGTGTGTGTGTGTGTGTGTGTGTGTGTGTGTGTGTGTGTGTGTGTGTGTGTGTGTGTGTGTGTGTGTGTGTGTGTGGTATCATCAGTGTACATTCTAATACATCCTGTAGACAAACATACAGAATAACACCGGGGCTCCACCGGGCGCGTCAGCGTCGCGTCTCCGTCACCGTCAGGGAATGTTCCCTTTTTAATCAATGAAGGGTGGCTCCACTGCCCGCGTTGCGTTGTGTTGCGTGACTGCATTAAAATTGCCCCGGTGGAGCCCCGGCGTAACGCACTCTTTCTCAACCTCATATTCGGGTGAGAGGGGTCCAAATGTAGCCTTGCGAGTCTGAAACTCCACGAGTGTATAAAAGGATATTGTACGCTCTCTGAGTTAAAATAGGCTATGTCAAAAGTTTATTGACCTTTTTTTGTTTTTTTTGTTTGGTATTCAGACAGCCAGCAATGAGTAACACTCCCAAAATAAATTAGTCTCTGTGACACATCAAGGGGCCACAATCTGCATTCAAAGATGTTCTTAGAAGCGTTGTCATTGGTCGAAAAAAATCTGGTCGAAATGCCAATCAAAAGTCAATCAATTAGAAAGCAAATCGACCAATGACAAAGCTTCTAGGAAAATCTTTGAATGCAGATTGTGGCCCCTAGATGTGTCACAGAGACTTTGGGAGCGTTTTACCCATTGCTGTCTGCCTGAAGAGCAAAAAAAAAGAAAAAAGAAAAGGTCATTACATTTTTGACGTATTATTGCTCATAGCAGCTTTAAAAGAACACTGTATCTCCCATGGTGTGACATCATCTAATATCCAACATCTCCACGTACACACACACACACACACACACACACACACACACACACACACACACACACACACACACACACACACACACACACACACACACACACACACACACACACACACACGCACGCAATCTAAAGCATTTATAGGGCTAATGGATGATGTTTAGAGCTTAATAAAACTTGAATCCGACCTCGCAAGTACAAAACCATTGTTTAGAGAAGACGGCACAGACTGAAGCTATGACTCATCACACAAACACTTCCGGTTCAACGAAAGAGTTCACAGCTGTCTTGTAGTTTTCTTCAGGATTATGGCAACACCACCAAGTTTATATCCATCAGATGGTGGCATGCAATCGGTTCATTTCAAGGACCTCCACGATCTGAGTAAGGCCCGACTCACACCTTTCGATCTAGCATACAACATTGATGCATGCTTGTTGTATGAATGTTGTGAGTGTCATGGCCGCCCCAATGCATTTCCAATGTAAGTCACTGTATGGCTTTCGACTGTGTTTCGACTGCCCCCCTCCCCCTCATACAACACAAATGTTGTGTCAAACCATGTGACTCCCATTGGAAATGCATTGGGGCAAGATGTAGCACACCCTTTGTATACAACAAGCATACATCAATCTGTTGCGACCGTGTGAGTCGCCCCTACGTCCACAGAACCCTATTTTGCCTCTGGTAGCCCATGCGTCCATGTTCATTTAATAGCGTGTAGAAATACTCTGTACACTCTCTGAGTGACAGACCCATAAGGATCCAATTGGACCCCTTGATGGTCCCCGGACCTTATGTTGAGAACAGTGTCAAAAATAAGTAACATTCATCAGCCATTCATATCCGATATCCCTCCTATTCTCCTAGTCAACAATAACGCCTTTAAGCCCTTCCTTCCTTTCCTTTTCTTTCCTTCATCCTTGGTCCCTTCCTTTCCTCCCTCTCTCCCTAACCCCTCCCCCAACCCATCACTTCCCATTTGGAGGCTCGGCTCTAGCGGCAGCACCTGGCCACCGCTGTTGCCATGGAAACAAGAGGAACAACAGCAGGTCGTCCGTGGTTGCCTGGGGGGACGGCTATAGCGTTTCATTCTCCAGTCTGTCTCTTCTTGTTCCCTGCCTCCCATCCCTGTCCATTCACACACGTGGTGGACAGTAACTAAGTACATTTACTTGAGTAATCTTTCAGAGTAAGTACATCACCCCCCCTTTTTTCCCTCACTGTATATGTTTCTTTTCCCTTTTTACCTCCATTATGATGAATTCCTGTTCTGTTCTTTGTCTATATAGAAGTGTCTATTTGTACGTCTAAATGTTTTGATGAATTGAACATGGTGGACCCCTTGTAAACAAGTGTAATGCTTAATTGGGTCGTCCACTCACAGTTAACAGCCTTTGTATTGAGTTTGTGCTCGAAATGTACTGTAATTCTGCAAACTGTTAATAAATATTTCAATCAATCAATCAATCACATTCAGTCTGCTACATTGCAAATATTGTAGCCGACTTTTGACCCACTTAAGCCCAATTTCAATAATAGTGAAAATAGCAGATCTACAAGCTCACAACGTGTTGGGGTGCTATACGCATTGAGAGCGTGCAAATCTGCACTTTTCACTATTTTATTTTTACAACTTTTTGCTGTAAACTTCAATATTGCTGCATTGATAACAAAAATGTACTTCACTAGAATTTCGCGGGCCTTCGGCCCGCTCATCCCAGAGTTGCGTTGCCCCGCGTTGCGATACAGAAGTCCACAGATACAGAAGTCCACAGTGACACGCGTTTTATGCAGCTGTTTTGTGTTGCAGCGCGTGCGCGCGCGCGCGCGCGCGCGCGCGTGTAGTGTTGTTGTTCGTATCCATAGATGCGCCTGGGTTCGTCCCGTATTTTCCACGCCAGGTGTCGATGCAGTCGTTTGCGCAATTTGCGTGTTTGCATTATTTTAAGTGTGTAGGCATACCATATTCTGAATGAGCAAAAAGAGGACACATGCACGCGTGCATGTGGATGTGCACATGCGCGTGCACGTCGTGCATGTGCATGTGTCGTGCGTGGGCGGTTATGTTAAAATCAGATGTCAAAATAATCTATAGCCTAACATTAAATTGATCAAATATGCTCTATATTAGTTATGTATTTATTGAAAGCAGTGGCTGTCAAAGGTGTGATCCAGGGACCCTTGAGGGGGTTCCAAATGGACCCATTATAGGTGTGTAACTCTGAGAGTGTACAAATGGAACCAAGTGGACCCTACAGGTGTGTAACTCTGAGAGTGTACAAATGGAACCAAATGGACTGTTTTATAACTTTTAACTCTGATACTGTACAAATGGAATCAAATGGGACTCTTATGGGTCCATTTGGTTTTACTGTCAGAGTTATGGGGGTCCTTGAAATTAAAAAGGTTGAGAACCTGTATGCAATGGCTTATGTCTTGTAAAAAGAGAGACCAGCCTATTCTCCAAACCATCATATGTTATGCTTTGCTAGGTTGTACAAAATAATATTGGGTCAGTGTAATTTGCAGGAGTCACCGCGCGCACAGCTGCCTTGTCTGTGTTGACATGACATGGGCTTGCAGGACAGAACTTTTATTTGTGACAGCCACATAGTTCCTTTGCAGACAATACAATCTGCTTGTCATTGGTCAGTCACAAAGCTAAGAAAACAATGTGAGAGAAAAGGTAAGGACTGGAAAGCTCTGTCTGTGTCTATCTGTCTTCCTACGTGAAGACGTGTGGGCTCTGTCTCTCTCTCGCTCTCTTCTCTCTCCTCCCTCTCTGTGGTGTGTGTGTGTGTGTGGGGGGGGGGGGGGGGGGGGGGGGGGGGGGGGGGGGGGGGGGGGGGGGGGGGGGATTAGTTTGCGCTGCCTTCGACAGTGCTATACTTCTCCAGCAGCGGTGCAGAACCGAGAGAGTGACACATTGTTGTGGATGTAAACGGCGCAACTTGTAGCTGTGAAGAAGTTCGGATTGTGTAGTCGCAGCGGTGCTACAAAGTGAATGTTACAACACGCACGGTGATATTGTAAGTCGCAAATGCGAGTACGTAGTCGCACTGTCGAGCCCTGTGTAGTGTAGTGCCATTGTCGCGGCATCGCGAGGCGAGGCAAAAGGAGATACATGAGGAGATAGCGGCCGAACGACGCGGAGGGTAAGTCTGTGACGTGTTAGTGTGTTGTTGCAGTGTGTGTTGCTCCTGCTTCGGCTTCGGCACCCAGCGTGTCAGTGACGTAGTAGCTGGTGACTTTGGGTCCCTTCCTTGGGCACACCTTTTGGGCACACCTTTTCAAATGTATAATAGATAATTTGAATACTGAGTATTTGTTCATCATTGTGTTCATTCAGAGATCTGTTGGCTCAGGCGACGTCCCTGAAGCCCATGTAGCCCAGATGGGCCAGTCACCTGGAAGGCTAATGGGCCTCTTCGCCCCCGTGTGTGTGTGTGTGTGTGTGTGTGTGTGTGTGTGTGTGTGTGTGTGTGTGTGTGTGTGTGTGTGTGTGTGTGTGTGTGTGTGTGTGTGTGTGTGTGTGTGTGTGTGTGTGTGTGTGTGTGTGTGTGTAAGCACGGCACCATATGCTGCTGAAAAACTAACTGTGCGAACTCTCAGTGAACCATCAACTATTACTTAACTAATACTTTTTGGTCTTTGTTCTCTGAGGGGTTCTCTGACGTACAGTACATAGTAGTACCCCCAAAAGAATTACATTTGAGCATAAGATCTTAATTTCTATTTCTGGGTATTTCTGAAAATGTGTAGAAAAACGATCTGTCATGATTTGCTGCCTTCATGTAACAATCCCAACCACCAGGGACAATTTTTCTTTTTTTCTCTGATCTGCCATTTTTTAAACAAGTTTAGTTTATATTTGATGATGAAACTAAGAAAGCAACCGGCAAAGATGGGACTAGATGCTGATCTGGTATAGAGTGGATACAGTCTGTGACCAGATATAAATGAATAGGCATTAAATCAATAAATCACACCCGTGTGAAGTGAGGGGCGCTCTAATCATCAATCATCGTACATCATCAAGAATGGTGGTCCCTTATTGGCCGGCCACCGACATACCCAGCCGATTTGCTCAGACACATATGACGAAAATTCTCCATTCACTGTCAATGGCATTAAATGGTTATGTCCTACACTATAGCTGTATATAGGAGGGGCTAGCGCCCCTCAAAAACAGGCTTTCCACAGTTACTGTGTGAGGTTCGTTTGGTGGCAAAGGCTCCACAACTGAGTGTTCCTCTTGCCACAGAAAATGTCAATGAAGGCACAGTGAATCTTTTCCTACAGTAAGGTACATTGTGGTATAGATATAGTGCGTTTGGAAAAAGATATTTGTGATGTGTGGCAAAAACCGGTAAAAATAAAAATAAAAGGCCTTCACTGAAAATTCCCTCGACAGCACTAGAACAGGTCTTTCATCATTGCAGCTGAAAAACCTTCAGAAGACAGACAGAAAGTGGTTGATTAGGCTGTAACCTTTTGATACAAGGACCATATCAAATTAAAATTCTAAATTCAAAACAGAGAGAGAGAGAGAGAGAGAGAGAGAGAGAGTGAGAGAGATTGATTGATTGAAATGTTTATTTGAATAAAGCAATTAAAAAAAACAAACAATATAAACAGAAACGTCAGAATAACAAGCAGTACAAAATAATTAAAAAAGAAAAAGCAAATTCAAAAGGAGTGAGAAGAAGCATAGCGTATTGCTCCCACCCCCTTGCGAGAGAGAGAGAGAGAGAGAGAGAGAGAGAGAGAGAGAGAGAGAGAGAGAGAGAGAGAGAGAGAGAGAGAGAGAGAGAGAGAGAGAGAGAGAGAACTTCCAGAATAACTCCCTCATAAAATTGCTCCAAATCTAATTCATGCTATGGTACAGTATATTATATTGTCTTTAACTGTATGTTAGACTGTATGTTTAGACTGTATGTTATTACGTTATGTTAATTCTAGCTCACTCGCATTTCAATATCTGCCCTTTAATCAAAAGATGGTCCGGACTCTGGGGTTCCCCAGGAGTCTTTGGTCCCAGCCAAATGAGGAACAATTTAACCACTCCAACTTTATAATTTGGAAAATAGCCGATCTATTTTTGGATCCCTCATGCTTCCTTCTGTGCATGAGGAGTCCAAGCTGCTTCTTTTCACCTGACAGGGGTGAATAACGTGGATCTACCAGCACCCAACATTCGATTGTACATTCAATATTTTGCCATGCAATACGGTTTGTCACAGCCTCTGTGTCTGCCATCCCCATTTCCCCAGTGCCTTGATTGTTAGTTTGACACTGTTGTATGATTAAGTATAAATCAGACTTAAGTGTTTAATTCTAGACTCCCAGAGAGTAAAATTAGCACTCAGGACTTGGACGGGACGGTCCCACCACTGGGGGCCTCGCTCTGATTGTCGGTGTGGTGAGAATGCTGCAGTCTATTCACAGCAGCCTCGGCCAAAGTCATTACAAGAAGAACTACTAAGAAAAAACCCACATTGTCATAGGCGGGGAAGTGGTTGAGCAACGCCTTCAAGGCAATTATCACTGGCAAAGACATCAGCGAATGATTAGAACCATGCATCACATTTTATTACTCCTCTCTAATTTCTATCTCTCACACACACGCACACGCACACACACACACACACACACACACACACACACACACACACACACACACACACACACACACACACACACACACACACACACACACACACACACACACACACTCACACACACTGTGACACACACACACACACACACACACACACACACTGTGACACACACACACTGTGACACACACACACACACACACACACACACACACACACACACACACACACACACACACACACACACACAGTGACACACACACACATGTAGAGCAGATGATAGATCTTTCTCCAACAGTGAGATGAGTCCTCAATGCCTCATCTCACACTCACAGTATTTATCTTATTCTGGTTGTCACCAGTCGCAGACTAAATTAAATACACACGTGTGACACTTCAAGGAGGGCTGATGCATTTCAGATGTGTACGCGAACGCGTCACACTTTCTATGCAGCATAGACGAACAACAGAGTCAATGCATGTAGCAACGACTACACTGAGCGGAGGCAGCTGGCATCCGGTGGTTTTGTGTAAACCTGATTACAGCAGTGGGATTTGCCACCGTGACTTGGCTTTCATCACTTAAGCCCTATCCACACAACACATCGTGAAAATTGCCATGCGTTGTGAGTTTGAAAATCTGTAGTTTTTATGCGTTAAACATTTTCGCCTCTAATACGGTAACATGACCAAAACCATCTGGAAAGTTAATAATCAGTCCATCAGATCGCTGTGCATACATCGCTGTCAAGCATACCAGTGGTTTTCAACCCTTTTCATGGCAAGGTCCATATTAGGCGTTTGAGCCACGGACCAGCATTTGATTAGATTTAGCCTCTCAGTCCCAAAACTTTGAATATTATTATAATATTATTGCCGTTGGATAAGATTTTGTCCACAATTCCATGCTGTATTGATGTGGTATAGCAGAGATAACAGGCGTTGATAAAAATAACAATTCTTTATACATTCTCTATAATTCTGTAGTAGCCTTGCCGAGCCATGAGGCCCATAGGGCAGGAGCCTATCTCCTGTTTCTGTAGCGTGAGGCAGCTTGATGTACAAGTACACCCCCTGGACATGACGCTAGTATGTCGCAGGGACTTAAGCTTACCCCCAATCCAACCCTTGATGCTGAGTGTCAAGCAGGGAGGCATTGGGTCCCATTTTTAGAGTCTTTGGTATGACCCAGCCGGGGATTGAACCCCGACCTCCCAGGCTCAGGGCGGACACTCTAACCACAAGGCACTGAGCTGGTAAATGAATGGAGCTCATAGCTGAAGTTCAGGAGCAGGACCACACCTCCAACGCAGCTACCTCCACCTCCTATCAAGCCACCTCCAATCGGGTCACCTCCACCTGTATATAAAAGCCCATCCAACCCACGGTTCTCCCTCTGTTCTCGCCTTCGTCATCCCTCCCCCCACCCTAATTCTCATCCTACTGCCTCTAACATCTCCTTTAACAGGTCCCTAAGGGGGGTTTGTTGTGCCCGGGAGCACGGCGGATCCCCGAAGCCTCCCCACCTCGGCTTAAATTACCCAACGTCCAGCTGGACGTGGGTCATCTTCGTTCTGTTCATTATTCGTTTCCTTCATCGTTTCATGCATCTTTCGTTAATAAAATCTGTTAAACGTCCTCATTTGGTGGTGTGATCCATGTTAGTGAAAGTGATGCTGATGTTTAACAATAATTTAACGCTTGAGAGCATACTATGTTCCATTTGGTTTCATTTTACACTCTCAAGAGTTAAAGATCTATAAAGATTTATAAGGGTTCATTTGGTTACCAAACCACTGGTCTATACAAACACAATTGGCCTGTGTTCGGCAGAGGCAAGCCGGGTGACATTTTGTCACTTCACATCCCTCCTACAGGCTGGGGCGGTGCCTGTCAGCAGGGAGTGTTGAGTGGGAGGTAGGACGAAGGCTCGTCTATATACAGTAGGTCCTACCAGTGGAGGCTCCTCACCGGCAGTTGAGCCAGCAGGGTAACAACAGCAGTGCTACTGTAAGCAGTGGGAGGAATTCATTGGCATAATGACTAAAGTGGGGAGAAAAAGGGATACAAATAATCGCCTCCTCTAAATAAAAATAAATACAATCTGGTCCCTGCTAGTGCATTTGAGTGATGTGGTGGTTACACTGCACGGCAATTGCATGAGCAGCACTACAGGTGAAGAAGACATCCAATCTATTCCTCCACTCTTCTCTGACCGGTTTGTGCCGGTCCATATTACACAATCATGTCATGCTCCTGCCATGTGTTTCTTTATAAAAGACAGAATACGTAACATGTTTTTAATATATTTTTGAAGTCCTATACGGAATATGGCTACTGATGATAAACAAGGGTAATTATGTGTGAAAAACAGCCAGTTCAGGCCAATATGCAGCCCACAGACAACCGGTTATCTGTTATCTCAGGCTGGACTTTAACCACATTTGGAATGGAGGTAAAAAAAGTAATCAAATAAAACCTGAACAGCTGCTGTGGATTCATATTGGTTCCATCACAAACATTTTTCGGGTCTTGTGACAAAATATTGCACAATGCAACTTTAAATCTTGCTGTGCTAAAAGAGCAGACTGTGTTCTCAATTACATTTCAGCCACACATGGTGGCCTGGGGTTGTAGAAGATGCTACCCCTGATTTATACGTTGTGGTACGATGGTGTCGTGCATTAAAAATACCGCAAATACAACGCGGATGCGAAGCGGTGTATTGAAAATATGCTATTTTCAGTGCAAGCCACCGTCATACGACGCATCATCATTTAGGCATTAAAGGTGAATAGAAGAGACAAGAAGAGACAGGCATCAGAGCCATAAAGCATTTACAAGCACCTCTTATCTTCCCTCCTTTGTATTATTTCCTTTTCTTCTCCTTTTGTGTGTGTGTGTGCGAGTGTGTGCGTGCGTGCGTGCGTGCGTGCGTGCGTGCGTGCGTGCGTGCGTGTCTCTTTATGAGAGAAAATGTACCTTGTGGGTATTTGGTGTTCACTTCATAGTCATCCCCGGGCCTACGGCAAATATCAGTGTATCCGATCGGTGAGTTCATCTGGACTGGGATTTCATGTTATTTCACAGCCTACTTTCTCGAGGAGTCTAACCTCGCGTCTGTGTTACTAAATCGCTGTGTGATCCAGTCGGGAGCGGATGATATCTTATGTCATGTTGTAGTCACTGGTTTGTAGTCATCAGGGCGGAACCACAACCGGAATAAGAACTACCCAAAAGATTCCCTGTGATCAAATCACAGGCCTACCCCAAAATTGGTACAAAACAGACGCTAAATATAGTCTCTGGAAAGTACACTCACATGTATATTTATTTTAAAAATCACACTTGTGTGAAGTGAGGGGCGCTCTTAGCATCATACTGTACATCATCATATCATCACATTCCGGCCAATCACATTTGGCATCCTCACTTTTCTGTCCTCACTTTTTATCCTCACTTTTTAAGCCCTCATCCAATCAAATCATCGCTATGGGGTGCTCAGCCAATCAAATCATCGCTATATGGGGTACACACAGACACACAAAGCTAGGGGGCTAGCGCCCCTCAAAAATCAACGAAACTACGCTAACACAAGGATTTTTTGGGTAGGCCTTAAAATTATGATCGCAGGGAATTATTTTGGGTAGTTCTTATTCTGGTTGTTGTCCGGGGCTGATGTCTACAAACTAGGGTTGTCCCGATCTGATCACGTGATCGGAAATCAGGGCCGATCATGTCATTTTCAAATGATCGGATCGGGAGCAAAAAAATTTGATCGGGACATCCCTAATATCAATATTATACCCGTATCATGATATTTGACTGGATAGTTCTGTGATTTTGGATATGATATGGCATAAGTGCTTTATAAAAATATAAATATAGGATCGGGAAGAATCGGTATCGACACATACTCTAAATCAAATGATCGGAATCGGATCGGGAGCAAAAAAACGTGATTGGGATATTATCCGTTCCCGACCAGGTCATAAACCCGAAAAGGAATGCTTCCCAGGCTACGAGGAATCAGATTAGTGTTCATAAGTGTAGAATGTTTCAGTCACATAACCAGTGGTGGACAATAACAAAGTACATTTACTTTGAGTACTATACTTTTTGTACTATATGTTTTGAGTATGAGTATCTGCACTGTACTTGAGTATTTGTACCGTGTATTCGTATTTTTGAGCCCCTCTTACAGTATATACAGATTTAATGTTTGTTTTTAGTTCAATGTTTGTTTTAAAAATGCCATTGACAATGAAGGGAACATTTACATCATCTTGTCCCTAACACAAACATCAAATGCCATTAACAATAAAGAGAATTTAATGTTTGTGTTGGCACAGTTTGTTTTACATCACCATTACATCACCTAATGAACATGAGTTAGACTTTAATATATTGGCATCCCCTCACTTCACACGGGTGTGATTTTTCACATTTAAAATACAAATATTGTACTTTTGACTCGCCTACATTATGAATTAACCACATTAAGCCCTATTTCCAGTATAGAGAAACTGTACCAGAAAGTACGAGAACTATAAGCTCTTTTTTTTTTTTTTTTTTTCAATACAACATTTTGAAAAGCAAGAACACCAGTATTTTAACTCAAGTCCAAATTTGATGGAGCAACTTTCACTTCGCAGTTGAGTAATATTTGACCAGGAGTTTGCGTGGAGTCAAGTTCTGGGGTTGAATACTTCCACCACTGACAGAGAAGGTTCTAGGTTGTTGGTTTGGCGTGGAATTCATATGCATCACACAGTATCAGTTGATGTGACCGATGAGGTCACATAAGGCGAGCCAAATCTGCATTTCACACTGTATCAGAAGCTATTTTCCTGAGGATTCAAATCGATTAGTTCGAGAAGAAGGCGCTGCACCTGCTGGGCATAGAGACTGTTCCATGGTGACAGCAGGTTGATCTTTTACGCAGCCATTTATAGACATGAAGACATGGCTATTTCGATCAGAGTGTGATTCATTCCTTCACAAGCCTCCATGTCAACTTAGCATAACATTAGTACCACATGCAGATTTCCATAATGCTGAAGGATATCATTGCAGTTAGATATCGTTGTTTGTTTTTGTAAATTAAAGCTCCACTTTGTCATGCTACAGTGTCACACAAAATAACTGATCTAGTAGTACCACTAGAGCTGCAATTTTTGAAAAACTATTTAAGTAAAACTAGTTAAAGGGATAGTTCAGATTTTTTTAACTTAAATTGTATGAAATACTTGCCATTAATATAGTGGTTGCAACTGTATTAATTGATTGCCCGAGTCCCATGGTGGGAGTTCTGCTCTGGTTTTGGTCAATATTAAGTAGTTCCGGTCATTTTGTGGGGGGCACTGGGGCCACGCAGTAAAAGTAAATGAATCCACAAAACGAACGTAATTTGTATTGTTGACCTATTTCTAAAATATTAGCATGACTTTCGTTCAACTTTGACCCCTCTATCACATGGAACTATTTTTTGGGCGTAGTGATATGGACACAAAAAACATAGTTCTGTGTGATATAGGGGTAAAAAAAGAACGGAAGTTGCACTAATACTTTAGAAATAGGTCAACAATACAAATGACGTTAGTTTTGTGGATTAATTTACTTTTACTGTGTGGCCCCCAGTGCCCCCCACAAAATGACCGGAACTACTTGATATTTCACCAAAACCAGAGCAGAACTCCCACCACAGGACTCGGGCAATCAATTAATACAGTTGCAACCACTATATTAATGGCAAGTATTTCATACAACTTAAGTTAAAAAAATCTGAACTATCCCTTTAAGTGTGTCTGTGGGGTTTATAAATAATGAATCAATGAGCTTTGGACTAAATAACTATTTTGGATCCATTGGAACACCATTTTCTGAAGTAACTATTTTGGACATAGGCCTACTGTACGTACTTAGCTTGGTGTTTTCCAGCATTGAGTGTTAGTGTAAACACAAACATTGTGTAAAAACAAACATTGTGTAAACACAAACATTGAAGACAAAAGTGAGGACGCATATTGTGATTGGCCAAAATGAGATGATGGATGATGATAAGAGCGCCCCTCACTTCACACAAGTGTGATTCTTTTGTTTCATTTTTACTTTTTTTGAGTGGTGCAAACCACTCCAACAACTGGCTTTGTTAGTACCCGTGTGTGTTTGTGCCTGTACGGGTGAGCATGGTTGCTATGGTTAGTATGTGACATCACTGACATCACCGACATCGGATGCTGTGTCTTCCTGTTGCACCACTCAGTTCACACGGGTGTGATTCTTTTCTAACATGGGGAATTCACAACCATAAGCGGTGATCTTTCAGCGCATGTCCTCAATTATGACCTGTTCCTGCCAACAAATTATGACCTGTTCCTGCCCACAAATTGATCAGTTTAACTTGTAAATTGCAGTGGCAATCTTCCCAAAACCTCCGCTGGGACCAACAAGTGGAGGGTATACCAAATGATAGCTGCAAGCAGCAAATGAAGATCCAAAGCACTTTACAATGTGCATTAGATTAGCCATTAACCCATTCACACTCACATTCACACACTGATGGAAGAGGAAACCAGGAACCTGTCAATTCCGAAGTGCTACAAGCAAAGGATTCAACACATTGTTACCAATATTGAGGTCCTGCCGGTCTCAAAGTCCTGAGATTGTAAGTGAGATGTACAGTATGATGGCAAACTCATTAGTGAATCTGTTTGGCACCATGCCTTAACATGTTAATATTTGAGGCCTGACAAAGCAAGAACATTATCTCTGTAATCATTGCATCATGTGGCTTACAGCTGCTCAGTTAGTGCTCAGTTATACTTTATTGTTCAATGCCTTATTCTCCAATTACTTCCCATGACCAGTATTATTCTGTGTGTGGGCTGTAGAACTGAATCACTCCATACTTTCCACTGGTCATCCAGTCTGGATCTTTGGAGCTCAGCTTCTCCGCTTGACCTGGCTGCAGACCAACCTGTGTGTTGGCCTTCAGAGTCCTCAGGCTGCACAGTGGGGCAGGCCCGAAACCCTGTAGCGCCGTCTCAAAGGCCACCGCGTGGTCCCAGTCATGATCCCCCGTCAGTTTCCTGTAGTTGAGGTCTCCTTTGAAAAGTACCAGGTCTGCCCTCTGCAGTGTGGCATACAGGTCAGGCGCGTCGGCCGCCATGTCGCAGTACTTGTGGGGCTGCGTCCAGAACGGATGGTCATGATAGGTCCAGACACCCTCCTGTATGTAGCTCTGCCACTGGACACCGCTTTTGGACATCCAGTTGTTATTGGCTGCCAAGGTCCGCCGGATGGTCCACTGGAAATCGTTGGCGGTGACATCTGAGACAAACCAGGGGATGGATTTGCCATGAAAGTGGACCTCGCGGGCGAGACCGGCATAGAGCAGGAAGTCAGCTAGGACCAGATCAGTGACCAGCTCGAACCCTGCGTTGTCTAGGACTATGTCCACTCTGCCTGGGGTAGATGTACCGGACTCTCCTGGCTTCTTGGCAGAAACAAGTGCCAACCATACCTTGTTGGAGTCATCCACCAGGATGAAGGGTTGGAGGTAAGGAAGGGAATCAATGGGACTGGCCTTCTGAGAGTTCTCTTGCCCAGCAGAGATAGACAGGTCACACTTGTTTCCCCACAGAGACACATGTAACAGCTTATAGAACTGCTCCATCAGCTGTGTCTCTGAGTGTACTTCCATGTTATTGTAGAGGCCTTGCAGATATGTACACAGGGTAATTATTGCCTGCTGAGAATCAAAGAAACTCTTAGTCTTTGCCTCACTGAACACATCAAAGTCACTGATGGGGGGATTGAGCCAAAGGGCCTCCCGTATTCTGCGGTACATATAGCACTCCACGTAGAGCCATGGTGACTTAAACCAGCTGACAGAGTCTGGTCCGTGTTGTGAAGTATGCTGTCTCTGCAAGTAAAGGTTCCACGAGTCTGTATCTTTCAGACCATCCGACAAGGCCAGGACTGCCTTGTCCGTTTGCATTTCATTCCGTAGCTTAGACAGCAGAGCAATCGTCGCCTTCTCTGCCTGGACACTCTCCTCTCCATACTCTTCAAAAAACCTGTTTTTGTTGCGATGGATGGTGTCTATAACTTTGGTCAAGATGGTCGGCAATCTCTCTCTCACAGTCAAATAAGCAAATGACCCAACCACATGAGCAGACAGGGAAGGAGGAATTCCCGGCACAGATTGATCTACCGCCATCATACTACTCAATTAGGGCTGGTTGTTTGTAATTAGTGGTTAGTGGTGTCCGGTGAGAACTTAACCAGGATGTCTAAATCTCTGTCACAACAATATCTGGGATGTAAGGCCAAATATTCCGTCTCGTGCTGAAGGCCTTGGAGTCTCTCGCGAGGACCGAAGAAGTCACCGCTAGTTGCCAACTAAATCTCTGAGACAATGCATAGAATGTTCACATTAGAGGCAGTCTATGACATCAGTAATATGAAATCAGCTTCATGACATCAGTAAAGGTGCGTTCAGACTTGAATGGTTAGAGCGGCGCGATTACATACGAAGTCAATGCAAAGACGAGAATTGCCTGAATATATATTATTCAGGTCTGAACGCAGCTTTAGATGCATGTCTATCTACAATGCGGATATACATGCATCTATGTTCTTTACTGTAAGTAAATCAGTAAGATGCATGTCTATTAGCAACATTGCCAGCGTATTGTGCAAGTCTCTGTAGTTTGAGGCGATTCAGCTGTGACATCAAGTATGTCCAATTGTTGTCCATATACAGTACAGGCATAATCCGCGTATACAGACAGCCAACAACCTCACATTACATAAAATATACCAAGCAGAAAACAATGTGATTTAGGTTGAAAATCAGCAACGTTTTCCTTTAATAATGATTTGATGTTACATCAAGAGAAGGTTCACCATCTCTTTCATTACCGTGTACAACAGCGGCAGAGAAAGGCATGTATAACCCTAGTGAACATGTCACCCTAGTGAACATGTCACCCTAGTGAACATGCTCAGACTCTTGTCAACATCAACACATTCATTTCATAAGTGAAAACAGCAGAACTGACTCCTAATACACAACAGGCTTCAATGTTCACAGAGGAGCGCTAATTAGTTTATATAAGAAACAACGTACTATTGTGTGTGAGACAAAAATAAGGGTGTTACTGTTGATGACACTGACTAATTGAGTTCAGTCACTGGCGTGGCGGAGGGGGTAGAGCGCACGATCGGGGCCCCCGAACCGACCCCCCCACCACCACCACTGTACGACACGATGCATTATGGTGCCAACCCATCACAGCTTGACGTTACATCACTTTAAAACAAACACATCCCCCGCACAGTGGTGTCACTCTCGTAGAACGCAGTACCACCAGTAATCTTTTGACGTGCACGCACAGGGACGGAACGGAACGGTGCTAGAACGCGTCCCCCTAGATTCAAGGGAAGATGCACCTAATCAACCGCGTCACCAGACTTTCCATTGCAAGTACTCAGTGGTCTAGGTTTACTGCCCCCCCATCTATTTTCACGCCGTGTCAAGTACCGTGCCGAATCAAATGGCTACTACTTTGCATAACAGGACAGCTTTAACTGTTTATACCAAGCATGCGCACTTCCAGCAGTAGGCTATTATAGGCTATGGCTCCAGTAGGCTACAGCTGCTGTATGGTGTTCTGCACACAAGAAGAATGCCTCCTAGCTCCTCCATCAGAGAACAGATTCATTCGTCCAAAGCAATTTTTTTTAGTTTCGCTTGTGTGCAGTAAAGATGTTTGTCTGACTATTTTAAGTCTACTTTTGTGTCTGTGTCTAAAACTCTCACACACTATTTAACAATATCAGCCTTTCTGTGTGCATACCGTGATGCGCACACGCACGCACATGCACGCGCGTGCGTGTGCGCACAACGTCATTAAAACGCTGTGGTACCAGTAAAAATACACCATGACACCACTGCCTCCGTAACTGCTGCGGGTCTTACAAGCCTCGGCTACTGCAGTTCTCTCTCACAAATTCAAACCATTCAGCACCACAGTGCACGGCAGACCCACTTCAACTAATGAACTACTGTATAGAGCGGCGCAGTCCCGCCCCCTTTCAGAACGACGAGGGCCCAGGAAATAATTCCCCATTAATTTTCCTCATAGAGGTTTCAAAAAGTATTTATTTAAAGACGTTTATGTCGCGGACAAAGCCAACTCTTGTTGTGACAAATCATGACAATAAACACAATGTTTAAGGCCGATTCAATAATTAGTAAGAAGAAAAACAAAACAAAAAGTGTACCCTGCCTTTTTTTCTTCTTACTAATTATTTGATCTGCCCAAAACATTGTGTTTATTGTCATGATTTGTCACAACAAGAGTTGGCTTTGTCCACGGCGTAAACGTCTTTAAATAAATACTTTTTGAAAAGTCTATGGGGAAAATGAACGGGAATTATTTCCTGGGCCTGGAGCGGGAGTCGGGGGCGGGACTGCGACGCAGTGAAGCACTATCTAAGGGCAGGCAGGCTAAGTGAACTTCAATTTAATAACATCACATTGCAGGCAGTGACAGTAACAGTACTGTAGCCTACCTGTTAATGTTTTTTTGGGCCGCTATTGTTGATGATTTTACAGCGTGAGCCAGCATGAGACTTATACAATGAACTACTCGCCTAATGCCGTGGAGGTTCCATGTTTAAGTCACGGATGCATAGTTTTCATATCGTAAATATATGAACTTTGGCTAAAAGCTTGTGTTTAATCCAGGTGGGTTCTTGTTTACTACTTGATGAGACTATAGCGTTCGCCGGCACCATAACAAATGGCATGGCAGCGTGGCTACAAATCTTCCTCTTCAAAATAAGAGCCATTTGTAATTAGTCAACACTAGTATTATTTCTACATCTACTTACACGACGTACCTGTAGATAGACATTTGTAGCTGCTGCTCACGCTTAGAGGCAGAACTTGCAAAGTGCGACCAAGTACTGTGACTGTGATTGTGATGATCTGACAGCTGGAAGGCCGGGACCCTGGAGTCCCGGGCCGGGGAGCAGCCGTACCCCCAGCTCCCCCCTGGCGGACAGGGCCAGAGTTCAGTGTTAAATATGAACATCAGTGATAATTATGTATTCAAGGCATTCATATAGTAGGATGTTACTTCTTATTAAATGAGGTTTTAGTCACCAGTAGTGTTACTGAGCAAAGTGCGTCCCTGTCCCTGTGTGGGTCCCTCTCAGCATTGTCTTCCTCTTAAGGAAAGTCTTTGACCTAAACGTTGCAATATAATAAATTGAGCAGGTGAAGTGAAGTGAAGTGTCTGGATGTACTACACTGGTAAATAACACACACACACACGCACACGCACACGCACGCGCACACGCACACGCACACGCACACACCACACCACACCACACCACACCACACCACACGCACACGCACCTTTTCTTCTCTTTGTGGATCATAGAATTTCCGGACACCAAAACTATGTACAGCTCTCCATTGTGAGCAAAGGTGTATGACCTGTCCTTCTGGAGGACGCGGTGAAGAAGGTGTTGCTCAGCCAGCGGTTGGTCTTTGTGTCAAACACTGGTGTTGTTGTCCTGGGCACCGTTCACACCCGAGAGACAGCCATCTCCTCGTGTCTCCTGTCTCGCACGGCTCGCAATGCATTTTCAATGGGAGTCACGTGGTTTGATGAAACATCTTTGTCCCGATGATGGTGGCAGTGGCAGAGTGACATATTGAAACAGGTGCTGAAGTGCCTCTGGTGTTAATTAAAGGCCAGACCAACTGTGGTGGTGTCCAGCTTAGGTCCTACTGGACACCTTTGTATATTTCAAAGATATAGTACATTCACAAAGAGGGTAAATGGCCGGCCTCACATCCGGAACAGTCAAAGGATCCTTATAGGCCTTCAGTGACAGTCAGCAGACACAGGGTACAATAAAGACATGAGGACATCATCATCATCATTTTTCGACCGCGGTCGAGATCATGGATTTCACAATGCCACGCCAGACTTTCCGGTCCTTCATTGCCATCCCCAGTTCCTGCTTACTGATGCATGTGTCCGTAGCGATGACATCAGGGAACGACAGTTTTCTACCTCTGGTCTGCTTTGAGGCAGGACTCCAGAGAAGAAGGGAAGATATAACCTCATTGTCAGCTCTGTAGCAGTGGCCGGCAAACTGTGTTCTTCTGGATCGGACTAGTGAAGAAACACAGGGAAGGTTGCCGTATATTAGATTAGTCGATGGGTGGCTCTTCCAAGACAGATTTTGCGCTCTCATTAGAAGGCGGGTTTAAGTGCCATCCAACCGTTTCTCTAGTTTCTTTGAAAGTGTCCATGTTTCGGAGCCATAGAGTAGAATCGTCTCAACGGTCGTCCATACTGTCAAACAAACTACGGCGGAGCACAATATTTGTCTGATCAGCCTCACAGGTGACAGGCGTCACAAAGTGGACAGATGGCGTAAGATGTCCATGAAGCCACACTGTTATTGGACTCCAACTTGTTTGATGCTGATTAAAAAACGTTACAAAAATTCAACAAATCCAACACGCAAATTCAACAATCGACAAATGTGCATGAAAACGAAGATAAAATCAACAAAAGAAAAAAGAAAGCAAAAAGGTTGGCAGTCAAATCAAAATAAACGTTACTGTATAATAAATCAAGGTGCTGGTGCTCCTGTAGCTCACCTGCACATATACATAACGAGGCTCAGTCCTTGCCGCAGCTGGCCCAGGTCAAATCCCACATGGTCAAATAAAGCAGAAAATGCAAAAAAGGAGTGAATCTCTGCCATTGAGTTCACGTTTGGTGGTGGCCAGTAACACTGAAATAGCCTTCAGTGTTACTGGATCTTGCATTCATGATACATGGCGATAAAAACAAAACAAAAAAATAGATCCTGCCCCAAATTGTATGAAGGCAATTACAGGCAAGCGGCAGGGAGTATACCAAAAACCCTGTTTGATGGTCATTGTCACATGACTCACGAGAATATTTGTACCTGAAATGGTAAAGAAATCACATTTCTGCAACACTGATGTTTGTAGAATCTTTGACGGCACCTAAGGGTGGAAGTGAAAGACATTTTGGCTCGGTGTGGTTGGAGGTTCGTCCTTGGCCTACTGGGAGTGTGTGGTTGGAGGTTCGTCCTTGGCCTACTGGGAGTGTGTGGTTGGAGGTTCGTCCTTGGCCTACTGGGAGTGTGGGTGTGGTTGGAGGTTCGTCCTTGGCCTACTGGGAGTGTGGGTGCAGGAGGTTCGTCCTTGGCCTACTGGGAGGTTGGAGGTTCGTCCTTGGCCTACTGGGAGGCTCGGTGTGGTCGGAGGTTCGTCCTTGGCCTACTGGGAGTGTGGGTGCAGGAGGTTCGTCCTTGGCCTACTGGGAGGTTGGAGGTTCGTCCTTGGCCTACTGGGAGGCTCGGTGTGGTTGGAGGTTCGTCCTTGGCCTACTGGGAGGTTGGAGGTTCGTCCTTGGCCTACTGGGAGGCTTGGTGTGGTTGGAGGTTCGTCCTTGGCCTACTGGGAGTGTGGGTGCAAAGTGTCTATGTCCCTCTCTGACTTTAGCAGCGGTTCAGGAAATCCCAGACTTATTCAAGCTTCGGAAAGGCGGTCCCAGAACCTTTCCTCTGACCCTGTGCACCTCCAGGTTCCCTGACTCGACGAACTTCAGTTCAGGAAGCCTTTCCAAACGGGGAGAGCTTCTGAGTTTGTATTGGCCTTTAACACTGTAGACAATGCATTTGGTCTGAGCTTCACACCGCTTTCACTCTACCTGGCTCCACCGGAATAGCAGTCAAGTTAAATATAAAAGGCATACCAAAACAAACAAACTAACACACAGGGTAAGGCGAGACAGAAACTGTTCAATCTTCATGTGTTGAGGTGTCCCAGGGACAGGCCCCGGGGGTCTTCCATTATGTATGTTGACATATGTCCCATTAGGAATAAATGGGACATTTGTCCAAATGTGTCCAAATGACATTTGGAATACACCGTGTCCAAAGCCAAAGACTGGAATTCCTCCCCGATTTTCTGGCTCAGGCCTCTGTCCTTGTGGTCGTGGAGGTGTTCTGTGTCTTGGGTCCTGCTGGCCTTTACTTCCCCGTCCATATAAAGGTATAACTTTGTCTCTACTGATGCCGGCTTTGCACACTGGACACAGCTGTCTGTATGGTCTAGTCTCCAACCACTGATGAATGCAAGGCCAGCAGAAAAGGTGTCCACAGAGGCTGATCACTGCATCCTTAGCAGTGTCCAGGCATATGTTACATTCGAAAGCACTGTCCTGATTGTCTCCATTACCCTCAGTTGAGGTGCTGGACTTAGGGTTTGGGCTCTCACTGGCCGTAGAGCCAGAGGCTGGAGAGGTATTTGCCATTTAGATCGACAGACAAGAGGTGGTGGAGTAATACCGTTGACCCCTTTCTTCTTCAAAATATGTGGTTTAGATTGCTGAATACGTCTTCAAAGCTAGCTAGCTAGAGTTATATTTTCTCATATACTTGTAAGATGAACAGGTTGAAGAATACTGTGCGCCATACCCCCTTATATTGCAATTGTGACATCACACAAATATTGGCCAATCCGTGAAGCCGATGGGCTGAGTTGAGAAGATCATCCCCTAATATGGCGTGTAGAGCATTTTGAAGTATGCCTTTCCCTTGCGTATTCATCATTACAAACTGAGTTTCAATTTCAAACCTAGGGGCGTGATTGACAAAACAAGTTATGTGTTGACATGTAATGCGTGCGTGCGTGCGTGCGTGCGTGTGTGTGTGTCCGCTGGCAGTGTCAAGTTAATGTATATCGGAGGAGACACATGCTCGTCCAACACCCTCCCTCCCTGCAGGAGTTAGCAGTGACAGGAAACAAGTGTGAGGAAAATGTTGGATTTCGAATAACGACTAAAGGAGGAAGGAATATGGAAACACACAAGCACACATTCACACAGGCAAGGAAGGACCTGTGCAAGTGTTGATTAATGGTGTATGACTACAGTAAACACACTGTCAATTTAGTAGTCCCACAAATTATTATAGATTTGTTTGGGGAAAAGCAGTACTCAATGTTGGCTGCACGTTAAAATGATCATACATAATATAATATTGGCCTGAGGTTGTTGTAATTTCTCTCTTATTGATCCAAACACAAGCAAGATCCCTGTAAGTTATTTTAAGCAATATAAAGTTCAATTTCGATTTAAAAGGTAAACATGTAACCAATGTGCGCAGACAGACATACACACTCACACAGAGGTCTGAATCAAACAAGGTTAATGTTGTCAAATACTAAAAGGATTATCCTTGTAAATTATAAATTGTAATCCAAAAAGCAGGAACCACAGAGGAGACTTTGTGTGATATATTGCTATGTATACAGAACTATGTCTGTCATTTTACTATGATGAAAAAACTCTGCCACCTGTATCCATCATTCAACATCCAGATTGACTTGTCTTACTTTAACAAAGGCAATAATGCAGGCACATCCCAGTCTCTCATACCTGACGAAGACCGGTTATTTTTGTACACGTATTTTTGTTCAGCACCATTAGAATCCTTTTGAGATGTGCATGCTTCCCTCTTGGACTTTGCATCCAGTCTCTCACCCGGGTACTGGACAAACGATAACAGTACAAAAGTCTGCAACACATGGCCCTCAGCTCCACTTGTTTATTGCTGTCCAATGTTTCGATCCTACTTGATCTTCATCAGGAACTTGATGCTTTACTTAATTGTCCTACTTGCATGAGCCATTTCAGCTGCATTCTCGTGATCTCGTTGCTCATTTCACACATTTTCATCTCTGTTCAAAACGGCTGTTCAAAACGGCAGCAGTTCTCAAATGTTTTAATTTCAAGGACCCCCATAACTCTGAGAGTGTATAAATGGAACTTGATTTGATACGATTTGACTCACATGTACATACTGTACACAAACACATGTATATATCTAATATCTATCTATCTATATCCCCACTCCCCTTCGGTGAATCTCTTACAGTAATTACACCAGTTGTGTTCTTGTGAAGCACTTTTGTACTTAGGTCAAGCTTTTATGAATATATCCATTTGGCCAAAGAAAAGAGTCATAGCCTCATGCATCACCATAGTAGTCTCCGTGCCCACAAGCAGCCAGTTTGTCAGTGTAGAGACGATGCCATCCTGGATTTTATCTATATAGTGCGTCTTCACAGACAAGCTACACACACATAAACCTACGATCGATAGCTAACATTGGACAGGGAGGCACTAGACACTTGAAGTAGCTGTGCTGCCATTTCTGTTGGATTTTTGGTTTACTTTGAAAAAGGTTATGAAAACAAAAAGGAGAAAAAGCATAGTTTCCATTTCAGATATGTGGGACTATCCGGTTAGGGCTAAATTAAATGAAAATGCTTTATTTTGTGTCTGACATCACAGAGGTTACACAGAGGCCTGCTGAAGGCCTGCTGAAGGAGAGAGAGCCTCTCTTCTACATGGAGATACCAAGTAACCATGGAAGTAAAATCCCGACGACAGTCCTCTTGTGAAGGGCAAGAGTCGCCATGCACGTTTGTGGTCTCAGTTTCATTGCATTATATCTAGATTGAGTTTAAAGGAAAGGTTCGCTTGCTGCTCACAAGACACCTGTCTAAATACCACACCAGTGGGGAAAAACCTATTATGTACAACCTCAATGGCAACCTCAACCGAACTTGAGGGAGGGAGGGAGAGAGAAAGAGAGAGCGTGTGGGGAATGATAGAGACAGACACATAAGGCATGATGATTTATGCTAATGAAAGGGGTCCTGTCAACACTTCTCCTCACACTGTCTTGCTCTCTCTTTCTCTCCAACAAACACACAAACACATCATCCAACATAACATGTCTCCTCTATCTAGAAAAACATTTCACATTCTTAACAGGGCGTGAACACGGGAGATGCGTGTCAATAATTTGTAGCAATACGAGCGGGGGAGCAATTGAGGATTTGAGCCGCGGGGCATTGATGTCTCATGCACACACAGGAGGTGCAATATGTGGCGATCTTTCCTTCCATGCTGATGTCCAGGGAAAGAAACACAAACCAATACAGGAATGGGTTTAGATGGCACAATACTCCTTATATATGGTCGTAACGTCGCTGTGAAAACCATGTATGGCCAACTCCTGTTACTTGTTCAGGAAACGGAAAAGATGGTTCCAATGTAGTTATTATTTAGTCAATATTATGAAACCCACACCACTTTCACTTCAAAGATAGCAAAAAAGTATCAGAATCGTATTGCGCCATATTAGGAGCTTAAGATCTGCTATTTTTGTTTGACACTGTAGTATGATGAAGGCATTCATTTACAAAAAAAAGTATACAATGTAAAACATATGGATACAAGGTTCCTGCCCGACAGCAACGATACGCTGAGTGAGGAAGGCAGGACTGTGCTGCCTTAGACCTTATGTCTAGGATAAAGCCTGGGCTGTCAGTCACTGCTCCTCGCCTGCATCTCTCTTCTCTCAATTCCTAAAAATGCACACACTGCAACATCAGCTGCGGATGGGATTTATTCGTCAGTGTTAGGGCAAGGAATAGAACCCAAGGCGTTGCTCAATCACTCCTGACAATATTGTTTTTATTTTACCATGCAGATCTTTCGCCTTCTGTTCGCTACAGCTACTATACAGCAGGCAGAAATGCAGCCCCAGGGCTGTTCTTCTGACACAGTAGAGCGGATAACATCTATGTCTGTACAATGCAAGTCCTTAGTTGTGGCTTAGTTGCCGTCATGCGGCTATAGGAACTGGGAACATCACAGACACACACGCACAAAAATACATGCCGCGTGATATTTGACCATGCTTCAACACCTTTCATGAATTCTGCTGCAGTCTACCGTACCCTGTACCTGCATAACATGTCCTACTCTTACTGTATGTCCTAACTGGAACATACAGTAGCAGGGTGATATGAGCAAAAATAAATTCACCAATATAAAATTGGAGGTTGATAAGATGGGAGAGAGGATAAAACGTAAGTTGCTAGATTTAGATGATTAGATAACTGTGAAGCAGGGCTGTGTCCTGCACGCCCATTAGCCTGTTGAATGTGATGGCTGTCCTCGTTCTACAGAGATTAGAAGAGTTGGAAGCAGGTTTTCAGAATGTCACAACTTCAAAGATGCAAAACATCTCCGATCTCTCTTTTTCTGTATCACTTTTGTTTATACATTGCTTTCAGTTTTTAACACATGCATTCACGCATGCGCGCGCGCACACACCACACACACACACACACACACACACACACACACACACACACACACACACACACGCACACACACACACACACACACACACACATTAATTTGTCCACAATAATCCTGATGAAATGTTCATATCGTCCCATAGTCACATCCATCTACTCTATTACATATTCTCTCTATCATATGTATCTCTCTCTCCTGACACACTCCAACAGTGAATTGTTTTGGTCTTCCAGTCACCGCTAATGAGAATGAGCCAGAAAGGCTGAAGGCCAGCTCATTACACCAGAGTAGTGGAATTGACTGCATATAAACAATCTCTCTCTTCCTCCATGAAACTCTCTCCATCTACCTGACACTTTATTATCCCTCGTCCACTCGTCCACTCTCTCACTCCTTAACTCGTTCCACACAACAACACTTATCGAGAAATCTGTACAAGCTGCGGCCTCTCTCTTCTCATGCCCCTTGTTTAATCTCCCCTTACACGCACGCACGCACGCACGCACGCACGCACGCACGCACGCACGCACGCACGCACGCACGCACACACGTCACACACACACGTCACACACACACATCACACACACACACACACACGTCACACACACACACACACACACACACACACACACACACACACACACACACACACACACACACACACACACACACACACACACACACACGTCACACACACACACACACACACACACGTCACACACACACACACACACACACACACCCCTGACTACAAGAAGCCATAGCAACGGTCTCTGGTTGCCACAGCAACCAACCGTGACAGCCTACCATGCAATGAAAGTCAACAATGAAGCAGAACAACAGCAGTGTTTCTGATTTCTCTGCTATCATTTAGCATCACATCACCTGCATTTTAATTCCCTCTGGCGGTAGATTTCTTGAAAGTGTGAGAACCACTAAGGGTTAAAGGCTTAAAGCACAACCACCACATCTTAAACAGGTGTCTCAGGTGACTCCTTGTCTCATCAATTACCAATAGATCCAGAATTCCACAACACTATGTATCAATGTTTCTAAATAAAAGATGACACAAAGAAAATGCTTTGTAATGACAAATTGACATTACAACCTGGAATGAATTTTAAATTGGAGTCATTAAAACGTAGAAACATTCTGGGTAATAAACTCAACAGAAGGTGGACTTCATGGACACTCTGGATTCTGGAACTCTGCTTTGATGTGAGTTGCCCACTGAAAGCTGCCTTCAGCATCCTATCACATGCTCTGTGAAGTATGTTGTATTTTCAGAAGGAATAAAGCATACTTCCAGACGCTAAAGGGTCAAATCAGCCCTCAGCGGCTTCGGACAGGAATATGGGGAGGGAAGCCTCCGAGAGGGTCCCAACTTTGCTTTACTTCCCGTATCTGCGTGAAGTGGGCGGACATATTATTAGGAGACGGGAAGAATGTTGGAGTCTATTCATTTCCAATGGGAGAATGAACGTGACCACAGCTTCTGAACCATTCCTTAACTCCATGGTCACTGAACTAAGTAATGGACCCAATCATCACAAGGCACACAATATGTCAAAGATATTCATGGCTTCTTTTAGCGAGACAGAAACAATCTCTAAAGAGAAAATACCAGCACTCACGGAACATTCGTTTTAAGGCACTTTTAATTCTTTAAAGAGTTGGCATGGTACGCTGCAGAACAGCACAACGTACGCGTTTTGACCCGTACATCTAGTGAGCGTCTGAGCATAGACATGGTAACGCCCCGCCTGCCTCTGATTGGCCTACCGACACTGCCCGTCTTGACTGTCCACTGAGGTGGATATAGCTATGCTGGATAGTCTGATCTCTGCTGCGAGGTAGTGGAAAATAATACGTATACAGTATATGAGTATACGGTATCAGTATGTTACAAGAGAACTGCCTGTAACTTTTTGTAGAAGAGGCAAACTAATATTGTTTATACCGTTTGCTTTGATGGAATAGTTGATTGAACATGTATGCCGTAATATGATTTGATTTGGGTGTGTTCTAAATAAAGTGTTTGTGTTGATTATTGTGTAATTTATTTGTATGTGTAAACGTGAAACATTATCGTCTCTTTTCCCTTCACCTTTATCCTTTTTAGTATAATAGTATTAGTTTACTATAATTAGATTAATACACGATAATCAACACTAACACTTTATTTAGAAGTACACACCTAAATCAAATTATAGTACATCATACACGTGTGTTCAATCAATTATTCAATCAAAGCAAACGGCATAAAGAATATTAGTTTGGCTCTTCTACAAAAATAAAACGTACAAGTTAGTTACAACTTATAAGGCTGCATTTTGTTGCACGTGCCAAGCTGTCATTCTCTTGTATGATTTCCCACCACGGAGTAGCCTTCTCGGAGGACAGTCAAGACGGACAGTGTCGGTAGGCCAATCAGAGGCAGGCGGGGCGTTACCATGCCTATGCTCAGACACACACTAGATATACGCGTTTCGGCCCTCAAGCCTTCATCAGCGTTGGATACTACAAACAGGATGTGTCACATTATATAGTCTCCCTAGTTGAGACAACTTCCTCTGTCCCACATAGACATGCATGACTTCACCAGTACCAAAAGTGCAAATATTCAACCAGACACATAATAATAGGCATCAGAGTCATTGAATGAATATATGATAATAATGTCAGAATATAGAGTCCTTTGTCCTTTGTTCTTTTAGCGAGACAAATCAGGGAAAATCTACTTTGGTCTCGACCTTTCTTTATCCCAGCAACAAACTCTCGCGAGATTTGAGAGGAGTCCGGAAGAGTCTGGGGCTCTGGCCCCATATTTAAGATGAGAATATGTGAATATTATAACGTGAATTCAAATGAATGGACATATTAAAACAGTTTCCTTGCTTTATAATCTAAATAACATGTCACGCAGGCTGCCTGTGTTGGAAATAGTCCCATGATTTGTTATTGAGCCGACAAATAAGCCACTTCCGCGATCCGAAGCACAGCCAAAGAGCAAAGCGGGCTAAGATCGTCCACTTTGCATTGGACTCAGTTTCCCAGAAGCCCTTGCAAGCCGGCGGTTGGTTGATTTCCGGTTACGTCATCATAAAGTGTCGGCCTCGTCACCAGGTCCGCGACAAAGCGGCTATTTCTTTTAAGTTATTAAAAGCGGCGAATTAAACACATAACAAATAGCGGGTTTAGTGTATTAAGCAGGGAAATACAATGGAATAAATGTCGTGTATGGCGGGTTATGCAGTCAAACTTAAGTGAAATAAAATGTGTGCTTAATAATGTAATTTTCCATAACTGTCTTAGACTCTTGGTTGATGGGGACTGATTTGGGAATTGGGAATCATGACATTTGCCATATAATACTCTCAATGGTCATCCACATTACATTGTCAGTGTTGTTGTCAGCCTGGGAGAGGTCAGAGGGAGCAAACCATGCCTACTTAGGAGACCATTTGTAGTCCATTTGGCCTCTAGTGGCTCCAATGAAGTTCGGGAAGCTATTTTGACGTCTCTCCGTTTGTCCGCTGCTAATCTCACAAACCACTGGAGCAATCAACGCCAGGTTCCCTGTTCAAACTGCCAGGAGACCAAAGAAGTAGGCGACCTCCACTCCACTTTCACTGGAGCCTCTAACCTGCCACATCAGATTAGAGTTTGGTTAGAATGAGGTTCAGAATGAGGTTCAGAATCAAACACATTTCTGCCTCACTTTCGCAAGTGGTCTAAAGAGTCTGTGTGCTGTATAATGATAGATGGATCATAATGGGGTGAAATACAAATGATTGGAAATTGATCAGACTTTATAGCCAGCCTCTGAAGAGTTTTTGTTTAGTTTTGGCCATGTGGAATTCACCTTCACAATTGTCAGTGGCAACAATCCAGCTTATTCAGTCCCATTGTCACACTAAAGCCTGATTTGCCCTTGCATTTGCAGTTGCGTGCCAGAGTTGTACACTGAAAATAGCAGATGTACAAGCTCACAATGCATTGTATCATTGTTACTTTCAGATTCACCTTTGAATTATAGTATAGTTTATTGGTGGTGGCTGTGAGGCTGGCAATAGGCAAAATGCATGCTAATTCAGTTAAGTGGCTAATTCAGTTAATTAAGCAAATGGTGTGCAGCAACCATAAGCTAAAATAATTATGTTAATGTTGCAAGCAAAGGAACCACTGTTCAAAATGAAATACTCATTCTAATTGGAGGCTGCAGTTTATACATTCAGCAAAATAAATGCATCACACTGCACCAACTCCTACCATACCTTTATCTGTGGCTTAATGTAGACTGCTCATAAATATCCATCATATGGCTATGGAGTCAATCCAAAATGAAATAAATCATACTTTCTGGCACATTATAATATAGGAGACAGGGATTTTTTTTTGCATGACCGTGTCAGTTAATGGGCTTAGTTTTTCTACTACTGGGAGGGACAGAGCAGCTATAGAAGCAGAGCTCCCTTTGGACTCACACCAACTCAACTCAACTCCAAATTCCTCAGGAGTCATAGAGAATTAAACACTTGAACCCTAGACTCGAGAGACTTACTAAATCGGACCCGAGTATTTGCCATTTATACTTCATCAAGGCATCAAATTAACAAGTTTAATACCTTTAATGTCTTTACATCTGGCATGTTTGTTACTATGTTTTGTTACAAAAAAATATAATTAATGTGAGTGGGTAAATAACTATGTGAACTGACATGCACTACGCCTACACCTGAATAGCTACAAAACGTATTCAAAAACAGTGGGTGGAATCCACTCCCAGGGTATTAAGAAAAAGCCTGAGAGTGCATGGATCTATAATGACTAAAACAAGAACACTGGGGTCTGACTAGCCAACAAACAGCTAGTCAATAATGAGTGATAATAAGAACGTCATCTACTTCCTTTCGTCAGGCTTGAATGAGCAAAGTAATCAGACACAATAGGTACAGTATAGAGCAGAGGCAGAACGGGGAAGACAAGACAAAGCACGCAACGATATGCACAGGTGGCTGGATAAGATATAACTCAAGGGACAAGTGTATAAGCACTCCAAATCTAGTTTGATTCAGTCCTATGCATGGGGGTTCACATTCATAAAACATGAGACCCAACAAAATATTTAGTTTTTTCATTGAAAGGTGTTCTAGATTTCATGGCCAGAAATAGAAATAGGTGGATAGTTGCACAATTAGTATGCCCATTCCTAGACTTAGCATTTACATACGAACCTCTGGCCATGAAGAACAAAGTATGGTAAATGGTAAATGGTGCATTTATATATTTATATAGCGCCTTTATCCAAGGCGCTTTACATAGATTGTGCATTACATTCACCCATTCACACACATTCATACACATTCATTGCAGCGGAAGCCATGCAAGGTACCAACCAGCACATCGGGAGCAATTTGGGGTTCAGTGTCTTGCCCAAGGACACTTCGACATGTAGCCAGGAGGAGCCGGGATTCGAACCGCCGACCCATGGATCATTGGACGACCTGCTCTACCTCTTGAGCCACAGCCACGTATAAATTCTCGAAGTAAAACGCGAACTGCAACTGGGCTCTGTTGAAATGACGCACTGTCACAGGCACTCGTTGGATGGCAAATTTTGGAGTAGGTGTGCGAATTAAGCGGACTGTGTGTGCAAAGGGGCTTAACACTTCTAAAGCCACGGCTGACAGCAGACATTCAGCAACCTGCAGAGACGTGCACCCCAGGGACATAACCAGGCAGTGAGCCCAATCCAGCAGAGTGTGGAGAGAGAGAGAGAGAGAGAGAGAGAGAGAGAGAGAGAGAGAGAGATGGGGGGAGTGGGGCCATTAACCCATTTTGGCGGGAACCCCTTTTGGTGTTAGCATTATGTTATGCTTTAGCTATTGAAAAATAGCAGATCTACAAGCTCATAGCGCGCCACCGAGTGGCGCGCTACGAGCTTGTAGGTCTGCTATTTTTGAAAATCGAAGAACGACTGACATAGAAACATAGCTTTTTCAGAAAACTGTCAGGATGTAGAAGACATTTTTAGAATCTGATCTCAGGTCAAAATGGATTAACCAAACTGCAACATACAGTAGTGGAGGACAGATGATCAGAGCTGGAATGTCAACCTTCAGGGAGAGGCTGCCTGAGCCGCGGAGGACCTTCATGCTGCACAGAGACAGATGCCTCCTCATCTTCACAGCCCTTTGAGGGCATCACTCACATGTTTCTGCCCTTTTCACTGTAAATCCTCTCCTCCTCTCTTCAGTGATCACGTGTTGTGAGTCTCAGCAGCGTCCTTCCTTCCTCTACTGAAACAGTCTGTTGAACTGTGCCAATTTTCAGGCGCTAATTCTCTTTTTCTTCTGGGTTTTCAAAAGTAGGTTCAAGGTAGATCAAGCTAGCATACGAATGAATGTGAATTAATGATTGAAAAAAGGTAGAAAAACACATAAAAAATTGGCAATGAGAAGAAGTGATTTATTTTTCAGTGATTTATTAATTTATTGCTATTCAATCTATCTGATTCAAAAACCATGTAGTAATAATATCAAGCAGACTTAAATTGGATGATTTCAATGATGATTTTCAGCAAACATTAATTTAACCCAGTAGATCTGTGAGAGGTTTGGGTTTGTCTCTCATCTAAACCTTTGAGAAGGAGCTTCAGTATGTACTGTACTGTACAGAATGAACAGTGACATAAGGCCCTATGTAGACTGGATTCTTAAATTGAGTGATATTACATTTTTATGATGTAATTTCCTCATTACGACGGCCAGTTTAAGGGTTTTATGGGTCTTTTTATGAACATTATGTGATTATTCGGGGATGTCACCGCAAGTAGTTCAATATGACGACTGATGGCATTTTTCCTGGATGTCCTCCTGAAGAATGGGATGGAGTCATTGAGTACAGATTATACAATTTAAGGCTGGAAGAGGAAAGCCCCTTCATACCATCGCATGCAGCGTCACTCGCTGGTTTAGATTATTTTTTCCATTTAGATTTCTTTTCAAATTAGTTTTGAATGTGGGTTGGTGGATTACTCGTTTAGCTTAGTTTGTATTTTTGTTTAAAGCCTCCATTCTAGTTTAGTTTTCATTAGTTAGTCTCAGTGGCGTGATTAAAAAAAACACATTAAAAATGTTGAATAATTTGGACAATTCTGGGCTTAAAACACAGCTAAATGATTCATGTATGAAATTGAGAGTTTTCTTTTGTTTTTGTATTTCGTTACAGAGAGTACGTGTACACTACTACTAGACAATGTAGGTTGATTCCCATGCGGCCAATGGGAATCCAACCTAAGCAGCATGAATGGAGTGGTCCTAGTCAACACTGTAAAATCATCTGAGAGAGAGCAAGAAACGGATCCATTTGTACAGAGAATTCAACTAACACTAAGGATTTAATAGGATAGCGTCAGCAAGGTGCTCACAATAATCATATTGCAGAGATTTAAATGCATTGCGGAATCCTTCGTCATACACTGTATATGAGTTGTGCAGGTGGTTTAAACAAAAGTTACATTTTAAGTTAAGTTTCAAGCATATTTTGATTATCATGGTAATATCGTGGTACATATTATATTATAGAGCCGTTATCCAAGGCGCTTTACATAGATGCATTACACAAAAAAGACTAAAACATTTTCACGTCATCCCATCCCTATTCACTACACTATTGCATCTTCGCCACACACACACACACACACACACACACACACACACACACACACACACACACACACACACACACACACACACACACACACACGCAACACACGCAACACACAACACAGTTGTTAATCACAGTACAATAGGAGCTTCCAGTCAGCAGGCATTTCCATTGATCAGCTCTAGTCGGCAGCAGGGAGGGACAACACGCCGCTTTGTTCCAACAGGAAGTAGTTACAACTCAATAGCAGGGTTAGGATGCCAGCCAAATGCATCAATAAAGCTTTGTCTGTCTGTCAGTGTGTATGTCTGTATGTCTGTCCACATGGGGGACAATATTAGGCCCTCACATTCAGAAAGCGTAATGGTAGCCAAAAGCATGTTCCAGTATGCCATGTATAGCTTCTTTGTTTTTATAGCCTGGGTAAATATACACACTATAACAGAAGTAGGCAGAAGGAGGAAGTGGGTGTCACTTCAGAGAGTGGGTGTCACTCTATTCAGTCCAAATAACAGTTGAATCCACATAATAAAGCCTCCCTTTTCCTACTGAGGATTCACTTGAATATGGGTTCACCCAAAATGCAAACACAGGTACAATGTGAGTGTGTGTGTGTGTGTGTGTGTGTGTGTGTGTGTGTGTGTGTGTGTGTGTGTGTGTGTGTGTGTGTGTGTGTGTGTGCGTGCGTGCGTGCGTGCGTGCGTGCGTGCGTGCGTGCATGCGTGCGTGCGTGAGTGCGTGCGTGCGTGGGTGGGTGGGTGGGTGCGTGCGTGCGTGTATGAAATGTGTAATTCTGTAATTGTGTTTCTTTGGATTGATTCAATGCACTCTCTCTCCTATAATAAACCATCTAATACTCTCACAACAACAATGTGTAGCCTCTGTTGTAACCTGTCTGCTGCTCAGGGGGTTCTCTCTGCCTATGGGCTCAGTTCAACCCTACTGGCCTTTGCTATTCAGTAGTCTGTGTGCAGACCTGCTGGCGGCCGGATCCAGGCTTTTTGTTAAGAAATGCAGCATCAAGTATTCTGTCACGCTCAGCCTCCCTGTGACACACAGGCATTACTAACTACACTTGCACTACAAAGATCTGGAAACAATTACAACAAGAACATGTGTAGATAGATGCGTATAGCTATACAGCCTGCAGACACTGCACAGACCTAAGCCAAACTGTGTGTGTGTGTGTGTGTGTGTGTGTGTGTGTGTGTGTGTGTGTGTGTGTGTGTGTGTGTGTGTGTGTGTGTGTGTGTGTGTGTGTGTGTGTGTGTGTGTGTGTGTGCGCGCGCGCGTGCGCACGTGTGCGTGCGTGTGTTACACAATGTCCCTGAAATAACCAAACCAGTTGATTTAAGGATGTCATGCCACATTGGGGACAACTTGATATTAGTGCAATAAGGCTTATGTCTAACCTCAACACTTAATTGGTCCTCACCAATGCTCATGCCCTCGGCCTGTGTCTCAGAGGAGGGCTGCATCTACATGGCATGTTGTAGGCAGGTGGGTTTTTTTTATTAAGTTTTGTTAACACTACAGCCAGTTAGTACAGTCAAAGGTAGTGTTGTCCAGGTCCGATCATGTCATCAGAAATCAGGGCCGATCACGTAAGTGATCGGAATCGGATCAGAAGCAAAAAAACATGATCGGGACACCTCTAGTATCAAGATTATATTGATATCATGATATGGATATTGTCTGTGATTTTGGATATTGTACTATTGTGATATAGCATTAGTGTTCTATAAAAATCGGATCGGGAAAAATCGGTATAGGCATATACTCAAAATCAAATCAAATCGATCACGTAAGTGATCGGAATCGGATCATGAGCAAAAAAACGTGATCGGGACATCCCTAGTCAAAGGTTAAGTATAACACAAAAGGTCCCAGGGGGCTTGTTTCCATTGTGGTTCATTGTACTCAATTCATCAATAATACATAATACATATTCATTCACACACAGCATATTGCCGTTGTTGGGTGCAAACAGTATATGACCAAAAACTTTACATTCCCGGAAATGGAAAAAGTTACAATGGAGCTAATATAGTTATCAAAGGCACTTGTTAATACTTTTCATTGGTTAAATCAGGTGTAGGCCACTGAAAACACTAGTACCACCAGTGGTACAGGGCTGGCTGGTACATTGGTACACTGCCTGGCATAAACTGAGAGAGATATATTGTTTTATATATTCAATTAATTTAAGTCCAGTGCGCATCTGCATGCAAATTACCTCCTGCATGTAATTAATCCTGCTATTCACACAGCCTATCCTATTTAGTTGTGGTTACACCTTGGAGCATGTAGCCCATACATCATATGCTTTGTCACAGTGATTGGATACACCTTGGGGCATGTAGCCTATACATCATATGCTGTGTCACAGTGATTGGATACACCTTGGAGCATGTAGCCTATACATCATATGCTGTGTCACAGTGATTGGATACACCTTGGAGCATGTAGCCTATACATCATATGCTGTGTCACAGTGATTGGATACACCTTGGAGCATGTAGCCTATACATCATATGCTGTGTCACAGTGATTGGATACACCTTGGGGCATGTAGCCTATACATCATATGCTGTGTCACAGTGATTGGATACACCTTGGAGCATGTAGCCTATACATCATATGCTGTGTCGTCACAGTGATTGGATACACCTTGGAGCATGTAGCCTATACATCATATGCTGTGTCACAGTGATTGCACACACAGTTCTGGCAAAAAGCTAAAATATGTATTTGGGCATCCAGCCCTGATGGACAAATATGGTGTTGTTTGTATGTTTTTGTCTTGTAAATGTTGTTTGCCAAACGTCCAGTGTTAAGAGCCTTTAACACCAAATTAACATGAGGGGTCTTTCAAAGTTCAAACAGACAAGGCCGTCATAGGCAGACCTGTATCCCGAGAGAAGACAGACTATGCACCCACTGCACACAAAATGAAGTGGAAACCGAGCTACACTTCCTAACCATCTGTCCATTGTACCAAGACATCAGAGACACATACTTCCCACAGATTACAACCACACACGGAGATTTTGAAAACATGACCAATGACAAAAAACTCCCATATCTGCTGGGCGAAGTACAACAATGTGCAAACACAGCAGCAAGATTTGTGAGTTGCTGTGATAGGAGAAGGATATCAAACGGAACACAACCACCCTAAAGACTAATCATTGTTTAGATTCCTGCACTATACCTGCATCCAGCGATCTTGGTACAATATAGAAATTGATCTATTGAAGATTCTGACGTTCAAATGTACATATTTTTTGTTTTGATTGTATTGATGTATTGTTGTATTGTGCTTTCTGCTTTGGCAATGTAAACGTATGTTTTCTCATGCCAATAAAGCCCTTTGAATTGAATTGAATTGAATTGTTAATGAAACATGATGTATCCAGGTGCAAACTCTGAACTCTGATTGCAGTGAATAAGATGGGGTGGGAGTCTATAGGTGGGTTTATTACTCTCTCTAGTGATCATTACAATACCCTTTCTCCTGGTACCCAAAGAGACGTTTTTTGGGGGGTGCAATTGAGCTCAGAAAACCTAAAAGAATTAAGAAAAATTACAAAAACCACAAAGGGAACCATCACAACCATCACATTTCACAGCTGGAAGAAACTGCAGTCACTCAATGTTAATAGCATTTGTAGTAGATAACAGTATCACAATTTGAAATGTGCACCCTATGGCCAGAAAAATAATGAAGTCTGTGTGTTTGACTAGGGTTAGACTAGATTGCTGAATTCCCACAATGCCCATAATGCTTTAGTGCACTTCCCCTCCTTGTGGAGAGGGGGGAGGCTGCATGGAGGTGTGACTTTGTAGTCCAGGAAAGAAGTGAGACCACATTTTCATGACAGGTTTTTGGTCATGAACATGGCGTCATGACTAAAATATCTATAAAAAAACATATTACACACATAAAAACCACAGGAAAGTGTCTTAAACATCATTAAAATAAGCTTTGCAAAAGGGGTGAAGCGGCCCTTCAACAATTACTATTTATAATTATAAATAAATAGACCTGGCTGAATAGCGTGTGAAAACGTGTAGGTCACCAAGATTTTTGATTTGATTTATTTATTAGATCCCCATTAGCTTGCTGTGAGACACAGCAGCTATTCTTCCTGGGGTCTTAAAACATATCATCATTACATTATTTCTTTTATATTATTACATACATTTACATACAACATTCATCCAACACACAATACAACACAAAACTCATGATCCGTCTACTACATTGCTAGCTAGCTCCACAGTACAATTAAATCTTCAACATTGCTAATAAAGTAAATATACATTATAATGGGATATATACTATAATATATAATATAATATACACACTACAACAACACATAACACACAATATATTATATATTATATAATGTATATATATATATATATAT
The DNA here is from genome assembly GCF_951216825.1 of Electrona antarctica. Taxonomy (NCBI): domain Eukaryota; kingdom Metazoa; phylum Chordata; class Actinopteri; order Myctophiformes; family Myctophidae; genus Electrona; species Electrona antarctica. The sequence goes on along the minus strand of NC_136808.1, from coordinate 16,458,601 downwards.
ATTATATCACAGCTCACATGCATCTCCTTCACATCTCCTGAGTGAACAAAAACAACTTCAACTTCTTCTTAAAACTCACATAGTTATCTTCATAAACAAAAAACATAGGTAAAGAGTTCCATGCCACCATTGCTCTGTAATGGACTGTTCTTTGTTTAACATTAGTTCTGCATGAAGGCAGCATAAAACGATCCTCTAATGACTGCCGAGTAAAATAATGATGTGTATCTGAGAACAATGATAGATTATTATAAATTATTGCTGGGGTTTTAGTTGTGATGATGTTTTTCACAAAACACAGTAATAAATAATCCAACCTACTTTTTACACTTAACCACACTAGATCATTGTTCATTGTACTTACTCTTGTTCGATATGGGCATTGAAGCACTATACGAGCTGCTTTGTTTTGGGCCACCTGTAATCTATTCAAGTTACTTTCTTTCGTATTGGACCAGATTACTGCACAATAATCTAAATGTGATAACACTAATGCTTGTACTAATTGTTTGAGGAGGGCGGCGGAGGGCGGCGTCTGAAAAGCTAGGGACGGCCCTCTCGTGGGCAATAAATTCTAGCCCACATCACTCAGAATAGAGTGACGGTGGTATGTTTTTGTAAATATTGAGCTCGTTCTTGGCGATAACATAGTGAACTAGAAAAAGTGCCCTTCTGGGCACAGGTCTCCACCAGGAGGATAGGACTGTGTGAGATGTTAGGCAAAATGTTTAGGAGTAATATAAACATGTTTTTTTTGTTTGTTAGTTTTTTGCAACAATTTTCTTCATTTTGTTGAGGAAATGCAGAGCCAGATCACTCATAGCATGAGGATAGAATTCTGGATGAGCAGGACATGTGCAGCATTTTGTACAAAACGGGCCACTCCTGAAAACTGGCAATGTTAGCCAATCAGTGTAGAATTTGAGAAATCCAACAGACTCGTCTTGATCACATGACTACAGAGATCATGTGTACCGATTTGCGTGACATTTGGATGAAATCTGTGCGACTAACATAAGCAATATGTTTTGCAGAAATCGGCCTCATGGTGGCGCTATAACCGGCAGATGTGGAGGGATGCAGGGACAATGTTTTTCCATGGCCTCTAGGGAGTGCGCATACATAAGTTGTATACAGATCAATGCAGTTATAGCTAAAAACAGGAATTGGCCTGTTATTGTGCAGTTTTAGGTAAAAAATGTGAAAAGCTGCCTCATGGTGGCGCTATAACAGGCCGTTCTGGAAAATGTGGGGCAGAGGTTCATCGTTGGCATCCAGGGAGTGTGTGTGCAAAGTTTGGCATCGACCGGGTTAACGGTGCCGGAGATTAGCTGGTAACGGACGGACGGAAGGAAGGAAGGACCGACGGACGGACACACACACACACGGACGGAGTGCAAAACATACTCTCTCCCCATGCCTTCGGCCTGGTGGAGACAACAAACACCAGGATGGATAGAAAGAACGTCGGGCCCAAATACATTACAAGGACAAGGAAAATGTTGTGAACAAACACGGCTGTGCTTAGATACTTTGTTGAACGTTATGTCTCTGCGCCCGTGCGCCAATCCAAGCCATTCTACGTATTTTTGTAAACTCGTCAATCTGGGTTCCTTGATGCTGTCTCCATGCTGGAAAGCTGAACATCTAATACCGTTTTCTGGCTCATTTTCTCGACGTGACGTGCTGTGGCACTTATTTACTGAGCAAGTCTGCACCATTGTGAGGTCAGTTTTAAAAAAGAACGTATACAAGCACACGGATAGTCGCTCAATGTAAACAAACCAGACAAGCCAGCAAGTATGGCGGCCGCTACCACGTGACACATATGTTGACGCCCCCTCCAGGAGATTTTGGTACACCCTATAGTGCTATCTGTCAGTTTCATTTTCACTTTGCACCTGATAAAGTGACACTTGCCACAGCACTACCCCACTGCCTTGCCAGAACCTAGCTCTGACCCTGGTGTATGGTGTTTTAAAATTGTCGAGGTAATTAATTAAGGTTAGACAAATGGGATATGGAATGACAGTAAGTCAATGCAATGTCCGCAAAGGTTTGCAAAAGGTGTATGTTTGTTTATATTAAAAACAAATCCAGAAAGACCTACAAGTTATTTTCGACGTGCAACACAACCAAGTATGAATTAGGCATGAGCCACACAGTCTGAATGGAGGTGCGAGTCACGTGTTACTGTGCTGGAACACTGAGGTACTGTCAGTCTGTCACACCTAGAAATGGCACTGATTTGAGCTGACATATGCTGCAGGAGTAGTGAGTGGCTGTAAATCCTTGGTATTGTAACGCGGGAACCATTGCCAACCTATGCCCTGCTACTATATTGCCCACAACCTATTGTGTGTGTCCTTACTATGTGACCTGTGTTCTGATTGGATCTCAGCTAAGAGAGTTGAACTGTGTTGTGTTCTGTTCAGCCCGCGAGTATTCAGTTGTCTTCCGGATCCCACAGAGTATGGACGCCGAGTGTATTATCCTCTGCCTATGCCAGGGACCAAGGACTGACAGCCACACAGACTGTTTACTGGGTGTTTACAGTGTATATGCGTGAGTTACACCAGAGCACTTGTACTGCTGTAGTGTAGCCTGTGCTATCGCAGCCTGTTGAAGAGCTGTTATTATTCCTGTGCCGTCCTGTGAACTGTGTTACCTGCCATTCTACTAGTAAAGTTCCTGACTGCCGGGAAATCCTTGTTGTGGCATTATTGCACCCACTCGCCTCCAACACCACACAAAGTGTAGCCAAAGTAAGTCCACAACAGTATCTTTATAACCAGCTTTGGCATACGTCCGTGCTCCTTCAGTGTCGCATAAAAGTGACATCAGTGTCACTAAGCTGTATTTTTTCACGCTTGTGCTTATGAAACACTAAACAGGATTATTATGTCATGTCAACATTCAAGTACAACTATCAGAAGATAGCTTAGCCAGGTAAAGTAATGACTATATGAGTCACTCTGCAAGTTTAAGGTTTTCCACCTGTCCAACGTCATTTCTCATACAGCTTTGTGTGGCTGTGGACGTCTGTGGACGTCTTTTTTGTTTAAAAAAAAAATCAAAACAAATCAAAGAAATGATTTTTTTTAAATACGTGGTGCCAAAGTTTGTGTTATTGTCATTGAGAATGCATTGGGCGTTTAAGTTAAATAACTCAGAAACTATAAAACATTTCAAAGTAAAAAGTTCCAGCATGTGTCTCCACAGTCAGCTGAATTAAAAAAAATGAATGGATTTTCTAGGTGAAAGTGATTTTCACCCACTTTTGCGTGGGCACACAAAGTGTTAACTGAGCGTGTGAGAACTGACACTTTGACAGTTCCATTTCACCATCATGCCAGCTGAGTTACAAGGTAAAAAAGGTACGATGAAATAATTCTTCAAAATTATGTAGAAAATAAGTGCGGGTAGAATATTTAATTCAATAGATGAAAGGCCCCTTCAACCAAGTCATTAAAACCAACAGTGGCATATTATTGTACTTTTGATTCTGTGTGTGTGTGTGTGTGTGTGGGCACATGCATGTGTGCGTGTATGTGGGCACATGCATGTGTGCGTGAGCACATGTATAACAACAGCAACAAACTAGGGGCGCAAAGGCACGTATCTCTGCCAGGCTGCGTTGCCTAGCCTATGCAAGTCTTGTAAGGGTGTATGTAGTGTGAAACAGCGCACGCACACACACACACACACACACACACACACACACACACACACACACACACACACACACACACACACACACACACACACACACTAAGTGCGAGTAATGTGGGAGTAAAGCGGGAATCAAACCCAGGACCTTCTACCTGTGAGGCGACAGCACTACCGACTGTGCCACCGCACCCCATCACATGTCTTAACGGCGTTTAATACAAGCAAGCAGATCTGAAATTTCGTTTTGAATCAATGGGCTGTCAATGGAGGGTATTGCAACTCTAGATTCAACTCATTTAAAAGAAATAGTGTTGCAAATTGCTCTCTCTCTCTCTCTCTCTCTCTCACACACACACACACACACACACACACACACACACACACACACACACACACACACACACACACACACACACACACACACACACACACACACACACACACACACACACACACACAGTAATAGTCTAGATAAAATATGCTGAAGTGACACTTGAAATGCAGTAGGGAGAGAACACTGCTGCACAACAAGCAGAGAATATAACTTAGTATACGTCTTTCAAACTAAATAACAGCATGTAGTGGCATTTCATTGGCTCTGTTCAGACTTACCTTGAGACTTAATTGTCTTCTAAGACGCAGACAAACTTTACTTGATTGAAACACTTCAGCTCAGAATGACCATTTAACTATTTATTGCAAAGCTATTGAATTTAGTATGGCGGTGTGGCTCTGCTCTTGTGATATCATATCATCTGATATCATATCACATTTGATATCTGTGCACCGAGACACAGCTCTGATATCAACAACGAACCGCAGAGCAGAGCATAACATAAAGACATACTGTAACGACATAACTTTCAATGCATCCATATACTGTACCACATCGATACTGAACATATCACATGATCATCATAATACAATCCATAAAACACATTATAATCACAGATACCCATAACGGAGCTAGATACCACTAGTACAATCCATAAATCACGTTTATAATCACAGAATCACCCATTACAGACATATTGCCACAGGGAGGAGGCCGGGGAGGTGGAGGGAATTTTGAAGACTGAGGACAGAGTAGTGACTGCTTAAAAGAACACCTGATTGAATGTGGGCGTGAGCGAGTTAGCTGGCAGCCAATGAGAGTGAGGGGAGTTGACATGGAGAGAGAATTACTGATAGAGAATGAAGGGGAGATTTATAATAAACCTTCTCGCCTCCCCACGTCCGAAACGGTCGAGAAATGACAGTTACCGTGTGGGGGTCCCCAGGGGGTCCCGGGAACATCCAGACCCCCAGGAACACGCCCAGGGGCTGGGCCAGTTCCGGCGAGCCGCCCGTGTCCGAAACGGTTGAGAAATGACAGTTACCGTGTGGGGGTCCCCAGGGGGTCCCTTTACTGTACTGTACTGTACTGTACTGTCACTGTACTGTCACACCCACTTTATACAGTTAATATGTGTGTGTGTGTGTGTGTGTGTGTGTGTGTGTGTGTGTGTGTGTGTGTGTGTGTGTGTGTGTGTGTGTGCGTGCGTGCGTGCGTGCGTGCGTGCGTGCGTGCGTGCGTGTGTGCAGTGTGTGTGCAGTGTGTGTGTGTGTGTGTTAGGCTGCACAACAGTGACACGCTATTTTCGTGCTCAGACACAGCCAGCCAGGGACCCAGGGACGGACCCATGGGGACAGTCAGAGACACACAAAGCTCCCTATAGGAGTGGTGGTTGCACCACTCAAAAATACAACATTTGCCCACCCAGGTGCATATCCTTCCCCAATCAATCTGTCCTACATAAGCCATGCCCATAAATAATAATCCAATTCCCCAATAACCCATTTAGGACTGGTATCGATTCTAAAAAAAAACGTCCTTATCTAGGTTTTCTGAAAAAAGAACCCAAAAATGGGTTCCCATCTTGAAAAAGGGGTTCCTGGCCAAAAGTACCAAAACTGATACTACTAATAAGAAATACCGGTAATGACAAATAATAATACTAGAAATTATTGTTCCTGAAGAAGTACCTAAGTAAAAGTACTCACATTTTCCAAAGACTGTCAAGTTTTTTTTCTCAAAAATAGCAGATCGAACTGGGAACCTCCTGCATTGGGCGCACGCGGGAGCACGCGGCGCCCGTGGCGGGACCCAGGGCAAATATATTTAAAAACCTGCAGGCGGTATTTTATTTAAATACCTGCAGGCGGGAACAGGCAGTCAAGATAAAACCAGTGGGCAATTAAACAGAGCTTATACTTATACTTATACTTACTTAAGATATGAATATGTTGGAGGAGAACGTAATTTGCTGGACAACGCACCGTACGTGGAGTCTCACGCTCTGTAATACAGTCCAAGATGGCATGCCATCTTGTGGTGGACATCAACATTAGGATTACAAAATAGTATACAAAATAAGTGGTCAATAATATTACCAGAAACCATAGGCAGAGAATGGCGAAGGAAGCTAATAGGATATTTGACCAACTATTATACCGTATCTCTCTCATAATCTCAAGTGTGCATGTACACAGTATGGTGGTTTTTTTAAACTGTGAATTGAGTTTCTCTGTGAAAGTATGAAGAAATAGGGAGGGTCCAAAGTTGTAAAACTATACGTTTTAAAAGGTAAATATCTAATAAACGACACAGTATTTGTCCTAGAGTCCTCAAGTCTCTGTGTCTAATTAACAGCCACCTCTGGAGGAGAGGAGAACATTCTCAGGTTCCGTTTTACAGAAATAATGTACCCGAATTTTCATTTTCGCAACTGTATTCAGTTCAACACAAATACAGAGAGACAGAGATGGATAGAGAGAGTGAAAGTAGTGAGTGAGTGAGAGAGAGAGAGAGAGAGAGAGAGAGAGAGAGAGAGAGAGATATGGGGGAGAGAGAGAGAGATCCTCGCCACGCATGCATGCATGGGTGAGTGCTTGTGTGTGCGACTGTGCGACTGCACGTGCGTGCGCGTGCGTACGGCATGCATTGCTTTGCCACTTTGCTTGGATCGGTGCCGACGTTTAATTCATGGAGATGGAAGGTGGAGGATGATTTGTACTGCATGTCAGTGGCTGACAGCCTCAGTGGCCCTCTGGCACCGAGAGCCACCAACCCTCATTTATTTACTGAGCCCTGGCCAGCGGCATGAGTCACACCCAGCTCCCAGCCCACAGAGCCTCACAGCCAAACACATGCTGTTCATCCTCCCTTCATGTGGATATGTTCCTCTATGCCGACTTTACTTTCCCTGAGGCCCTGCTACCATATGGATCTGTTTGTACCTGTGAAGTGTTTTTGTTTGTTTTTTTTGTTTGGGGGGAGGGGGGGGGGGGGTTGCACCTTATGTCTATCATGCGGCATGTACCTGCCGTAATGTGGACCTATACCAATGTGCTACCACTGTTGCACCTAATGCTTAACCTCATGGACACGTGTATTAGTGTATCTTCTGGTCTTATGCTACAGTATGTGAATTATGCACAGTATTTACTGCATTTTTAAAAACATGCTTATTTAATGTTAGACTTTTTTTCCCTTCTTCTCCCTTACGGGCAAACAACAAAAATGATTGAAATGATGAAAACAAATTTCACCCACTTCTTTAGACCATTTTGAAAACACCATTTAGTTTTAGTTGTATTTTGTCATCTGAAATTGTTTAGTCTTAGTCTAGTCTTAGTTGACTAAATATCAAAAACCTTATTCTTTTAGTCTTAGTCAACAAAATGAACACTGCTTAGACCTGTAAACAAGTGATTTGACAGTAGATTATAATTGGGGTGTACGTAGTACATCCGCCCCAGCAGGCTAGCTGCCAGCCCCAAGACTTGGCTCACAATGTGTCACAATGCGATGCGTTGTGGCAGGTGCAGTATGTGCATGATTGTAAAGTGGTTCTTGTGAAATAGCTGTTGTATATAAATATCGGTTTAAAGTGGATAAATAGATTTTTTTAATGGTTTATTAACTAATTTAGCTGGGCACCCCCTCTCCCACTTGGACACTTTCCAGCCGGGCTCATTCATTCCAATGAAAATATCATGCATTTTACACATTAAATACTGGTTCATTTTTGGAACCAGACCTTCAAAATCTCTTCCAAATCCGTCAACAAGGCCTGCCATATGCACTGGAAAAATATGTGCATGACATTTTATCATATAGGAAAACTATTGGTGGAGAGGTTTGTCTAACCCATGTTATACTTAGCTGTGATTGGACCATAGCAGTTTGGGGAGCGGCTTTGCTATAGGTCAATTGGTCCTCACTAATGTTCATGATAAAATACCACCATTTTTTTCCTACTCGATCTGTGTCTCATAGGAGGGCTGTGGGCAGTTCAGAAACCTGTCGCCAGTGACATCATCGTTAGGCAGATTTTTGAGGGGCGCCAGCCCCTCCTATGTCCAGCTTTGTGTGTACCACATAGTGATGATTGGATTGGCTGAGCACGGAATGTGATGTGATTGATGTATGATGATAAGTACCTCACATGACAAGTGAGGGGCAAGTGTGATTTCTTTATTATCGTGAGAACGACGGCTTCGATTTTCACATTGCAACTTTTCAGGAATAGAAAGCCTGCAATTTCTACTGGTGGATGGGTTTCTGAACTGCCCACAGCCCTCCTATGAGACACACAGACTGAGTAGAAAATTATGATTATTAGTGAGGACCAATGATATGAAGATAGGCTGTAAAGTGGTGAAGTGGTCAGAATCAGAATCAGAAGCCTTTATTTGCCATACATGTAAACATGTTAGGAATTTGTTTCGGTAGTCAGTTACCACAGCTGCCATGGACGGCGCTATAGTATATACTAATTTACTTTAACTGCTTTGCACTGAAGATTTGGGTCGACCTTACAGAGTTAAAGGTATATTCAGTGATTTCACTTAATTCAAATATCACTTCTTTTTTCTTATTTTTTGGACAATCCTCCCTACTATAAAGTGTGCTGACCATACAAGGAGTTCCTCCCTGTCCCCAGTGAGCCCCTGGGGTAAAAAAACCCCCTAGTTTCGGTTTGGGCTTTGGGTGGCAAAGCCGTCATCCAATCAGGATGAGAGGGGCCTTCCTCCAATCATGATCGAGTGGGGCGGGCCTTGGTGCACGTGCTGGTGGTCTGTTGTACTTCCCCCACTGTAGAGCGTGTGCATGTGCACATCTTGTTACCGAGGCGGACCAGGGTTTTTTCCAAATCACCCAAATCACTGAATGCTCCTTTAAAGGAATGAATTGTTGTGTGAATTGTTGATGTGAATTGCGGATGTCATTGTGTCCTTCTGTCTCTTTCTGCTCTTTTTGCTCTTTTTTGCTCTTTTTTCTCTAAGCACCTTAACGTCCATATATCATGCACAGTATAAGTATAACATGCACAGTATACATACATTGCTGCTATGCTCAGGCACCTTAGTTAGTTTTTTTTATTATCTCAGGTACTTTGTAAATATGTAGATTCTGTTGATCTCTTGTTTTGATCTCCTTCCCACTTGCCCCCCACCCCTCTTCTTCTCCCCCCCCCTCTTCTTTCTATGGAAATTAACGTTGTGATGGGAACGATGTACAAAAACGAATTTCACCCACTTCTTTACCTTGTAAACCTGTGATGTGACAATAAAACTGATTCTGATTCTGATTCTGTCTTTTCTATCTCTCCTATATAATATTTTCCAGTGTTGTTTTTTCCCTACTTCCTGTGAAGCAGACTGTGCGTGGAGTGTTATAATCAATTCAGCAGACTCGTCATTTGTCACCACAGCATGCGATTGCAGCAAGCTCGCCAAGCTGAAGAATTACTGAGCTGTGGAATACAGCTATAGGCCCATCGGTCAGTGTACACGTACAGTACATGTCTGTGTGGCATCATATGTGAAGAACAAAGCTTGGACGTATGTTTGTTTAGGCCAGTGGTTCTCAAAGGTTTTTGTGTCAAGGAACCCCAAACTGATGTGTATTTGGCTGCGGACCCCCCACCTTAAAATATTTTGTGCCAGGGAACTCCAGAAGCAAAGTTTTGAATAAAATTTTTTCGATTATAGAATGTTTTCAAACAACTGTAGTGGAGTAAAAAGTTTAAAAAGTCAAATTTTACCTCTGAGAGGAGTAGAAGTGAAAAATATAAATACTCAAGCATTTACTCAAGTGTTTGCTTGAGTTCTGTGGTCATTGGTGTGGACTGTATGCTGTGCATGATATGTGTGGGAGGCTTAGAGGCCAGGAAGGTTTGAGATGTGACTGCTACCGCTTGGAAGGAAACAAACATTATGCTCTCTATCCTAGGGCTCACCAGAAGCACCCACGACCTTGCTCATCAAAGAGAGGTCTATATAATATTCAAACAGCCGGCACGTTGTACTATAAACAGCCACAGAGCCGCACACACACACGTACGCACGCATACACATACACATACACATACACAATTCAAAGGGCTTTATTGGAATGAGAAAACATACATTTACATTGCCAAAGCAAAACAATGGAGGGGAGAAGTTCCTCAGGTAATAGCCTCACGTGGTCATAGTGTAGGTCTTTGTGTGGGTGCTGATGGAGAAATTGGGGGGCATCAATGTGTGTGTGTGTGTGTGTGTGTGTGTGTGTGTGTGTGTGTGTGTGCGTGTGTGTGTGTGTGTGTGTGTGTGTGTGTGTGTGTGTGTGTGCGTGCGTGCGTGCGTGCATGTGTGCGTGCATGTGTGTGCATATGTGTGTGCTAAACATGATGTTATACTTTAACTATTGAAAAATAGCAGATCTACAAGCTTGTAGGTCTGCTATTTTTGAAAAATCGTGAAAATGTGGCACAAATCTTTGAATATATATTCTTTCAGAAGACTTTTTATTTATTTCGACGTCAGGCCTAAATAGGCTAAAATAATAATAAACGGTATTGGACATACATGGTTTCCACCAGACAGCAACGATATTATCAATAAACAAAACCTCAGCAATGTGTAAACACATTACATGCAGAATAATGGATGGGTTCCTTGCAGTGAGCTGGGAATATTTCATATATGAATCTATATCTGGTAAATAATTTAAAATATCTATCAAAACGGCTGTATCTACATCTTAAGTTAGCCTTAGTTGTAGCTCAAAGATGTGTTGACCATATAGATGTTAGCTACTACTCATCTGACACACACACACACACACACACACACACACACACACACACACACACACACACACACACACACACACACACACACACACACACACACACACACACACACACACACACAGCCTGTATGCCAAAAGACCTCCCATCACCATCACCCCTGCTCTCTGTCCTAGAGCCTGTATAATTAATGAAGCGGCCCTGCTCTCTATGCACTGACTGGGTCTCTGGCAAGATGCAGTCATCAATATTTACAACTAACATGAAATGTTCAAGTCAAGAAAAAACGAAACATTGTCCACATGTGATCATGCTGCGCTGCTTGCAATCCTAGCATACTGCCTAATAATTGTGAAAATCCACAACAGCCAACTAAAGTAGCCTATAGGCTACCACATGATCTCCCTTAGTTCCAACAATGGTTAAGCAAATGTAATTGCAATAGGCCTGCCGCCTGCCCTACGGTATCTGAAAACTCACACTGAGAGAAGAGCAATTATAGGCCTACACCTGAAGCACGTTTCCTTTTTTCGTGTGCTCAGGTGTGATGTAGCATAGAATAGAGCATATATAGAGCAGTGGTTCTCAAACATTTCCTGGACCATGCCAGGACCCCTGGCCCCAAGATGTTATGCCAGTGTTATATATATATATATATATATATATATATATATATATATATATATATATATATATATATAAACTATAGTTTATATATCTTTCCTACAAAAAATGTTTGTGTTGTGAGCTGGTAGAAAAGATGTTCAAATAGCCGAATTAGGCAATTAGGTAAGGTTAAAGATGCCAAGCTATAGACAACACATTATACTGCATCTCCCTCGGGACCCCTGGGGGTCCCCGCACCCCACTTTGAGAACCACCGCATATAGGCTAAAAAAAATCCTAGTGTAGCGTATAGCCTGCAATGGGACCCGTACAATGTGTACCTCTGCCCTGGGCCCCTGTCTTATATTACAAACTCGGGTCGGGTCCATGTGGTCATATAGATAATTAAATAAACGAGTGCAAGTGTAACAACAAACCACTGAATCGTGCAACCGGACACATAACAGTAGTAGCTCTACTCACTGAGAATCCTGCCCAGAAGGGGCACGAGTGGCGGACCCTGGGCGACGTGGTGAGAGCCAGCGCTGCGAAGCTGACGGCCAGGATGAGACTTCCCAGCACCATCTGAGAGACCCCGAGGGCCAGCATGATCCGCGTCCTGGTCCTGAACTCCCGCAGTCTGGACAAGCTGCGGGACAGAGACGCGGGGCTCAGAGACCCGGTGGCTCCACCACTGCGGGGAAACGCGTTCAGCGGCATTGTTGTCACTCCAAATGACAAGGATGAATGGCGGCCGATAGCAAATAATGAGACTAGACGTTATGCTGCTGTTATGTTGTCCAAAACCCTATATTCGCATACAGAGAGGTGTATGTTGTTGCCTGCTGCGCGCGCCTAAGCTATTTTATAATTTGGGACACTGTCTGATGATGAGATTGTCCAGTTGTTGGAGGGTCTCCATCATCATCATCAGTTTAGGTTAAACAATTTGATTTACAGACCACCAGTGCACCACTTCAATTTGAGATGTAAATTGTGATCGCTGTGTCCCTTTTTGCACGGCAGCGGTGAGGAGAGGTGAGAGAAAGTGAACCAGGTGACAATGTTCCCCCTCTGCGGCTCTCTGCTTCTCAACAAATCTTTAAAAAAAAAGCTAAAATTCTAAGTCGAAAAGGAACACTAAGATGTTTTTCGAGGAAAATCTTCGGGGAAAACGGCGCATTCCTTCCAGTCACGGTGGAAAACGCATCATTGTGCTGTCATCCAACGATGCACCATTGTTATGCTTGTGCCTCTGCAGGCTGGTGGAGATGGATGGTAGCTGCTTGTGGGCTGATGCTGCGGGACGCGTGGTGGTGGAGGAGGCTCCTTCCTTCCTTCCTTCCTTCCTTCCTACACGAAGTAGCTGCTGCTTCTTACTGCTCTAACATGATGAGTCAAAACAAACGTCCAAATGGCTGAAATAAAATAAAAAATCCTCCAATATGGAATATGGATTATGTGAATCGTAAATGAATGTCCAAAGTGTTAGCAACAAAAATAAACCGCGGTAGAGAGCGAGAGGGGGGCACCGACTGGGTTTTTTTTCCACAGACGGCAGCAAATCTCACAGCCAATAGCCTACACATTGGTGTGTGTGTGTGTGTGTGTGTGTGTGTACGTGTGTGTGTGGGTGGGTGTGTGTGTGCGTGCGCGAGAGATAGAAAGCGAGAGACGCGCGTGCACGCTGCTGTTGTACGGTCTCTCCTCTCTCACTGTGACACTCAGCGTTTTACTATGCTCAGCTGGCGCACAGCGCAATGAGGGAGCACACGTTACACAACGACACATCCAAGACTCCACAATGCCCAATATTTATACATGGGAGTATGGGACATGAATCGATTTAAACCTTTGATTGATTGAAGTATTTATTAACAGTTTGGAGAATTACAGTAGGCTACATTTCAAAGCACAACTCAATACGAAAACTGTTAACTGTGGACGACACCATAAAGTATTACACTTGTTTACAATAGGGTCCAGTCCACCCAAACAAACCCCTAAAAGGCACAGTAGTGTGAGAGTAGCCTATCTGTCGTAGGCTACAAACCACACAACCTAAGTAGGCCGCCGCCTAGGCCTACAAAACTATCATGCGCCTTAAAGTAGGCATATAACCGCGGTTGTAAAAATGCACTAAGAATCTCATAATGGGATTGAATTGAACTAGTGTTCATTAGTTGCAAGTGTATTCCATTATTGAGTGGCCTATTGACTATAAATATTAGCTAATTATTTACGCACAACACATGTTTAACATGCATCAGGACAACAATGGCATTTGTGTTTAGCACCATTATAATAGTACAACTGTAGGCCTACTACTTGCAGACTGTAGTATATCATAAAGTATTTATTCAATCAATCAATTAATCATGGCGTTAGTGTTAAAAGTATCAACGTATTTGTCCCCCGGCCCGCCTATATGCCATGTTCAAGTTTATTTGAGCAGAAAATGAATGGCCAGCGTAAAACACCACTGACCACCCGATCCGTTAAAGCAAACGTATCGGGAAGTATTTATTTAGATAATTTAAACTGTTTATTTACCGGTATTCCGTTCGTGGACAGACTTATAGGCTACTTTTCAAACCACCTCCTCAAGAACCAACGACCCCATTTGGAAAAGCTGGTGTTTCTGACCTTGGTCCTTGCGCAGTTTTCTATTTGAGAGCTTTGTGCACCGCCTAGCGGCGAAAGCTGGGAACAGTGTGCTTAGTGCTGCAATGTCCAAGAATAGGAATTCTGCAGCAAAGTCACCCTCTCCCTGCCCTGATATATAATAGGAGATCAAACAATGGACAGGCCAGGACAATATGGTTCCCAGCCTCAATAAACACAAACACAGCTCCCTCAAGAAATATAAAAGCATAGTACAAATAACAAAAACAACTAGTTTAGACCCTCTACTTTAAAAATGATTTTATTAATTAATACAGTGGTATTCTTTAAATTGTGTCGCAGAAGAGAAAAAAAGTCAGCCACACGTGAAGAGCTAATATTCAATTAAAGCAGTGTTATATCTAATAAAAATAAAATAGTACTGGTGTGCCATACATAATATATTGTCTATTAGTACAAAAATACATTTAAGGGCACACAATACAGCATCCAGTATCACAAATCAATGAGGGGGACACTTTCAGAGCACACCCTTGAAAAAGAGCATGTTTTAAACGCATTTAAACCAAGCACTTTGCTGTTCTGTAAATAACCATAAAAAGACCTTTTGTGACCATTATAGTGTGAATATATTGGTAGAAAAGGTGGATGCATTACTGTTAGGTTACAATTTCCAAGGCTCAAGGGTATAACCAGAATACAAAGATAATCATGTTCACTTTCCACTTTAAGTTTTATACAAAATAACAAAGACATACAAAAAGTTCATTTACAAACCAAGGCAATATGCTAGCTTTATATACAGCCACTTCTGTTTTTTTTTTAATTCCTTCTTTTTTTCATAAGTCATATGCATAGCAGATAAAGAGAGCAAACTTTTAACCTTTATCGACTGTTCTTGTGTGCTATACCCAAGTTCATTTATACAATGGCAGAAGAAAACAAACTTCATTTTCCATAATTTATCATAACTTATTTTTTTCTTCTGGAAACAAAGTGAATAATCTATTGATAAGGCATCGCTGCTTATTTGTGTGTGTGAGTGCGAGAGGAAAAAGTGAGAGAGAGACTTGAGGAAACAACTGAGCAGATTTGTGGACCTGAGTAAAGCACATGCATAGAGCTCCCTCGGGCTGGAAGAAGAGTTGTGGTAGTCGAGTTCTGGAATCAGTACTGGTGCAAAGTATTTTCAGCAACACTTGCAGTACTGAGAGTAACTTTTAATTTGTGAAAATGTGTAACTCAGGAAGAAAGGAGAGTGCGATGGCAGGAAGAACCAGTTAAGTCTCTGACCGAACCTTCTTTGAATCATGGAACCAACACCTTCCTAACATCTCTCTGCTGCAGACACATGTACTTACACACATTACCAGCATCAGTTTTAATCACCTGCCATTGTCAACACAATCTACCGCACTTTATTCTCATACCTTCATTAAAGTTCCCTCACTGCAAAGTAACAAATTGTGACAGTATATCGTTAGTCAGACACACGTTATAGCTGCAACACAACCGGTAATTGATGTGAACTGGTAATTTCCTTCATCCATTCCTCCAAGTGAGATTTTAGTAAATTGACAATGATATATATACTACTATATATACTGTATGCATATATTGTATAGTATAAATACAGCAACATGAATTGTTAAGTATGTCTACTTGAATGGTATGGCCTCAACACCCATTGATCTGCTATGTAAAACACACTCTTCACTGGCATAGGGCATGCATTTCCTTCAAATGGTTAAAGAGTCTTTTGAGAGTTCCATTTTACATCGACACTTCAGATCAGGGAAGAGTTTAAAAGCACAGCTTGAAACAATAAGCGTCAGCAGTCATCATCCGCAGTCTTTTATGGGTAGAGTACACCACAGCACTGGCTGACTGGGACTTCTTCATAATTCAGTATAGTATGTGGTGTGGCTCTGTCGTCCTCTTCATGGTTTGACATTCAGTAACATCACACCTGCTGGCCTGTCCTTAGAAGTGGTCGATGAGCACGGACACACAGTTAGCTCCCACCAGGTAGTTGGGGTCACCGGGGAGAGACTTATTCTGCCAGCTCTTAGGGTCACCTGGGGTTAGACAGAGGAGTAGTGAGTAACACAAGTAGGCAGTGGACGCTCGACAAACCACGAAGAACACCAGCTGGATGCATATTATCATAATGAGAAAGCTACAGGCGCTGCATTAACAATGTGGTTACAAAAAGAGGATGCACTCCATGGACCATTAGATTCAGACTGCTACACCCATAATCTATATTACAATACTCACATTTAGATGCATTCATCTGGCTCACATCACAACAATTTATGCTAAGTTATATACTGTACATGTATAGAATTTCAAAATCAATTCATAAGATTACTGCGCCTGTTTAGTCACTTTTAAACCTGGTGTCCCTATTTTGGGTAGGGCATTAGTCAAACATTTTCAAAAAATGTAAAACATAAAAAAAGAGCAGATTTATAACATGTCACAACAATGCAGATTATGTGTTGTGAGCTTGTTTATCCACTGTTTTTTTAAAAAGCCATTTCACAATAAGTTTGGGAACCCTGCTCTAGACCGTGTGTCAAACAAACCTGCAGCAGCTCACCCCTCCTATGAGACATTACTAGTTGTATTTATTCGCACAATAAAAATACAAAAAAGGTTACAAAAAATAAGTGCAGGTGAGAAAGGAATCCCATATAAGGCTTATACAAGGTTCTCACCCAAGATAATAAACAAGTAGTAAGTTAAACCTAGTAATCAAAGGTATGACAAACAACAAATACACTTGTGTGCAGTTGAGAGAGTGTGTGTGTGTGTGTGTGTGTGTGTGTGTGTGTGTGTGTGTGTGTGTGTGTGTGTGTGTGTGTGTGTGTGTGTGTGTGTGTGTGTGTGTGTGCGCGCCCGCGCGCGTGTAAAGCTACATTATATGGTAAAAGTAAGTGGAGAGGCTTGATTTGTCTGGCTGGCCCTCAATCTTTGTTTAAAGTTACTGAGTGAAGATGAGGAGTTGGCAATACGTATGTGTGTATTCCAGAGTAAAGAACCTCCGTCTTTAATGGAGAACTGGCTATGAGTGGTACGGCTGGCTGAAGGGAGGATGGAGATTGCCGGTATTATAATCATGAACTTGATAGTTGGTCTTAAAATATTATTTGAAAGGTGTAGGAAGCATGCATATTTGAGTGCATTTATAGATCATGAAAAAACAGGACTGTACTGTGGTAATGTCAGACAGACAATCCATTTAGATTTCTAAACCAATATTATGCTACTACTGTAGCTTTGCTATTAATGTTAAATTGCATTAAGTTGATATCAGTTACAAAATATTAATTATCACACTAAATGCAGTTAACAATATTAATGAGAGGGAAAGAAGAGTCAGGTCCAACAAGGTTTCTTCCTCATGTTGTTTTATGCTTTTGCTTTTCTTTTTTCTTTATTGCTCTGTTAAAGGGGCATTCCACTCATTTTCAACATTTTACTATGTCATTAATATACCTTAGAGCTGTTGTGTGGAAATAATAAAAAAGTCCCCCCGATTCTGTGTTTCCTAGAACTAGAGGTCTGAAAAAAATCATTAACATGGTGAAACGCATCTTGATGACATCATCAAGATGCGTTTCACCATGTTAATGATCTTTTTCATACTTAACAGTTCTAGGAAACACAGAATGGGGGGACTTTTTTTATTATTCCACACAACAGCTCTAAGGTATATTAATGACATAGTAAAATGTTGAAAATGGGTGGTTTTCCCCTTTAAGCACTTTGAGCTGCATTTCATGTCATGAAATGTGCTATACAAATTAAGTTTATTATGTGAAGCAACAAGCTGTATTATTGCCAAGTCTATTAATGTCGTCAGTGTTCTAACACATCTAACTTTAACTATGTATTGCATGTTTTTCAACCCTGTTAGTATGATTACTGTACTGTATTTTTTGTGCCTGTGTATGCGTCTGATGCGTCTATCTTTGAACAGCTGGACTGATTGGCATCAAGCTTTGCATGCACACTGCACACTCCACGCCAAATGTTTCAAATTGGCCTGGTGGTGGTGCTATACCAGACCGCTTTGTTTTGGCCTATACTTCAACCATAGATCATACAATAATTATGTCACTTGTAATGTGACTTCATGGTTAAATGAATGTTTTCTAATATTTGTTAGAAATTATTACTTATTTTGATTGGCTGGCTGGTTTCTGATTAGACCGTGTACTAAATGTCACGATAATCTACACCTTAAATCAATTTATATCGATCCCAGGTCCGTTATTTCTTTCCACGGTGCTGCAGCTGAACAGGGAAGGGAAGCGCTTGATGTCCTTACAAACCCTGGCAGTGCGGGCTTCTAAGCACCGCCCGTGCTCATAGGACTGTGAGACCCCCTTTCCACCGGTTGGTTCCCAATGGGAACCGGTTCAGTTCTTTTTGGTTGTTAGTCCATGAGCCAGAGCTCCAAAATTGGTGGGAAAACTAGACCTATATTAAATTGTTTCTATGATCAATACAAGTAAATTAATACATGATAACCCTTCCACAGTAGTAGCTTTTTCATATTTTCAATTATTTTGCATATTTTTCTACAGAATGCCTCATTTGCATATTTAAAAATGTAAAATGTGTAATACAATAAATCATTGTCTTCGTGTAAGTACTCAATTGGGGAAGTTTCATGGTGATAACAATCTAATATAGGTATGGTTTTGCACACTCAATTCATAATTAACGTTCCAATTTTGGAGCTCTGGCTCATGGACCAGAACCAAAGAACCAAAAAGAACTGAACCGGTTCCCATTGGGAACCAACCGGTGGAAAAGGGGCCTCTGAGTGGCTCCGGGCGGGCCTTGTAAAGACAGCAAGTGCCTCCTATTCCCCCGTGAACAGCTGACCACCCTTGTAATGTAGCTAAAGGCCTATTCATAGTCCAGTTTTCAGTGAAGAGGTGACCACCGAGTAAAAACAGAGAGATGTGTTACCACTGCGGCGTGACGTCATGTTGTAGTTTTCGGTGGTCACCTCTTCACCGAAAACTGGACTATGACTAGGCCTTAGTAGCCATGCTAGCGTTATTGACGTGATGTTCACATACATATCAGCTAAATCTGGATTTAAAAAAATATGAATTCCAATGTTAGTTACCATGAGATTCACCTACCAAAAGTTGACATCGTAACAAAGCCTGACTGGACTGGCTGGGTAAACAAGGAAGTGGCTCTATGCTTCTATCTGGTGGCCGTAAAGTGTAACTACTTTCTCCAGGAGGAATAGTTTTACGAGTTTATTGCCAATTGTTTGTAACCGTTTTAGAAAAGCAATAAGCCACGCGAGGTCCGAGGGTACCCTGTATTTTATGTCTGAGAGGGTGCGCGTCGTGTCTCACCACGCCTCTCAGCCATTATAAAATACAAGATAACCTCAGACCTCTTGTGGCTTATTGCTCTAATAATTATATAACAGAAGCTGACATACATTTACCCACAGAAAGGGATGTGGTAAGATGAGAGGGAGGGGGTTGGGGTGTACACAGTAACATCATCAGTGTTCATTTAACTAATAGAGTTAAATGAACACAGGATTATACAATGTAAAGGAGAGCTAGAGGAGAGAAGGGATCTGAGGAGAAAACTGGCCTTGTTTGACAATAAGAGGATTAGGACAGCCTTGATAATCTTCCAACAATTCACACATTCCTTCAAGACTCATCCTTAAAATGAGGCTACTGGTAATTAGCAGCTAATCCTGGCCACGGCCAAATGTACCACTGTTTAAGGGAGAGGAAGTTAACGCAAGAGAAAAAAAGAGGAAAGGTAGAATCCAAATATAATTTCAATGAGTTTTCCACGGTGAGCCTCCTCTATCCACTGAAAGGAGTGAAATGGTTCACTTACGAACCAGACAACTGTGTACGAAGAACACAGCATGGAAGTTATTGCCACTTCAAACCTATTTTGAATTTGAATCAGCACTTCTATTTGTTACTTATTTAGAGTAGCCAATCCCATTTTTAACTCAATTTAGTCCCAAGTCCTCCCCACACATTTCTGTGTCTTGCCAATGGCGGTTGTGCCCTACTGGCTCACCTGCCAGTGGGAAGCCCTCACCAGGAGAACGTACTGCATCACCTCTGTACAAATCCAGTTCAACACGCCCCACTGAACACAACACAGCCAATTGGGTTCGTGTAGTGTAGGTGCTCAGCAAACCGAATGCACCACAGTGGCTTCGAACCTCTAGCGGATTTATAGGTATTTTTCCCATTTCCCGTTGGATGTTCACCCCTGCACACTCCTACTACAAGTGTGCAAAAGGGCCGTGCTTTCACCAGAAAGCACTTTTGTTTCCCCTTATTTTTCAGAGAATGAAAGAAAGGCAGGTTTAAAATGAGGACATGTGTTCCCATGCCAGGAACATCTCCAAAGTTGTTCTTCAGGTCTGGGTGGCTATGTGAAAAAAAATCAATCGTAGTAGAAGAGCATGCAGCATGATTTCTAGTGAATGGACGTCCAGAGCGTTGTAGGGCAGAGTTTGCTGAGGCATGCATGTTAAACAGAAACAGTGTAAAAGTGTGACTAGGTGACTGAGAAAAATAAAATAAGGAAATACCAACAATTGAGCATGTAAAAGCCATGAAAAGCCATGAAGAGTGAGATCTTTGATCTGAATACCACATCAAATAAACCAGTGCTCAATGAATGAATAGGTGGAGAGAGAGAGTCAATAATACCACATGAAATAAACCAGTGCTCAATGGGTGAACAGATGGAGCGAGCCAAAGTGAATAAATGAATGAATCAAAAATCATAATAAAACAGTGAAAAGACAGGGTTTCCCACTAGATTGATTTCCAGCCTGGATTTGAAGTGATCAAAACATGTTCAGGCACTACATTTATCAACAGCTATGTAATGTGTGGAAGGAAATCAATACTATGGGAAACATAGTTTAAAACAAAAAGTGACCCACAAGCCATCAATTTTATCACACAGCCATCCCAAAAGACCCCAAAAGAACAGAAAGAGGACAGCGTACCCGACGAGGAGTCGGAGGATTTTAGAGCAAAAGACCAACCATCAGGGGTCATAGACGCACAGTGAGGTAAGCGCAGCTCCACAGGCTTCAGGAACTTCAGACCGTGGGGACCACACATCACCAGAGGGCTGAGCAGGGTCTCTCCTAGAGACACAAACACAGGACAGTGTCAATGTTGTGTAGACTGACAGAATGGGGTGCACACACACGTGCACGCACGCCTTCATCTGCTCCATCAAAGTTGCGCTACCTTTTTCCTTGTCAAGCGGTGGCAGGATGCTGTTGTCTCGGCAGACCTTGAAGTAGATCTCCTGCTCGACGCCCTCAGGGATTGCACCCTGTGGGATAATGATGCTGACGCCCGTCTCGATGGAGCTCAGAACTCCGCCATTGCAGTTGAAGATACCACGTGCGGTCGCCACCACCGTGTGGCCTTCGTCATCATCGTCGTCATCAAGGGCACTGGGGCTGACAAGACAGACAGACAGGGGAGCTTATAGTGACATTTTGTACAGAAGGGGATGTCGTCATATGGGTGACTGGTCACAGATGCAGATGTGTTGATACCTGACAGGGATGGCCTTGGGAACAGCATTGACGTTGTTATGTTGGTATTTTGAACGGTGGTCCATAGTGCGGGTGAAGGTGTCCAGGCCACTGTCTGGGTCTGTGCTCTGGGGCTGTGGAGAAATCTGTGGCTTCACTGGGCTGGGACTTGGGCCCTGTATTGTTCAAAACATGGGTAGATATTAATGTGCATGCTGATGATAAAGAGAGATTATTTCCCTCTTGGCTTGCTTGGGTCTAACTCCTTTTGTATATAGCTTACTGATACAAAAATGGCAGAAGCTTATGCTGCCTCAATAAAACTGTAAATATTGTTGGTATGGAAAAACACAAGCGCAATGCTCTGCGGTTTTCTATTATTTGTACCTACAATGGCAGTATTATGATGTGACGTTCCGTTGTATCGCCATCAGCACAATGCACACAGAAATGCTAAGTAATATCCACTGACTGCAGCAGTATTTTGTATGGAGTGTACCAGACATCACTCTAAGATCCCAAGAGGTTTTCTAAATAACATTCTACCAGTATCTACTACAGTGATTTGTATTAATTTAACTTTATTTCCAACTACACTGTAAACAGGGTAGATTTATTTATGTTTCATAACGTTAAAATAAGTATGTAGACAGATGCACATTGTGCACATGATAACAACTGAAGTACATCCTCATTTTGAGCCAATAAAACTCAGTAATAACTATTCTGCTGCCTACCTTAACAGCCAGTTCCGGCTTGTCGTTAGGCAACAGGTTGTGGTTGAACTTGGGGCTGTCAAACTTGCGTTCGAACGGCCTTGCAGAGCTGCTGTAGGGCTTGGGGACGTAGCGGTTGTAGCTAGAAGCAGGTACAGCTCCGTTGCCTGTGGCTGGTTTGGGAGGGTGATCGCTGGTGCCGTTAACCGGAGATTTCTCAGGGAAACTCTTGTGCGGCAGGAAATTGCTCTGGACAGTGTCTTCTCGGCCTGGAGGCTTAGCTTTTGGTGAAATACAAAGATTAGCCTGTGTACTGTGTACGTAATGTAGTATGCACATGTTAAGCACGTACACATGAATGTTGGTAAGCAGAGTTGGAAAACAATTGATTACCTCTCGGCATATGTTAACAAGTATATTTTAAGTCAGTCTTCTGGTCATTATAATGTTTTATAGACAATAGAATATGATTAATATGATTTTAATTCAAAGGAGCCAGTTGTACCTTCAGATGGGGTGGGTTTGGGCAGTATTGCTGGAGGAAGAGCAGGGGTCACCTGGGGAATAGGTTCGTATCTCTTCTCCACTGGACTTATTTTCTCTACCGACTCCGCCCTGTAGCACATGACAGCAACATGAGACAACATAATTATACATTCCATTTTGATACTGTATAGTCTGGAGAAAATAAATAAATAAAAACAAGCAAGTTTCAATACCCCCCACCCCCCCACGGCACACACACACACACAAAACAAATAAAAAGGGATAAAGTGTGACGGAAATGCATTTGCCAATTTCTTTTTTTGAGCGGTGCGTCCGCTCCATTACGTGTATACGTATGTCTGTCCCTGTGTCTGTAGCCTATGTATGTCAAAGCACGGAAAGCTGCACCACCTAAAGTGGCCAGTAGAGTACAGCACAGAGTAAAGTGGCACAGAGTAGTACACTACAGGAGAGAGCACAGTGCACTACAATGCAGTATACAGACCACAGTACAGTACAGTAACTACAACAATAAAGGTATAGTTGCACCGCTCACTTCACACAGGTGTGATTTTATTAATGTGGTACAGGTACTGTACTCACAGAATTTTCACTTACAATTCATTTTCAAGTTGGACAGAAACACAGCTAATGAGGCTAAACAGAGTGAACATCAAAATGAAAGGTTCAACACATGCCACGGTGTCACCAGGTGTCACCTACCTGGGGTAATTGTATCCAGACTGGGCTTGTGGTTTATTGGGGCCGGCCTGGAGCCTGTCAAAGTAAGACAGCTGCTTCCTGTAGTACTCCTCGTCTTCATCAGGGTTGTAATGGTTGGGACGAACAACGTCATCCTCTGCCACCATGGACTGTGGTTTCTGAGGCTCCGGGGCTCTGCTGTGGTCAGGGAGATTTCATAGCGGAGGAGGTTATGACATGATAAAAGAGTGTAGATGTAGTGAGAATAGAGACATGAAAAGATTATGCATTTAGGATTACAGAGATATCCTTTACAAACAAATCATTTGGGGCTCAGGCTCAGCATTGACTATATTCACGTAGCAGCGGCTTTTTTGCTCTCACGACATATTTAGATGCCACCCCGGGTGGCACTTTAACCCTTAGAAGGTGAAAGACGCCAATTGGCGTCTTCATCAGAATTCCGTAAATGATCAATGACGCCAATTGGCGTCTTCAGAGTTTTTGATTAATCTAAACATATTAATATGCTCCGAAGCGCTGTTTAAATTCCTGAGCTTATATTCCAACTACATTACCCAGAAAACCCGTGTCACGTGACACACGTGTACGTGTTGCCATTGGAAGCTGGTCCCACCCCCTGTAAACAGTGGGGGCAGAGGGAGTCTTCATAGTTTATTGTTTTGCCTGTTTTGCCGTCTCGCCCGAGCGATTTTCTAGCAGAAAAAGTTGAAAGCAGTACTATTTATTTGAGCGAGTTTTGTGGTAGTAGTATTGATCCATACGCGTCCCAGTCGCCTTCTCCAGGCGGAGTAGCCCTGGTCCAGTGCTTACAGCGAGACTCGCTGCTCCCTCCCTCCTTTTTTCATTGTCTCCCCATCGTCGTCCGATGAGCTATACCGGGAAACCATTGAAGAAGACGATCAACCCGGAATGTTTTGAGGTAATCTTATTGTAGAAAATGCCCTTCTATAGTGATCAGAAATCATAAGATGATCGCTACAAATAGATGCTTGGATAATTACTACTACTAGTCAGATCATGACGCCAGAATGACTCACCACGATGGCCCCAGCCATTAGCCAGCACCAAAGGTGCTGGCTAATGGGGGGGTTGGTGCATTGGTGCTGGCTAATGGCTGGAGGGGGGGTTGGTGTCGATCGGTTGGTTGGTGCAGTACAAATGTATCGTAGCAGGCATGCACGCATGGCAGTACAAGTATTTTATATTGTAGCGTGCCTTATAGGCGATCTGATCTTTAGAGTAATGTTCGCTCCTTTTATTTACTGTCTACAAAGACGGAGAACAAACATCGTTTACTGAAGCAACGCGTGGTTTTGATGACCTTGCTACAAGGATCGGAGGGGGGACGGGGAGTGAAGCTAACAGTAGCGTATTATATAAGATCTGTATGACGTTTCATTGACGTCTGAGCTTGCATGATAATCGCATTCATTGTATATTGTATACAATCATGATTGTACATTGTTTAGTGTGTCTCCGTGTGATGATGATGATGATGACGATGTCAGATAGCCTACGTCCCCCCCCCCCCCAACTGGCTATTGGCCGGGCTGACTACAGCTAAATGTTTATTTTTATATATTTAGAACTGGCATCAGATGAGGAGGATGATGATGATGATGATGATGATGAAGACGAAGAGTCAAGACTGCGATGGAGTTCTCCGACACTGAACCGGATGCATTCATTCATTTCAGTTGTTGTTTTTTTTTTTTTTTAGCCTACACACACACACACACACCGTCAAGAACAACTGGAATGCAGTGGTTTGGGGACACTGGGGAGTTTGGGGACAACTGTTTTGTATGTAGGCCTATTTATTTTCTGTAATATTTATTATAATTGTATTATGTTAGTAGTCATAAAAAATAAAAGACGCTTTTACAATGAGTTAGACCTGTCATGGCTATTTTGTTCACTATTCTGAGGTTTATGGTTTGACTAAGCGAGTTTCAACTGTGATTTACTCTGTAACGGTAGATGGTAAGAACCTGTATTATAACAAAATTATTTTTTGTTATAATACAGTATACATTCAAGTCTATATTTTGATACATATCATGGGCACAAAGTCATATCAAAACAATGTCCTTGGATGTGTTTTTTTTATCAAAACTGTTTCTTCACAACAGGTTTTTGAGATACATGCATGAATAGACAAGGTACTGGTAAGACTATGTAAACATGGTATATATCAAAATGTGCGTTAGAATGTCTAATTTTACCCCAAAAAAGAATTGAGTTTATATGATGTTCCATTTCAGAGCTAGGGGGACTTTTAGCTGGATAGGTCAGATTGATCATGACTGACCATGTTATTTATAGATGGCAAAATATCTACAGTGGTACATGTGAGAAACTTTTTATTTTATTTTAATTAAACTAGACAACTCACCCTTTAAAATGAGATATTGCATGGCTATGTACGCCCAGCAGAAAAAAAGTTATTTAGAAAATAAAACTTCAACCGGGCATAACTTTTTTTGTTGTCCTAGAAACACTACCCAGTGTAAATGCAGGCTCTTTTAAATGGCTTCCAACACAAAAACTAAACATTTTATCAACTCAGTTCATTTTTTTCCTGGAAGCAGACAAGCCAAGCTTTCTCTGAAGGTCTTTCGTTGTCACACATTCACAACAGAGAATTTTCAATAAATCATTCAAAAACGCCATTCTGCCATAGAGAAGTCTAAAAACTATATAGAAATCCTTGAAACTCTCAAAGAGTTAAGTATGACTTAAGTGCAAAATGGCCGCCATGTGAATATGGTGAATACTGACTTAATATCAAACATTTGAGTTTCCACAGAAGGATAAGAGTAACATTCTGAGACATCAGCCGGAGCCGGTGGAACAGAAGTAACAGCAAGCAGAGTTGGTGGCTTACCTGAAGGCCTTCTCCTGATCCAGGTTACTTAGTGAGTTCGCTTTGGGCATTCCTCCACCTGGCTTTACAGGCAAATCTGCAGCCTACAGCAAAAATGGGAATCAACATGGTCACTTTGGTCAGTAAGACATGAAAAACAAGCCCAGACAAGCACATCTTGTTATAAGGAATGTGGTACATTGTGTATTTTAATCAATTTGTAACTCTGATTGTTACGGGTTAATTTGGTTACAGTGGTGTTAAATGAACACATTTAGCATTTAGTGCTGTGTGATGCAGTGACGTAGACTCCGTGGGGGCGGCGGGGCTCGAGCCCCAATGATGAATTAGACCTGAATGTACAGTATATTCGCCTAGTCGGTTCATCCCGTTTGTACCGCGCCAGGTCGCGCCGCGCCCGTTCGCGCAATTCTCGTCTTTGCATTGACTTTGTATGTAATCGCGCAGCTCTAACCATCCAAGTCTGAACGCACGTTAACACCTCTTTTGTCCGGGGGCGGGTGGGCCGCGTTGCCTGTCCCCTTGTATACATTCAGATCAGGCATTCAAGCGGGGGGAGGAGGGGCGCCCCCATGACGATTATAAAAACATTTCGTCTCTGGTGTGATGCCAAGCAGCCGTACGTACCCTGATCCCCGATGCATCGCCAGCTTCTTTGACTCGGTCCACGGACACGGAGCGTTTGTTCTCAAACATCTTAACCCGGTTGAGGACCGACTGGCGTTGCATTGCCGGGTCATCCTCTGGCGGCTGCTGCTGCTGCTGCTCCTCCTCTGTGGGTTGTGATGGGAGGGGGCTGGGAGACGCCGTGAACACAGGCTCCACAGGGGAAGGCGAGGGAGCCTCGGCTTTGGGAGGTGGCGTGGGACTGGGCTCTGGGTTTACAGGAGCCGGCTCATACTGCTGTGGTTTGTAACCTCTGTGCTGCTGCTGCGGCTGCTGCTGCTGCTGCTGCTGTGGCGGTGGTGGTCCCTGGTTGTAGACAGGCCGCTGGCTTGCAGGGTCCGGGGAGCGGGCTGGAGGGTAGGCAGCTGGATGTGGCTCCTGGTCATAGCGCGGTCGCAGGTCGTACCCCAGACCTGGAGGCGGAGGCTCGTCGTAACGAATGGGCGCTGTACCTGCTGGTTTGCCATAGCGAGGCCGCCCGTCGAAAGGCTGCTGAGTTGGGGGTTCGTCGTAACGCTGAGGCGGGGGTTCGTCGTAACGTTGAGGCGGGGGTTCGTCGTAACGTTGAGGCGGGGGTTCGTCGTAACGTTGAGGCGGGGGTTCGTCGTAACGTTGAGGCGGGGCTTCGTCGTAACGTTGAGGAGGGCTGTACTGGCGATCCGGAGCATCCCCGTAGGGCAGGCGAGGGTCGTAGCCCTGGGGAGAAGCTGCAGGGGGAGGCTGATTGTAGGGGTTCCACTGCTGCTGGTCGTAGTGAGGCACGCTGTTCTCGTAGGGCAGGTGAGACTGAGAGTCATAGGTGCGGTACTTTGGTTCCGGGTAACCACCTCCGGTGCTGTTGACATCATAGCGACTGGGCGGGTGGTCATAATCTCTGTATGGCTGCTGGTCTGGGTGGTATGCCTGCTGGGGGTCGTACGTTCCAGGCTTTACACCATGGCCGGTTCTCGCTGGGTTTTCTACGATGTATGGGTCCTTCTGGAACATCTAACGAAAACACACCCCAAAACAAAACAAACAAAACAAACAAAGAAAAAATAGTCAATAACCAGGTTGTATGCACCAACATACTGTACAAACATTGAATGAAAAAGAGTAAATTTTCAGGTAAAGGATAACACACGGAGAATATTAAAAACACGACTGTGAAATTAATTTCAGAAAAGGAAAGGAGAGAATGAGGGAAAGACCTGAAATAGAGAAACTGAGAGGGAGGGGTTACTGGTCAGATAGATTATAGTTGAGATAAAGTAGCACAGCCAATCTACACAGAAACGTAGAACACACCACCACACAACACCTCAACTTTAACAGTAAAATTAAAAAGAATTTAAGTTGATAATAGAAGGAAAAAAATACAGAAAAACAATGGGTTCCATTTTTTCTTGTCTATGCAGTTCATACAATTGCATAGACAACCACACTGTTTGAACACAAACAGAACGTATACAAATAGAGGCCAAAACCATAATATTATAAGTTTTAGTTCTGTAAGACTTATTTTTGGGTACTACTGAAGCATGTTCCATTGGGAGAGAAAATGTCACCCACTGTTTTTTCATAAAAAATAAAACTTCAACTTTATAAGCGCATACCGTACATAGTACACAGTAACCCTTTCTGAAAATCCTGATATTTGAGAAGTAACCATTAAGAGTTCAAGTTTTAGGAATATTTCCTGCTAAACTGTACTTGACAACAAGGTTACGTTTCAAATGGGGATAAACAGATTAAAATGACTGAAAATGAATGTAATGAACTGTAAAATAAATACAATTGTCCATTCTCTTCGCATTAACCAAAAGTC
The DNA here is from genome assembly GCF_951216825.1 of Electrona antarctica. NCBI lineage: Eukaryota > Metazoa > Chordata > Actinopteri > Myctophiformes > Myctophidae > Electrona > Electrona antarctica. The sequence goes on along the minus strand of NC_136808.1, from coordinate 16,429,701 downwards.
ACAAACCAATCTATTTCTACTGGTTAAAAGGAAGACAAAGTCAAACATGTTGCAGCCATGCAAAGAAAAGGTAAGCAACAGTGAGAGAGAGCCTCAGGATCTCCACTGCTCTTCTCTATGTAGGACAGCCATCCTCTCCTCCATGCCCACTGTTGTTTACCAGCGCTCACTCACGCTCCGGCACGTGCACCCGCCCACCCACACACTCACACCCAAACACACCAGTCTCTTTCGGCAACATGGCCAGTAGTAGACATGCACGGCGGAAGGAGAAAGAGAAAAGCGGTGGCAGCAGGAGGTAGGTAGATACACAGGCAGCAGCAGCACAGGCGGGATGACAGAGGCCAGCCAGGCCAGAGCCACACCGAGCCAAGCTGAAACCAGGCCATGGAGAAGCCTCCGAGGTTGACGGTCAGATGGATACCTTTGGTTCTGAACTGGGCAGTCCAGACTGGAGAGGTTCTGGCGTCACGCTCTGAGGGGCTAGCTCAGGGGTGGGCCTCCTAAGAGAGCCAGCCTCAGGGCTGGGGCTGGGGCTGGGACTGGGGCTGGGCTGGCTGTGGGGAGCTGAAGGAGGAGGCTCATCGGGGCTCAAACCCCCTACAGTGTTTACAGTGATGTCGACAGCAGGGGGCAATGTCTCAGCCAGGGGCTCAGGCTGCTGAGGGATGCTAGGGATGTCAGCGGCCTCTGCTGTCTGTGAAGTGGTTCAGAAATGTTTAATAACATGTGCCGATACGCTACGGTGCTCTCTAGTCACAACTATGTTGACAGCCCCCTCTGCAAACCTTACGTTCTTCTTTTCTGCCTACAGGTAACCACCCGCCTCCATACAAGTGATTTTTGGACCAAACGGGGGCATGTGAGGGTTAGGAATTAGCAGCAGGACAACGTTTTCATTAGTAATGTAGAGTGACTTCATTTTAATTCTAGGGTTGTATTACAGTTATTTGCTATTTTCTTTTTTTTGTCTTTTTTACGTTCATTGACATCATCAGGACAAAAGTTTAGCTTTGGATATCAGGACGGCCAATCGAGCCTTGATAAATACTTTACTCAATACATTTTACAGCAATACTGGATTAACTATTATTTTCCGACATGCACATAATACTTTCTTGGTGTCACATCATCAGTCCTGACCGCAGGTAAATCAGCAGTAACTAGGAAGTGCACAGAGGTGATTATTTGATACAGACACATAAGACAAACATATAGGTTTCTTCTCCCAGTGAGAACAGCAGCAACAACAGGAACAACAGTCACGCTAATAAGACAGCTTGTGGTAATACGGAGTACAATAGTAACAGTCAGGCTTATTATTAGGTTCTTCAGTTCAAACATAATTTAAAAAAACACAAAATACATACACACGCACGCACTCGCAAACATCAACCAGCAGCTAAGGATAGAGGTAATAAATAGATAAATAAATAAATAGAGTTATAATTATATAACCATATATGTATATATATATAATATATAATCTTGTATACGTTTGATAAATACTTGGCCACAGAGGTTTTCACTTTCCCAATGCACTTGTAGATATAGACATACAGATAGATAGACAGACGTATTATAGGATAAGAATAGTTTATAAAAAGGCATTTTCTTTTTTTTTCAATAGCGCTTCCAGAACACCCTCCTAACGCACACCACGGCCTCCAGACAACAGGGGAGACGCACGGTTCTCAGAAACGCTACCTGCTGGGGCGCCGGGGCCTTGAAGCCGGCCGGGTCGATGCGGTTCATTGGGTCCGGCTGCGGTCCGGTGCGCTGGTATCCGGCGTAGCCTGGGGGCTCCTGGATGACGGGCGGGTCCTCGCGGACGGGCTCCGAGGAGCGGGTGAGGGCGGGCTCCGAGGGTGGGCCCGCGTCGTCGTTGAGCGTCTCGTCCAGCTCCTGGTCAGTGTAGGCGCCACCCTCCGTGTCCGTGTCCTCATAGTCGGAGGTGTGGCGGCTGTCCGTGCTGTACATGGAGTACTCGCTGCCCGGCGCCGAAAGGTAGGACAGGCGGTCGTCGTGGATGTCCAGGTCGTCTTCTGGAGCGCCGTCGGCCTGGATGGAGGTGGAGAGGGAGGGAGGGAAAGAGAGAGAGATTAAACAAGGGTGTAGGCTTGCAAGTATCGATTATAGCGTTTATTCTACCAATTACTTTTTCGATTAATTCAATAATCAAGAAGTATATTACACACACACATTTAAAATAAACGAATCGGCTCTAATCTATCCAATAACTAATCATTTTATTAATGTCTTCAAAATTTGAGGATGGAATTGGCGCATTTCTGGGTGGCTGAAAAATGCCCCTGTATGGTGCCAAAATTGGCGCTGTGATTGGCTGGAAGGTGTGCCATTCTGCGCTGCGATTAGCTGTGGCACACCCGTTATATATAAGTGGCAGATAGAGGGGGGGAGAGAGACCAAAGCGGGAGAGAGAGAGCAGGGGTAGAGAGAGAGAGGGGTAGGGATTGGGTATGTCTAGTCTATATAATTGACTAAATCAATTAGTCTGTAAGTGTAAGTGACAATATTTTTTTCATTTGATCAACATCGATTACTTACTCAATAATCTATTAATTAAATTAGTTTGATTAACCTTTGCACCACTACAAGGGTGTGTATATTCTGAATTCAGAGCCACAATAGAACACATTGGCTGTCTGCATTGAGGATATGAGTGTGTTAATGTTACCTTGCCCTCTGAAACCCACACCAGCTGGTTCTGCTGCTGTTGGATGTTCTCCTTCAGTGCTCCGTACCAACCATCATTCATGTTGTTCATGTTAATGGTGGCTGAACAACACAAAGACAAAAAAAAATACATCTCTCCCATCAATACTGAATATCGGCTATTGTAAAACTACAAACTGTTCAGCACTGATAAGGATGGGAATTACTGGTAACTGGTGCCATAACAAATCAGTTGCTTTTGTGTACAAAACAATACATTGATTTCTGTACTAGATGAAACGTAGACTTTCAGATGTCAACGGAATCCTTTAAATATAAATCATTAAGGTGGCACATCTTACATGTTTGGTGAAACACTTTTGAAACAACAAGAAAATGAGGGTGTAATTCATACTGTACTTCATAATATTATTGGTATACAGCATAATACTGCTCACTCCTACAATTAACTTGAACTAGACCTGTGCGTGCCCGTCGCAGTCGGCCACCGGCCTACTTGGGAACGATGCAACTTGGGAACCAATGATATACGTTGTCATAGCACCCGTTTTAACTGTCAGCCGGTGTCCCACATGGAGATCAGTGTATGTGCCTGTGCCTGAAGACTGCAAACTGAAAAGTGTACTTGGCAATCAATTCGGCCCACTGGCAGAGCAAATTGGCTGAGGCAGAGGCTGGAAATTGCACAGGTGTAAGAAGTTGGCCTCATTAGGCCCACTGGCAGAGCCTGGCCCAGGTGAAAGGAGTTGGCCTCATTAGGCCCACTGGCAGAGCCTGGCCCAGGTGAAAGGAGTTGGCCTCATTAGGCCCACTGGCAGAGCCTGACCAGAGCCTTTTGTGGTGGTTCTGGAGAACCGTGGGTTCGACCGACTCGATACCTGGCACTGCACTCCCTGTGGGGGTGTGGAACGCGTGTGTCGAATATGATACGGTGGGTCAAACGGTTCTCGAGTTACGTGCATTACAACGGTACACACACATACGCACATACACAGAAACACAATGACTACTAGTGTCTGACAATAATAAAGGCCCAATCCAGGATATAAAACTAAATTAGGGTTATTCCGAGCATGCAAGTGTGATTTGACGGACAATATGGTATTTGGAACTTACTTGCCCCATCGTAAATCAAAACATGGCTTAGTATTTACTACAGATTTTGTATTAATTTAATTAACAAAATATATAGATCTATTAGAGCCCCAAAATATGGCTTAAGAATTAACTGGTCTGTTGTCTAGTTTAATGTTAGGATTTCAATAGCTGAATAAAGCACATAAAAAACATGTATACGATGTTATTTTTGATGGAGAGAGGCTACACCTTTGTGAATGATTGCATAACCGATTGGGCCTTTAAAGCATGCACGCGCGCGCGCGCGCGCGCGCGCGCGCGCGCGCGCATGCACGCGCGCACGCACACACACACTTAAGTAATGTTTACGGGCCGCAATGACAACAAAAACAATACTTATCAGATTAGCACAGGGAGCCAACACATACAAATAACAGAGTGGAGGGATCACACCATTATAATTAGGATGGTTATATCGGGGAAAGGGACGGCAATAGACGAGTAGAGAGAACACGTATAAAACACACGTCAATTATCAAGTGTCTACAAGAAACAGAGGTTAGAGATGATACAGACACTGTTGCTCTAACAGGATTAGAGGAGATGTGTTTGGACTGGAAGAAGAGAGCTGGCAAACCCTGGCTAGAGTGGGCGAGTGGCTGCACGGCATGGACGGTCCCCACAGACTCTCTAATGTCTCTAGACTGTTACAGGCGCTCTTAAAAAGAAGTGTCATTACACTCCACATCCCTCATTGGAACAGGGTAAGCTGGGAACGTCTAAATATGGGAGTGTGTGTGTGTGTGTGTGTGTGTGTGTGTGTGTGATGGGAACAGTCTGACAGGGTTTGACAGAACAGGGCCACGGCATGACAAGGGTACTCTACGAAACAGCGTCTAACGTTACACCGCTTGGCTGTCAACTGTCTGCTGCTTCTCACTTTGACCCCTGCTAAATCTTTCTCTGAACCATTTATCTTCTCTTTTCCCACGTCCTTTTCTATCGATTCCTCCCCCTTACACTCACTGGCTGCCCTCTCCCTTCACTAGAAGACCTACACAGATCCCGCCGTCTAAAAAAAAACACAGAACATTATAAAGGACACTTCCCACCCTGGGACACCACTGGGACAGCACTCCCTGTTCGAACCGTTGCCATTAGGTAGACGGTACAAGGAGATCAAATCAAGGACAAACAGACTCTAAAACAGTTTCTATCCCACAGCGGTAATCACACTCACTGCTGCTAAAACTTAATCTCTTGCTGAAATACACGTTTCAAGTGCAATAAGGGTTTGTGCAATAACAGAGGATGTATGGTTGCGAATTTGTTGTATATTAGTTATTTAATTGTAGCTTATTTATAGATTATTTTTTTTAGCTTTTAGATGTTATATTTAGTGATTTGATGCACTGATCGGGTGGCACTTTTAATTTCGTTGTACGTGTTACAATGACAATAAAAGAGCTATTCTGTTCTATTCTACTCACTGGTGAAGAGGTGGTGGTTGTTTTTCCGCAGTTTGAGAGCTCGGTCGTAGAGCTTCCTGGCACTTTTCCTGGACTCGGGGCAGAGGCGCGTCCTCATGGTCTTGACACCCTGCTTGGTGTCTGGGTTGAGGAACACCACGATGGGATACCACTGAGCATAATTCAGGCGGTCCACAGCGTTAGGGGTGATGTCCAGCACTGCATGTTTGTCCTGTCAGACACAGACACACACACAGACACACACACACACCAACAAGGAAAAACAAGAACAGAGACATGTTGAAATGCATGTACACTTGAGAGGTTTTCAGGGTGTGCCCAGCAAAATGAGCTAATAAATCAGTTTAACCGCCTTCATACATTGGCTATTTGAAAATAGCAAACAAAAATCTCATGCATTCTCAAACATTTTGGAATATTTTGGAAACATTTCAACACCACAATATATTTTCAGATGGGGTGGCCAAATGCATGTTAATTTGGGGGTCCTTGACAACCGCTACAGTTCTCAGATCCATACCGATGCTACTGTTAATGGCCAGTACTGTGCACCAGGGGGCAGCAATGAGCTGTATAAAAAGCCACTGAAGCCCCTGCCATCTCACTGCCTAGCCCTAGGCAGTGGACACAGAAGTGTATACTGTACTACACAAATACAAATACTTTTTAAATGATCATTTAATGTACTACATCATAACTTTGTGTGCACTCCTTTCTAAATACAGAGACACATTCTTTTGATAACCACTTTCAACCTGGCGTCCCTATTTTGGGCATTATTATTCTATTATTCTATTCTGAAAAATATACTGAACAATAATAATTCCAATTTATTTTCACACATTTTCAAAAATAGAAAAAATAGCAGATCTACAAGAACACAAATGAGCATCAGATTCCGACTTGCCCATTGGTGTGCCATGGGCATTTTTTTTTAAAACCACTGGCCTAGCCTAAGTGTCATAAGGTGTCGGAAGAAGTGAAGATGTGTGTCTGTGTGCGTGCGTGTGTCTGTCTCCACTCACGCGGTCAATGATCTGTTTAATGGTGTGCAGTCGGATTATGCCAGAGCTCTTGGTGTCGGTTCCAGCATCCCTGGGTTCACTCTCTGTAGGAGGAGACCAACCAACAGTTACAGCGCTGCGTCAGCGCCATGGACAGGCTGCACAACACAGTCTGTGCCACAACAACACAGCATATTAGTGTGCAGTTGTCGACTCCCGTTCACAGATTTAATCGGTAGATTATTTACCATCTATGTATGGGAGTGGACAAACGTACGTTTATGGAAAGCCTGTAGATAATGAAGATAAAATGGAGACCTCTGCTTCAGTTTCATGCAATAGCGTTCAAGTCATTTTTGGGCGAGGGGGTTTAGGGGAAAAAAACAAAGTAGTATATAAAATGAATGTGCACGTGCAATTAAATATAGCACATATGGGTTTAACTGCAGCGCAGGAAATGTGTTACATGTGAAGCTTTGACATGATGTATAACACACATTCAAGAGCGGGAAGGTCATTCCAGATTAACGTCCATTGTAAACCTCAGCGCCTTGGACAAGGTTGTGTAGAAGATTATATGACGGAGACCAAGGTGCTCTCTGGGAATCATCCAACTAACAATAATCTAAACAGGATATTACTGTATCTAGTAAAACCCTGGGTCAAATGAACACTGAGGACTTCACTGTGTAAACTGCCACAAAAAAAACATCATATTGGGCAAGCTTTAACCTCTTCATTTCTTACATATAAAAAAATATTGCGGTCAACAAAACCATCTAGAAAAACAGTCCCAAACAAATATGCATTTCAAACGCCAAAAGATAATTGAAAACCTCAACTTGGGAGTTTTAAGTGTGTGCAAGAATGTTAAAGATCCAACGCTGTCACAATTTGACAGCTGTGTGGAAGCTGGAGAGTTTTATAGTGGTCCATGCATGCATTGTGACAGACAGTTACAACCTACTGTAAGTACATCCAGTCTCCTATTAAAGGTTTCTATAAGTGCCACCATCAACATCCCCCTTTGATGGATTTGCATGGGATTTGTTGTGTACAAACTGTACATTTGTGACTTGAATTATTGTTGACTGCAAACCATAAGTCATGTGTAAAGCCACCAAAACTAAGCCTAAACAAATTTGATAGACTGATTACATTTTGGGGCAATGGTTAGACGCCACAGTTCTGCCACAACCTAAGGTGGCGGTATATATTTAAAATGCACGTTGTAACTGGAACTCCAATTCATAATGGCATTTTTTCATCTGTTAATTATTTTATCATTATGATTATTATACCGTCCATGTGCCAAGTCTTACATTGGTAGGATAGCAATTTCAAGACACAAAAAACAACATAAAATCCATCATAGGCAGCTTTGATGGTTCAAAAGGCGAATTTGTAAAGGAGGAATAAGTGGATAAGAACGCTCCGTTTCATTGTAGCATATTCAGTACACATTAACAGCTTAGGTGTGCTATATCGTGATACAAACTCTTTTTACAAAGAGTGGAAAAATGTCAAATGATTTCAAGCCAATTGAACATAAAACACAAAAACTGCTAACCTACATACATCAACTCACTACTGAACCTGAATAATTCCTAATCCCCTTTTTTCTAAATAAGAGCAAAAGGGTTCAGGAGAAAACAAGTCATTTTCCAATTGGTTTATGACTGCACTGCACATGCTGCCCATCTGTAATTCTACATGATGCAACCTACTCAAATAAGAGGGGAATACTACTGAATTCAACTAGGAAATTACTCATGTACCCAGGAAAGTTTGGTCCACTTTTAATAATATGAACTATTCTCTCCAGTAGCCAGAAAATGAAAAGTTAGTAAATATGGAAGTGGCAGCATATTTGATCATTTCTTATATACTGGGAACATTTCTTGGACGTGATTGGTGTTCTATGTTAAGGCAAATATCCACCAAATCAACAAAATCATGCTGCAGTTAATTTACTACAGAGCAGTAGTTAAATCACATATAGTGTAGGTCTATAGCTTTAGGGAGTGTTTAGATTATGCTGACTGGACTGTCATAGGACAGAATAATAAGATAATTGAATTCTTAAATTGAGTGGTATACCCCCCTTTAAGATATAACCAAGCAATACATACTATTCAAACACATCTATAAAGTAAAAGTAGCCCACCTAACCAGCAACATACTATTCAAACACATCTATAAAGTAAAAGTAGCCCACCTAACCAGCAACATACTATTCAAACACATCTACAAAATAGGCCACCTAACCAGCAACACTACATAATTCTATCGTTCATTGATTGATTGATTCATTAAAAGGGGGAAAAAAGATGAAAAAAAGAAACAAAGAAAAAGAACATGACATTGACATACTTTCCCCTCCTTCCTGTTGCTGTGTTTCTGAAAAGAAAATACAGTTACAAAGACTTAGGAGCTATGTAAACAATCATCACGGGGAGTGGAATCACTTCATGTGTGTGACTGTGTCAGTGCACTTAAGGTAATTGAAATTCAATGCTGGGTGTGGAGAAGAAAACTAAACATTAGAGAGCGCTGCAATTCCTCCAGGTGTGAAATTAACCTCGGAAAGAAAGACAGAGTGACTGAGTGACTGGAAGAGAGAGAGAAATAAGTACAAGTGGAATTGAAAGAGAGTCTAGTCACCTCATGAAGCAAGTATACGTACCTAAAAGATGGAGTGTTCTGCTCTTATCACTTTTGCATTTCATATCATCTTAAAGCGCATATCGTCCTCCGCAACAATGAATCAAGTTAATCAAATGCGCTGTGGTTTTAACATTGAAGTACGTATGTTTAGATTGCCATTTTAGCATAGGATGCGTTTATGGTTTGAAGTGTAAACTATGACTCTCGATCTGTAGATTCATTAACTGTAGTTAATCCATTTTAAATTTCATTGTCTTGCACATTTGGAGACTGTCAGGTCTATTAAAGAAACTACAGTCTGTGCTACATTTTGTAAAAAATTAAGTCTGGAATGACAGGGGAAGATTTTAAGTGTGCATTAAATTATAGCATTAAAATATAGTCCAGGATTACTTGAAAATAAGTTACCGTGATAATTACTGATCATTTATAGGCCTATTTTGTTCAATTCAGTTAACTTATGTCTGCCTGTTGTCTAACATTCAGTGGTGAGGCATCCACAATGTAGTGATCACTGTACCCGCCCTGCCCCACGTTTTACTACACTGCTCTCTATAGAATCCAAATGACGGAAATCAACTGAGAACTGTAATCCATGTGACAGTGTAGATTACATTTCAATGAGGATGACGGCAAGCTCTTACGAACAACAGCATAAGAAGAACAACCACCATCCATTTAGTTGAGTTCATCATAACTTAAAATTTCCAATTTCACAGATATATGTTTGTAATTTTCAGGGTGGCCAACATTCATTCCTGTGGGAAGATGGGAGGGAAGCTGGAGAGGGAGCCCTGAGCTGAAACATGACTGTGAACTTGTGAAGTAATAAAATGAGAGATAGTTGTGCCAGTTCTCTCATTCTCACGGCATCACTCCGTTATGCTCAGTGGCTCATGGTTTTCATTGCAAGAGCAATGGATGTTTCTTTACGTGAAGGAGCTAATTTGCAACAATAAAGAAGAAGGGGTGGAGAGTGGGTAAACATCCTCTCCCACATTACTCTATTTAAACACTTGAACCCCGGGTATCCATATTCTGGGGGGCACAATCTACAAGCTCACAGCGCGTCCTGACTCGTTGTGAGCTTGTAGATAGACTATTTTTGTCGAAGAGATTTGGTGTAGATGGGAAAAAAGCAGTACAAGTGCAGAAGAAACTCAGTTCCAGTTTATCAAGTCTAGAGAGTTTAAGTGGTTAAATGACACCCTGCTACTACGTACATTAGGTACTACTGTATGCATTTAAGAAGGTAAACACATGAGAACATGTGGGAAAGGTCATCCATGTTGCTCTTAGAGGTATAACGTATTTACAAATCCATGAGACGGTACAAAAAAAACACATAAGACTGATCTTGAAAAAAAACTTACTTGCTAGTTCAAAAATGTCTGGCTCCTCTCTGGCCAGTTTCTCCCTGGCAGTATCTGCAATGGGACCAAAGATGACCACAGGCCTCAGGAACCCAGCTGGAAATCAAGGAAATAAAGAAACAACAAGTCCATGTTAGAGTATGAGGATTAAAAAGTTGCATAGTCAACGTGATATTAACTTTCTTGTAATGTTTCAAGCCGTCTGTGTAGACAGACATTTTTATATGCAGTGCGATATTCGGATCACAAAACCTGTGACCAATCAGCCATCAGTCCCAAATCAGTGTCACTGTCAAGCAGTGTTGGGCAGTAACGAGTAATATATTACTGTAATATTATTACTTTTCCCTGTAACGAGTAGTATAATGAATTATTCTGCCAAAATAGTCACATTATTCCTATTTACTCGCCAAAACACGCTGCGTTACTCATTACAAATGAGCGTCTTTTGTTTTTGTTCATTCGTTCAGTTATGCACTCATAGTAGCAAGTTGTTGCATGGCATGCAAAAATAGAATAGATCTACAAGCTATCAACGGGTAAAAACAGAGATGCGCTGTAGCTTGTAGATCTGTTCTTTTTAACCTGCACAGCCCACAGTTATGGCGTAGTGTATGTAGCAGTCACACTCGCTTCAGGCTTGAAGCTTCACTTCCAAACAACACCACAACAGAGACAAAAAGATCAGAGGGTGGAACATGACAGAGAAATGTATCAGTATTATTCTGTCAAAGATGCCAAGTATATTAATGTCTTTTGCGTGGGCAAAACAAAAAAAATACAACGTCTATTAAAAGTTGAAGCATCTGTTTAAAGACGTACGAGAAACACGGAGGCCCACCCACGCAGGAAAACAGACTGGATTTCAGTAGAGAATAGAGATATCTCTGGGACATTTGAAATGTAGACTATCTGAAGAATTGGCTCGTCGCTGGGTGTCTTGTTGTAGACGAGAGGTTAACCCCTATGCACAGTTGACTCTGCCTCATTTAGATCCATCATCATAGTCCATCAAAATACCTTTGAGGTCCAATGTCAGGCTGCCTCCACTGACAACCCATCGGCAAATAAAGGTATAGCAGCGCCCTCTTTTTCTTTGAAGTTGGACGTGAGTCAACAGTCTGTCTTGAGAGACTAGGCTGCTCAAAAAGGTCAGAGACTGTTGCTTTATTTTATTGTTTGTCATTTATGTATACAATATATAGGCCTACTGTCCGCTTTGAGATGCTGCAGCCATGTGTGTGCAGTTCAGATTGTTGACGTTGAATTCCAAATGTGGAATATGCAGCAGAAAAAGACTGATGAGAGACTGTTGACTATTTTTGTTTCATATGCTGCAATTATTCAGTGTGGCTAATTGTGGACTTCTTATTCCAATTAATTGGATTCAGTTCTAAAAGGAGGTGGCTAAACAGATTGTGTTATTTTGCGGGTGGAAGGGGCCCAGTTGAAAAGTAATATAAAGTAATATGTAACTATATTACTCTTGATTCCAAGTAATAAGTAATGTAATATTATTACTTTTTCTAAGGAGTAATAAGTAATAAGTAACATATTACTCTCCTAAGTAATATTGCCCAACACTGTTGTCAAGTGACATTGACAACAGTACACAATTCATGTCTGTGTATTATCCATAATATAAATTAAACACATACCAAAACACACACACAATCACGTTTTCCCAAGACCTACAGACATTGTATACTGTATATACACAAAAGGACTCAGGCAAATAAGCCATCATAATGCTACCTAAAGAGGCGCCTCTTGTCTGTGTAAAGGTAAGTAAACCAAGGGACATACCTTAAGATAAAAAACATACATAAGAGAGACTCCACTTATTTGGAGAACAACCAGTCACATGACCCATGAATCAATGTTTTAATCTTTACATGTTTGACCTTGTCCTCAGTCTATAAACAGCAAAGAAAGGGGAAGATATTTTGACATTATTGAGAAGCCGTGTCATTTTGATTGCATGACACTTATCGAAAGGGCTGTACAACAAAATATACAGTAGATTTGCCTGAACGGGCATTAACAGCCTGGCCAATCAGTCATGATAGGCCACCCACTTGATAACACGGTGACAGACAGCAGGGTACGACTTTCCTCTATTTAATACTAAGCTATATTACGAAGCCCGCCAGAAACGTAGTGACCGTAGATAAGCTTTAGTCTGACAGCCCGCCAGAACTGTAGCCTATGTTTTCTAGGCTTTATATTCTTTAATCCATGTTTTGATCCGATCGCATCGATAGCTCTCTCTCGTTAGCATCCCAGTGTTAAAACAGGCTTGTCCTGTGTGCTCCGCCCAGTGGTGAATAAATATATATCAATGCCACAATGTAGAAATTACAAGTAAAAGTAAAAAATACAATAACAAAAGGAGAAGAGTAAAAAGTACAATATTTGCCTTGCCTCTGAGATGCCTCTCTAAAGTATTGTAAATTGAACGAACGGACTAAGAAGAACTGAAACTACTCAAAGAGGGTTCCCTTACTCTCCTGGAACTGTATGACCCGTAACACAATGAAAGTTAATAATAGAAATGTAACAAATGACTTGTAACAATTACGAAATGTACTGTGATGCCCAACATGACCCACCTGTTTACCGAAAAATCAAAAAAAAAGTAATGTAAATTGGACATACTCAAATAAAGTAAAAGTATCTCAAAATTGTATTAAAGTACAGTACTTGAGTAAATGTACATAGATGCTCCTACCTTCTCGCAGCACAACTCTCTCGTATGCAGGGAACTTTGTCTGGACCGGCTGGGCAGACAGGTCCTCCCTGCTCTTCCTCAGGTTCCTCTTGGAGCTACGGAGGCCGCGGAAACGCCAGAAGTCAGCTCTATCGCCCCCTGGTGTTTTGGGCAGAGTGTACTGCACACTGGACAGCTGCTCGGCTCTGTGCAAGAGAGAGACGGGGAGAATGAGTGATGAAGTCAGCAGTCTGGACTGCAGTCTAACAAGGTTGTAAGCAAGGCATATTCTTATTAAAGTTAATGGTGTGACACCATGACGCTCATAACAAGAAAGTTAAACGAATGCATAGGGAGACAAATTAAGTCCAGTTAACACCCTGAACCCTCGGGGGTATTTAGGACCATTAAACCAGGGCGGACAGCGATTTGCAGCTTCAGGGCCTGTTTCAAGGTGGCACGGCGCCATCTTGGAAGTAGCTAGATGTAGCCAAAACACCCCAGAAGGGATCGACAACAACGGCAGCTATGATTACTTCTTCTAATGCAGGGGTAGGCAACCTTTATTATCAGAAGAGCCATTTTTGGCCCCAAAACGTATTACAATTCTATCTGGAGCCGCAAAATATGTTTGCTTTAATAAAGCAAAGTTTAATTATTTCTGGTCTTTCAATATTATATTTGATTGTTGGTTTATTTTCTCAAAGCATATCAAGTATACTGTACCAGTAAGCCAGTAGCATTGGTGGTGAAAACAAACAAAGATGTCTTATCATTTTATCTGGTGTATAGGCAACATTGTTTGCAATATCAAAATGAAAGAATAACTTTATGCCTACTACGAATTCAATAATACATTATGATTAAATGTAAAAAAAGAAATTAAAAGAAAAAGAAAACCTGCCGTAGCAACTGGGAGCCACAGGAGAGGACCTATAAGAGCCGCAGGTTGCCTATCCCTGTTCTAATGCGACAAGCGACGGGACCGCAATGGGCTGTCAAAAACATCATCTTTGGTTAGAATTGGAAGCATTGATTTAGATCAAGAGTTATTCACGTTTTAAGATTTTCGATCTCATCCACTAAAATGGGAGGGGGACCACTTTGGATGACGTCCCAACCGGAAATGACATTGAATGTCGCCCAACAGGCGCTCCCAGCCTGTTGGGCGACTGAGGCCCTTACTGTACATTAAGCGCGACTCATGAAATCGACAAACCGATTTCTACATAATTTGTGGCCATACTCAATATCTTCCTTTCATATATATTTTTTAGACTTCATCTTTGCCGTTTCTATAACAATTATTATTAGCTCGGAAGGAGGTGATACGTCAAAACATTTCACAAACGTGGACAGCGGTGTGATAAAAAGGCATAGAGAACATGTGGGGGCCTGCTAGGTTGTGAGCGCTAGGCTACATCTTTAGTCAGCAGACAGTGAGGAGAGGAATCACAGTAAACACTGCCGGAGGCTGCAGAGACAGTCCTAGATAATACATGGCTGTTGGGTAGTTTATATAATACTACAGATCTTCAGACATGCACATTTGGACGTAACTGAAACACAATATTATTACTATTTAAATACCAAAAAGTAACAACATATTGTCAAATAACCGCATGACTTCATAATATGGATCTCAGACCACAGTATGAGATCAACTATCTTGGACAAGGTTTCATCCTGATCCAAACCCCATTGGCTTCTATTTATAAAAATGAAAGTTAAGGGGCGTCCTTGAAAATAGAGAGCATGCTCTCAATGATATTCCCTGATACAAAATATCACTGAACAACATTGAGAGCATGCTCTATATAAATATCAAATATGTCAATAAAAATAATAAAAAATATTAAAGAACTTAAAGAGAGACTAACGGATAGAGCATCTTCTAGACGGCTAGCGTAAAAAGAAACACAATAACTATCACGTCAATGAAGTCTCGTTTTCTGTCCACGATCCAAGTGATAACATGCATATGAACAACAGTTTTACCTGTTTTTGTTTGGAATGATTCCCCTCTCCACCTCCTGGTGGTTCTTGCCGATACGAATGGCCAGCCAGGAGCCCAGCTTGCCGTTGTAGAGCGTGTCTACGACACGGAACACCTCCCCCTTGTTGAAGCTCAGCCCATACGGCGACTCCTTCTCATACTCAAAGTGGGTCCGAATGTAGAAGGAGTCCCCCACGTCTGACTCTACTATCCTCCGGTACACTGGACATGAAAGAGCATGTGGCAGAATCAGTACTATGTCAAGTACACTGCTACGCACCAGTATTCATGATTTCGAAGTGTGCCGTTATTAACGATGTCAAATATCTAGCCCGTCTCTCACCATCCTTTTTCTTCTGAGCCAGAATGGTGACCTCTTCTCCTCTGGGGAGATCCAGCAGAAACAGCACAGCTTCCTCCCGTATGATGTTAGCAAAGTCCACGTTATTTACCTGTGCATGCATAGTGGTGGAGACGGAAAGATTACAGTCTGCATAGCTTTAGCAAAGCAAAGTTCAAAACCCCACCCCAGCGTTTCTCACCCTGCCAGTGTATGAAGTAAGAGCAAAATGGGCCAGCATGAAAATAAGACAATAACTGTCTTCAATGTGTATAAAGTTTATTTACAGACAGACTCCAGGTTGAGAATGAGACCATTCCGAGTGGAGTTCAAGTAACTCTTTCAATTTAAACGACTTTGAGTACCAAGACAAGCGCTATATAAATTGGATGCATTATTAAGTATCTCGAGTTCCACAATGAGTGAGGGGAGGTTAGGGGGAGGTTAGCTGGAGAATTGGAGCAGCAGAAGCTGTGCTGCGTTCGTTGTACCGTTCTGTTGTGACAAAAGAAAGCCGACCCAAAAAGCAACGGTCTCGATTTACTACTCATTCTTTGATCCCATCAATTGTGTTATGACCGAAAGAACAAGATTGCAGAACTCTGGGGGGAGGGAGGGGTAAAAAAAAGTTCAACAAATTTGTATGCTATTTTTGACTCAGGTGACTTGAAAAATTAATAAAGAAACTTTGAACAAAAAAAAATAGTTTTCTGAGGCGGGTGGCTGCCATCTCCCTTAAAATACCTGGGAGGGACTCGGAGTAGAGCCACTGTTCCTTTACGTGGAAAGGAGCCAGTTAAGGTGGTTCCAGAATCTAGTGTGGATGCCTCCCGTGCATCTCCCTATAGGAGGTATTTTGGGCACGTCTCACAGGGAGGAGGCCATGGTGGCAGACCAAGGACCAGATGGGGGGAGGATTATATTTACACGCTAGACTTGCAACGCCTCGGGATCCCCCAGTATGAAGTGGCTACTGTGGCCAGGGAAAGGGACGTTTGGGATTCTCTGCTGGAACTGTTAGCCCTGTGACCAGACTCCTGAAGATGGACAGATGGATAGATGGCTGGTAGTGATCCCCAAGGGGAAATAAATGATCTGCATTTGATTCATACTAGTAGGAGATATTAGGGGATCAAACCAGGGACCTACTAATTCCCAAGCCGTACGTCCTGCTCCAGCAGTTTACTATGCAACATAGAGAACACTACTGTACCAATTATCAGTCCAGCAGCTACAGGCCTCTTTAATTTCTCTGAGCTAGAGTGGAATGGAGAACTCTGTCCAGGCCAAGCCAGTCTACTCCCCCACCACCACCACCACCACCACCACCACCACCACCCCCTCTCCCCCTCCCGCTGCTGTCCCAAACACAATAACCACTGTTTATTGACTCTGCTTCAAGGGACACAGGGGAGCCAGAAACACATGGCCTGGATCACTGAACCCACACAGAGAGACACCTTTATCCTTCCCAGAAACTGGGGGGCTTGACGTCTTTATCTCCACTAGCACACCACAGCCAAAAGGAAACAACCTACAGATGGAAAACAATGTCCTGGAAGCCTGGAGGTGTGTTTGTACAGTGGGGAGGACTTAGGTCCTCATTTAACACCCTGACTCTCGCTGTGTGGAGTGGGAGGAACACAGACCTGACCCTATTAACAAAAGGGAAGGTCAGACATTATTGAACACTTTAATTACCAAAGGGATTGTATAGGCCAGTGCTTTGTGTTTTTTAGGCTTTTTTTTCTTTCTTTTTTGGCTTTTATTTAACTAATTGAACCCCACCCCAGCATCCATATTCTGAAACAGCATTGTGAGCTTGTACCGGCTATTTTTGGCAAAAGCATTTGGTGTAGGCGGAAAAAAGTGGTCCAAGTGCGGTCCATTTCACCAAGTCTAGAGGGTTTAAGTTATTAAACAGAACTGTGGCAGAGAGAGGAAAGTGAGCGACGTCTGAGGGTCGAGGAAAGACCAGGGATGTTGTGATTACAGTATGTGGTCAACGCTACTGCATCAGCTACTGTACTGCCGTGCCCCTAGGTCAGTGCTTTGGCACGGGCTGACACTGGGCTACTGACTGAGTCAAACAGTGCAGGTGTAATCTCTGCTTGTGTTATAAACAAGACAGAATGGGGGGCTGACATCAAGGGGGTTTCCGTCATGCCATCGACAATGTCATTTCAGTGAAACAGAAAGGCGACTGTGCGAGGTTAGAGAGCAAAGAATGACCTCCATTGTGCCTTTGCATATAAATAAGACACTGAGCACAAGCCAGGGAATGACTCACAGACTGACAGATACATTGTACTATAACTCCCAGCGGTATCGCCTCTCTGCAGTAAAACTGTTGTGGCCATACACAAGGCTAAAAGGAACATAGTTTCACAAACCCATATCCAAGATAGTGTGGGCAGTTATGGCTAGAGGATTTTGACAATAACACCAGGTGTTCTTCCTAGTACTTTTATGTATGCATCTGTTAAGAAAAATATTAATAAGAGAAAAAATGTGACTATAGTTCAAAGTTAACTTTAGACACAGTAAACCTCTTAGAATATACAGTGAACATTGGACACCACTTTAGAAGAGTCCTGCAGAGAGAAAGATCAGTACCCTGAGAATCTGGTCTCCCTCCTCCAATCCCTCCCTGGCAGCGGGACTGTCCTCCAACACGCCTGCCACAAAAATGCCCACGTCGTTCCCCCCTGCCAGCCGCAGACCCACACTCTCACCCTTCTTAAACTTCACCAGCTTCATACTCGGCCTGGGGGAGGAGAGCATAGATAGTTGAGAAATACAGACCAAAATGACAACAGTCGAGACAGAAAGACAGTAAACAGAACAGACTAACAAGTTTAACAGCAAGCATCTATACCAGTGATTCTCAAAGTGGGGTCCGGGGACCCCAAGGGGGTTCCAGGACACTACAAGCTCACAACACTTGAGCTTGTAGATCTGCCAGTTTTTAAATATTTGTACAATCTTGAAAATCTTCTCTTAGTCAAAGAGTGTTATCACACACTATCACACTAAATCCTTCAAATGGGTGTCCGTGGCTAAAAACATCAATTTGCCATGAAAACGTTTGAGAACCTCTGATCTATTATACAGAGATCCTGACAGAATGCCTACTGTTTAGTTTATTAGGATCCTCATTAGCTGCTGCATAACAGCAATCTTCCTGATATTGTGACATCATAATCCCATTAACCCATTTTGGGGCGGGAACCCCTTTTGGTGTTTTAAACATTATGTTATAATTTAGCTATTGAAAAATAGCAGATCTACAAGCTCATAGCGCGCCACCGAGTGGCACGCTACGAGCTTGTAGGTCTGCTATTTTTGAAAAATCGAAGAACGACTGACATGGAAACATAGCTTTTTCAGAAAACTGTCAGGATGTAGAAGACATTTTTAGAATCTGATCTCAGGTCAAAATGGGTTAATACCATGGGCACATGGTAAGAGTAATGTTACCTGAGGATGCTGTCGTCGTGGACAGCGCTGGGCACAGGGGCATCAGAGGGACTGACTGGCAGGTCTACATCAGGCTGGCCAGGCTGGGCATATACTGGCTTTGGTTCTACCAAGGACACAAACACAACACAGTCAACAACACTCTCTGTAAGACCAATAAGAACAATAATCATTCACAATCCAGAATACTGAGAATAGTTTATTGGCAAAGTATGTTTGTGTACAAGGAATTAGAAAAATGGGAAAAAAGAGGGGGGGGGGGGGGGGGAGTATAAAATAAATAAAATAACATCTATGTGGGGGATCGGGATCCACGTGGCGGAGCATGGCTCCAATGTGGATCCGGAACTTCCTTTGGCCAGTCTGTCTGTATAAAAAGTATAAAACATGTGACCTACTGACAGCGTGCACAAGAAATGTGCCACTGCTCGGCCCAGTGATTTGCTCGGAACATAATAGCCACAGGCAGGTAATGTACATGAGATATTGTACACATGTATAGACATTGCCCTTTGTAGGTGCATGAATGCATACTGAAAGAACAGAACAAGTGATGTGTGCAACATTTGACATAAGCACACTGTATGTACTGCATGTATTGTATACTGTAGTGTGCACAGTCTCAAACTGAGGGAAACGTGTCAAGGTTGGCAGTAGAACATAGAGAGTATTTAAGTGTTGCAGAGAGAAAGGCGCGTCTGTACCAGGCAGCGGTGGCAGCTGTTTCTCATCTCTGGAGCTGGCCTGGTCACTGGCCTGTGACAAGATGCCATCATCTGAGCTTTTTACTGGTGACGACATGGCCACTGGTTTGGACAGGCGATCGTCATCGCGACTTCTATGGCTGCAATAAAGTAAATACATGCAAGATAAATGGTATTAATTGAGATGTAAATATGTGTATGTTATGGTACACAGAACAATGTCTATATAACAATAGGGCGAGCCGCCCCGCGTCCGAAACGGTTGAGAAATGACAGAGTTACCGTGTGGTAATTCCATTTGATGAAGTTGAGGATGATTTGAATTACTTTATGTGCTCCTGGATAGCTTAACCTATAAATAATACATCATTTATCAGATAATGTATGTTTTGTATCCATTTAAATCAATGAAGTAATTAGTAATGAAAAAAATACAATGTTTAGCTCTGAAATGTAGAGTAAAGTATATCAAGAAATGGAAATAAGTAAAGTAAAAGTAAAGTGGTATTACTTGACCAAATGTCCTATCCGCTACTGTATTTCTGCATGTGTGCATTGTGTAGTTTGTATTTGTTTATTTTGGGCGGGAACCCCTTTTGGTGTTTATAGCATTATGTTATGCTTTAGCTATTGAAAAATAGCAGATCTACAAGCTCATAGCGCGGCACCGAGTGCCGCGCTACGAGCTTGTAGGTCTGCTATTTTTTTTAAATCGTGAACATGAGGCACAAATCTTTGAATATATATTCTTTCAGAGCGAGTATTTTTAACTCAAATCTTTGCTTCTGAGGGGGTCCTTCCTGCCTGGAACAACATATTTTCAAATGGGACTCGGTGGCCAATTACATATCATTTTTGGGGTCCTTGACAAGAAATATTGAGCACCACTGATATAGAAACATGAGGTATTTCAGAAAACAGGATTTAGAAGACATTTTTTTTAATTTCGACGTCGGGCCTAAATGGGTTAAGAAGCCCCCCTCTGCTGACATCACCAGGAAGAGTCAGATTACCAAATAGACGTCAAGAGGAAGCGGCATGCAGCATGGGATGGGTGATAAGGGCACAGGACTCACATATAACAATGTGTTGTGAAGAAAATAAAGAAAGAGAATGTCTTATGCCTGATTCGTGCTTGGCTGCATACCGTGTCGCTCATCGCAAAATGCAAATCTTCAAAACTCACACGCAACGTGTTGTAGAGCTTGTAGTATATCAGCAATTTCCGCTATTTCTTTTTAAATCTAGATGTTCGGGCCGATAGGTGGACCTCACATGTAGAGTATATATTAAGCTTATCTGTCATGGGAGGTTTATGCTATAGACATGCACTCCTCTACTTCCACCAATAATATTATCAGTGGCAAACCGCACAGACCAGAAACCAATATGAATTTACACTGAAGCAGATGGGATTTATACCATAATTGTTTTGAATTGTGATACATCAGATCATTTTTGTTTTCTCCTTAAAGACGGATACTGTAATTTCAGCTGAACCACGAGATCGTGACAAATCCAAGAAAAGCTTTCCAGAATAACAACAAAAAAAAAGAGGGGAAAGAAATAACAAGAAAAAGGAAAGCGGTTACACCCAGTTTCCAACAGAAACCATTCATTTAGCATCGTTTTTTAATCCAACTTCCAGTTTAACCTGCTTCAAAAGCAAGCGTTTACTAAATGTGTGTGTGTGTGTGTGTGTGTGTGTGTGTGTGTGTGTGTGTGTGTGTGTGTGTGTGTGTGTGCATGAGCGTGTGTGCGTGTAAGTGTTTGTATGTACAACAGTGAAGAAAAACGCTTCACTGCTTGCCTTAAGACAATGGCTGAATTCCAGGGTGATCACATGACTTAACTGTGGCACAGTACTTGAACTGTATTCAGCAGCTTTCACACAAGAATGTGAAGGTACAGTCAGTCTGAGCCACCATCTTACGCTCTCACCAGTCACCATAACGTCTCCTCTCTCACAAAGACTAACACAGATTGACTCACCAGTCACCATAACGTCTCCTCTCTCACAAAGACTAACAAAGATTGAACGCTGGAAATTGGAAGTTACTCTTCAGGATATGGGGGAAAAACATATTCTTCTTATTAATACTTTTCAAGTTTTCCCTGATTCAATAAACCCACAGACACACAACCACTTTCACTTCAATATGTTAAAAAATAGCAAAAATATCTCACTGTGAGGTTGCAGATCTGCAATTTGTCATTTTTGCGTGACACATTAGGGCACTAATAATCGAAAAGAATACATAAAAAGTTGGAATCTGGAGATACAAGGTTTCTGCCCAACAAGATAGCATGAACACACAATTGTGCCCATATATTCACAGTACTGTAACACACATACACACGTGTGTGTACACATGTGTACACAAACACACTCTGCACAATGCAATGGCCCTCGCTGTTGAATACCTCTCTCTCTCCATGTTTGGGGAGTACAAGTGAGGATAATTTATTGAACAACTCTCAGTACAATGTGATGGTAACCATGGAGTTGATCTGTACTGTTTTCGGACAACAATGCCAGCCGTATCGGTGGCAGTGGGTCTACTTGAGGGTCTACTGTGGGGAGACGGATAATGAGAGCTACAGCCGCTACATGAATAACATCACAATCCTAATCAGAGAGACAGAGAGAGACAAACAAAGGGGGGGGGGGGGGAGAGAGAGAGAGAGAGAGAGAGAGAGAGAGAGAGAGAGAGAGAGAGAGAGAGAGAGAGAAGAGAGAGAGAGAGAGAGAGAGAGAGAGAGAGAGAGAGAGAGAGAGAGACTTTTTTTGACTTTTTATAAAACCTTTTTATTTACAAACTAAAAAAGAACAGCAAAAGCTTTACTTGTTTTCAGTCAAACATGGCATCTTGCATACAACTCGAAACAAAAAAACAAAACATCATTATTCATATTCAAAAGACCATTGCTGCAACAAACCAGTGCAGAGGGTTCAGCCAGTGACATGCTGCTGCTGCCCCTGAACCCCCCCTATACGCCGAGTCCTCCTCCACACCCAGCCCGTCTCTGGACACAACACAACAGTACAGTACAAGTCCACTTTCCTCTCCCCTCCTGTGATTCTCATGTTCAGTATCTTTCATAGATAGTTTTTCGATGCACAGTTCTGGGAAACAACCCACACGGCAAGGTGATATCAGCCCCAACAGATCAGCTATTGCTCCTGCATCCACCAAGCTCTGACCAGCTACATCCAACAGCTCCACCATGACCACTGTCACACAGGCTGTGAGTGAGCCTCGATGTTGGCATGTGATGAAGGTCCATCCTGGCCCTTCCAACGAGAGGTCCGTCTGAGAATCCGAGTCTACACGTAGCACTCGTAGCGGGCTCCAGCCGCTCCACCATTGTCCAGTCAACCAAAGCCAACCCACCTCACAAGTGGCCGGCTGTTTCATTGTCCAGTTAATCTTCATGTCCATTAAAGACAGAACCAAATGCAAAAGAGGACCCAGCGCACAGAAGGAACCCAGCGGCACCACCACCATCACCATTCTAATTCCGCATCAATCCTCTGCACCAGTTTCTTCACTCTGAAAATCTCTTGCCTGGTAAAGCATACTCCTTCTGCTAACTTCATGTTTTGCCTGGCAGCCTTCACAAAACCCTTACTATCTGGGAAGTACTTTTCAACATCGATCAGTCTCTTGTTTTTTGTTTTCTGCAAAAAACGTTTCATTTCTGACACCCCATAGACATTTTTCTTTTTTACACATGTTTCATCATCGCTCACCCAACCACAAGTACTATCGTCTGAATTGAGTTCACTTTTCCCCTCGGTCACTTTTTTTGCTTTTGTCCCATTTGAACCTTTTGCCTTTCTTTTCTGCCCCACCACCTTCACCCCTTCCTCCTCAGCCCCCATCTCCATGTCAGCTACTTTAGCCCCTCCCTCCTCCACTTGACTGACAGGAGGACTACTGTCCTCTTGGGAACTTGTGTCAGCCACAGGTTCAGCATTAACCATTTCTCCTTCACCTCCACTGTTTTCCTGCTGGCTATTTTCTTTTTCCCCTTCATCTTCACCTGTTTGCTCAGTTCCCCCCCCATCTTTATTGACATTCTCTGCCAACAACTCGGGTTCAGCATTTACTCCTTCATCTTCACCCACCTGCCCACTCCCAGTACCATCCCCATTAACGTTTCCCATCTCCTTTTCAACATTTTTTCCCCAGGGATTACTCCCCCTCCCCCCCCTGGTAGCATTGCTTGTCCCCTCGCCAGAGTCAACAACCCTCTCTGGACAGGACCTTATCAAGTGCCCTTCCACCCCACAGCCAAAGCACTTCATATTCTCGGTTGTAGCAAATAAAGTGTATTCAAAATTGTCGACTTTGATCTTAAAGCCTGTAATCAGCTCTTTACTCCTGTTTCTCAAAATCATGAACAGCATTCTCCTGTGAGAAACAACATGTCGCAACTCAGGTGATTTACACCCTGACGGGAGCTTTTTAATCGGCGACACCACCTTCCCAAACTTGGTCAACGGTCAACTCTCTCACTATCAGTTCATCATCAATGAATGGGGGGACGTTTGACAGAAACACTTTACTCGATGGCATTGCGAGTGGCGGTACTTTCACAAGCGTGCCCTTTATCTCAACGCCCTCTCGATCACAGCGTTTGCTTTATTCATCCCATCGACAAAAATCACAACGCCACCATTCATTCTGGCAGCAGATTTAACGCTAGCGGGTCCGACTACTTTTGCGACCGCTAAACTGCAGTCCTCTACAGAGCACGGAAAGCTGGCGAGATCTTAAAACCATGCTTCCTTGTGAGAGTTGTGAAAGCCATGGCGACGCTGAAAGCCGTCAGCGAACAGCAAACACAAAACCACCAACAGCAGTTTAAACACTAGACCAGTGCAAAAACCGCAAAACCCAACACTAGCGAGATAGAAGAGCAAGCATAGACAGAGTATAGATAGACCAAACACTCACTCCGTAACCTCACTCCGCACCACGCTCCTCACTCACACACATCCGCACGAGAGAGAGAGAGAGAGAGAGAGAGAGAGAGAGAGAGAGAGAGAGAGAGAAAGAGAGAGAGAGAGAGAGAAAGAGAGAGAGAGAGAGAGAGAGAGAGAGAGAGAGAGAGAGAGAGAGAGAGAGAGAGAGAGAGAGAAGCATGACCCTGCTTTAACTAACTGAAAAGGGAGAGAGAGAAGTCGAACGTATAAATGTAGTGATGCCAATAAAGCTGAGCCCGTTTGACAAAGTTGTTGCGGCGCAAATCCGGCGACCTCCGAATGGTCTCTACCTGGTATTCCTAAACGTAACCTCAGTAAACTATGCCTAAATCTAGCCCTATTCATAAACTTAATCTCAGTAAAAATATGCCTAACCCTAAATTAATTTCTAACAAATACAACAACCGCCCCAGCGTGCGATTGGCCAAAGAAGATGGAGATGTGCGTGTTTTGGGGTGAGCCTTCCGGTTACCGTCGGTTGCACTGACCAGGTCTTGTCTGGGTCACTTGGTAGTGCATCCTCGCGATTCACACTAGCCTACTACGCTACACTGATCACTGATTCACACTAGCCTACTACGCTACACTGATCACGATACATGCTCAACAAGGCACATCTTTTACAGTATGTCCCTCACGCCAGAACCTCCTCCATGTCCTGCTGACTATGCCAGATGTAGCTGGGATCACACCCCATGTCTCCCTTCCCAATAGAGCTGAGCCTGAGTTGTTGTGGCCGGGTCTTGGCCGGGTCTAAAGAAAGGAAAAAATCCGCTTGATGTAAAGGAGGAGCGATTGGAAGTGACAGACAGACAGACAGACAGACAGACAGACAGACAGACAGACAGACAGACAGACGCCAAGTTGGCACAGAGAAGCACTTTTTTAAACTTTTTTCCTGTAAAATCATTGAAGAGGTGGTGAGTCTGTCACTTATATTTGAGATTGTCTGCTGCCAATGCTGGAAATGGAAGGAAGAAGATGGCAGAACGCCTATTTATAGAGAGGAATGTGAGCACGTAGAGGTTAGCAGACTGCCAAGACATTCTTTTTTTAATACACCTCCTTATGTCTACTTTGCTTTCATCTATCCGCGCCTATCAATCAACTGAAAAACAGCACACCAGACAAACGTTGCATTTACAGTACGTCTGTCTGTCTGTCTGTCTGTCTGTCTGTCTGTCTGTCTGTCTGTCTGTCTGTCTGTCTGTCTGTCTGTCTGTCTGTCTGTCTGTCTGTCTGTCTGGATTCCATGCGCTGACAGAACAAGCTGTGTTTTGCGTCATTTCCGTTTTTTTAGACAGCTGGTGGATGGAAAAGAAGCTCCACCCACGCGGCAGATTGCCGCGTCGGCCAGATTCCTGGAAAAGCTTCTTTTACATCCACCAGCTGTCTAAGAAAACGGAAATGACGCAGAACACAGCTTCTTTTGTCCGCGCATGGAAGTTCAAGTGTGCCCTGCAGTCTGTCTGTCTGTCTGTCTGTCTGTCTGTCTGTCTGTCTGTCTGTCTGTCTGTCTGTCTGTCTGTCTGTCTGTCTGTCTGTCTGTCTGTCTGTCTGTCTGTCTGTACACAAAAACTAAAATTATACATTGATATTGAATATTGTACATTCAAATATTAATTTGATTCAGCCTGCATGATTCCATATTTCTTATCTTAACAATACCTTGTTTTGTTGTATTTGATTGTTATATCAATACTTTAGCGCATGGAGACAATTTGTGCAGAAGATTCTGCGTGATTCAGCAAAATTGATATGGTTGAACCGTTCTGATTCATCAGTTTGAAAACATACCACAGCCTTGATTCATGGCTGCAAAACACCTCTTCAGTCTGCGTCAGTTTGACATGCGTTATGCTGCGACTGCGTTCACACTGGCAGCTACAAAGATACAAAGAAGCGACGCAGACGTGTCGCTGTCGAAAAGTTGATCAACAAACTCGTTGATGTCAAGCATGCACCTGACAAGCAAAACAAATATGAAGGAAAATATAAAGCCTATAGCTGGGGTTATATAAACAACATGGAACTGCCTGAGGGAACTCATTAGTTTTCCCTCATTACAAGCAGGATTTGTGGGAAGAGAGAAGGAGAGTGGAAAAGGTTAAACAACAACAACGTCATTTTGTAGCTTTGAAGCTGCAGTTGAAGCCAGCTCTTGTAGCAGCTACAAATGTGGGCTTTGTAGCTTTTGTAGTGGCCAATGTGAACGCAGCCTAGGCAGCACATGCAACACACACAACTAGATGCCCTATAAGCATACCCTACTTAAAATGAATGGGACCATAGTTTACTAAACGGAGAAAACGCATACCGGTATCATGACCATTTAAAAAAAAAACTTTGATTCAATTTAAAAGTGTTTGACAAGTGTTTATGGAAACGTTTACTAAGGTAATTCAAACAAGATTAAAGTCCATCCAAACCTTGTTCACTTGTATTGAGAATACATTCTTATGGAGCCTGCAGGAGGTGAAATTGTGACACCTACTGGGCCATTACTGGGAACTGCATGCTTAAGAGATTCAGGAAGTGGGCTTCATATCCAGCGGCGATTACTTGGCGCCTGGTCTAAATGGACCGTTTATGGGTCTAAATGGACCGTTTATGGGTCTAAATGGACCGTTTATGGGTCTGTATGAGAGCGTACAAATGGACCGTTATGGGTCTGTATGAGAGTGTACAAATGGACCGTTATGGGTCTGTATGAGAGCGTACAAATGCAAACACATTAATTGAGGATTTTACAGTGATTGTGGGCAGCGGTGGCCGAACGGTTTGCGGAGCGGTCTTGATACCGGAAGGTCGCCAGTTCGAATCCCCGGACCGGCACGTTAAAATTACCACCGCTGAAGTGCCCTTGAGCAACGCATTGAACCCCTACCATGAAATGTTCTATGAGCAGGGCGTGGCTGTAAACTCGAGCTTAGTCCACTTACCCTGGGTAAACAAAGAACTTTGCTTTTTGACATTTAGAAAAATATATCTAATGGGTTCACATGGGATAATGCAACCCGGTCTCACATAAACACGGTGAAATAGCACGGATTGGCATTTCCGTACATACACACCAGAAAACCCCAAAATCCGTACATGTTACACATAAATCCTTCCCATAGACTGTGACGGAGGGCTTCCCATAGACTGTGACGGAGGGCTTCCCATAGACTGTGACGGAGGCCTTCCCATAGACTGTGACTATAGAACAGGTGACTATAGGAACAGGTGACTATAAAACAGGTGACTATAGAACAGGTGACTATAGAGTGACTATAGAGTGACTATAGAACAGGTGACTATAGGAACAGGTGACTATAGAACAGGTGACTATAGAACAGGTGACTATAGGAACAGGTGACTATAGAACAGGTGACTATAGGAACAGGTGACTATAGAACAGGTGACTATAGGACAGGTGACTATAGAACAGGTGACTATAGAACAGGTGACTATAGAACAGGTGACTATAGAACAGGTGACTATAGGAACAGGTGACTATAGAACAGGTGACTATAGAACAGGTGACTATAGGACAGGTGACTATAGAACAGGTGACTATAGGACAGGTGACTATAGAACAGGTGACTATAGAACAGGTGACTATAGAACAGGTGACTATAGGAACAGGTGACTATAGAACAGGTGACTATAGAACAGGTGACTATAGAACAGGTGACTATAGGAACAGGTGACTATAGAACAGGTGACTATAGGAACAGGTGACTATAGAACAGGTGACTATAGGAACAGGTGACTATAGAACAGGTGACTATAGAACAGGTGACTATAGAACAGGTGACTATAGGAACAGGTGACTAGGAACAGGTGACTATAGAACAGGTGACTATAGGAACAGGTGACTGTAGGAACAGGTGACTATAGAACAGGTGACTATAGAACAGGTGACTATAGAACAGGTGACTATAGAACAGGTGACTATAGGAACAGGTGACTAGGAACAGGTGACTATAGAACAGGTGACTATAGAACAGGTGACTATAGGAACAGGTGACTATAGGAACAGGTGACTATAGAACAGGTGACTATAGAACAGGTGACTATAGGAACAGGTGACTATAGAACAGGTGACTATAGAACAGGTGACTATAGAACAGGTGACTATAGGAACAGGTGACTATAGAACAGGTGACTATAGAACAGGTGACTATAGAACAGGTGACTATAGGAACAGGTGACTATAGAACAGGTGACTATAGAACAGGTGACTATAGAACAGGTGACTATAGGAACAGGTGACTAGGAACAGGTGACTATAGAACAGGTGACTATAGGAACAGGTGACTATAGAACAGGTGACTATAGAACAGGTGACTATAGAACAGGTGACTATAGAACAGGTGACTATAGAACAGGTGACTATAGGAACAGGTGACTATAGAACAGGTGACTAGGAACAGGTGACTATAGAACAGGTGACTATAGGAACAGGTGACTATAGAACAGGTGACTATAGAACAGGTGACTATAGAACAGGTGACTATAGAACAGGTGACTATAGAACAGGTGACTATAGGAACAGGTGACTAGGAACAGGTGACTATAGGAACAGGTGACAGAGAACATGTTCTAGGCACTATATACAGTTTGCCTCCCATGCAGTGCCTATAGGTCAGTGACAGTGTTTTAGTTTTAGTCATAGTCTTTTGATTAAAATTCCATTTAGTTTTAGTCATATTGTAGTATCAATTTAGTCAACTAAATCTACAGGTGATTTACAGTAGTCGACTAAGTTTATTTTTGGCTGGCCTTAATGGCGTTGTAATGCCTTAATGGCGTTGTAATGCCTTAATGGCTGTAATGCCTGATTCATGCTGTGTGCCCAAAATAGCCATTCGATCTACATTGCACAGCAACCGCCCGCTGAGACGATACTTCCACAGGTCAACACATTAATCCAGCCAGAGCGAGGCCTCGCTGTCTCTCCAGAGCGAGGCCTCGCTGTCTCTCCAGAGCGAGGCCTCGCTGTCTCTCCAGAGCGAGGCCTCGCTGTCTCTCCAGAGCGAGGCCTCGCTGTCTCTCCAGAGCGAGGCCTCGCTGTCTCTCCAGAGCGAGGCCTCGCTGTCTCTCCAGAGCGAGGCCTCGCTGTCTCTCCAGAGCGAGGCCTCGCTGTCTCTCCAGAAATCCAGCCAGAGCGAGGCCTCGCTGTCTCTCCAGAGCGAGGCCTCGCTGTCTCTCCAGAAATCCAGCCAGAGCGAGGCCTCGCTGTCTCTCCAGAGCGAGGCCTCGCTGTCTCTCCAGAAATCTCAACATAAAAATGCTCACGGAAGCAAGAGCTCCATTCCTTTTGTGGAGTGTATATTTCGTTTTAGTTTTTTTATTCACACCAGACACAAATAGTCTTAGACACAAACATTCAGCATTTTGACAGCATTTCGGTCCAGTCAAGTTCACACTCGCCAGCCTTCCTCTTCCTCCTCCTCACGGTTGTTCATTGTGGCTCCAGGCTCCTTCACGATGCATATTCAAACCAGAAGGAGAGCGTACTGTATATGCTCCTCCTGTTGTACTTGCATTCCTTAAGCCTTGGCAGGGAAGTAGGAGAAGGAAGATGCATTTGCATATATTTACCACAACCCACCAGAGACAGAAATAGCCGTGGACCCCCTTTTAACAGTTGCATAACTGCCAGTAATGCTGATGACTGCGTGCTTGGTGATAATTACACCGTCACTACCAGCCGTTTCCTTCCCCCCCCCCTCTGTCATTCCATTTCCTAGCGTCTTCTACTCCTCCACCCATCTGTCCACATTGATTTATTTTCCTTTATTTTTGTTTTGTCGATTTCTATTTTGGTCGAGCAGCAAGAACGTGAAACAAAATGAGGTAGGCCTATAGTGTTGATGGTGAGCGTCTGTTCAAAGTGTTACTGCTGATGAGACGCCCGGGCAGGGACCGGCCCTCGTTGGGTCAAAAGCTCGTATGAAATGACCCGTAAAGCATCCTCTACTACTTCACTCGATCGTGGGAGAGATGGGGAGAGTCACTTAATTGCAACTTGTAACAGGGTCCTTGGTACATTATTAAAATATCTGTTTCCACTTCACACCACAGGGATTGATTAAACCCTGCAGTAGACCTAGAATTAAGATTGATTTACTTCAATGCACTCTGGTGTCGTGCAATGAAACGCTTATGCATCGGTGTAGTGAAGTATAAATCAAGCCATAATGGTGGTCAATTTCCACATTCATTCTTTATCCACCATGTAGCTGGTGTGAGTGTGACCATCTCTTAACGCTGCAGTGAAGCATCTACGCAATTTGGTGGCAAGCTTATGTATAGGCTTTCTTGTGTCATGATGCTTGGTCAATGTACCTTTCCATTTTAATATTTTTTTGAGGGCCACTATCCCCTCCGATGCATGGCTTTCCGTGGTTTCAACCCTTGCGTGGTTTTCAACCCTTGCGTGGTTTCAACCCTTGCGTGGTTTTCAACCCTTGCGTGGTTTCAACCCTTGCGTGGTTTCAACCCTTGCGTGGTTTTCAACCCTTGCGTGGTTTCAACGCTTTTCATGTCAAGGTCCATTATTTATTCGGCATCTGAGCCACGGACCACCATTTGATGAGATTTAACCTCTCAGATCCAAAACTAAAGCATATTTTGTTATCGTTCGATAAGATTCCACAATTCCATGCTGCATTGATTGATGTGGTGGTACCATTTGATGTGGTGGTACCATTTAGGAGAGATAACAGGCAAACGTTGATCAAAATAACAATTATTCTACATTCGGCTTCATTTTACTCTCTCAAGATAAGGCTCCATTTGGTTACCAACTCTCCATAATCTAAGCTGGGGACCAACTGGAACGACCCCCCCCCTCTCAAAGACCACTGGTGGTCCCCGGACCACTGGTTGAGGACCACTGGTTGAGGACCACTGTTCTAGAGACAATCAGTTCTCCATGCGCCTACTGTATAGAGTACTGTATATTGGTCGCATCTGCGGTTATGGACAACCGTCTGTCCGATCGCAGTTCCCCAGGTCTGTGGTAATGGACATCTGCGGTTATGGACAACCGTCTGTCCGATCGCAGTTCCCCAGGTCTGTGGTAATGGACATCTGCGGTTATGGACAACCGTCTGTCCGATCGCAGTTCCCCAGGTCTGTGGTAATGGACATCTGCGGTTATGGACAACCGTCTGTCTGATCGCAGTTCCCCAGGTCTGTGGTAATGGACATCTGCGGTTATGGACAACCGTCTGTCCGATCGCAGTTCCCCAGGTCTGTGGTAATGGACATCTGCGGTTATGGACAACCGTCTGTCTGATCGCAGTTCCCCAGGTCTGTGCGTCCGATGCATACAGTTAGAAGGAAACAGTGACATAATGCTGGTTTTATGATTACAAGATGACTGCATTTTTCATTGTCTGTTTAGCTGATTCCCACACGCGGCACCAAAACAAATCGACATGATGATGAATCTCTAGTTATGCACAGCAGCCACACCGCCCACATGCACTCTGACCTGTTAACATGGGCGGTGGAAGTAAAAGCAAGTGTATCCGGGCGTTAGGCCAACATTTCCACTTTTGCACACAGGATATCAAGCTGGGTGGATTGCCATTAAACTTGCAGAGTGCATTCACACTCCCTAGACTGGAGAATCAAGCCTACAGACTTTGGTGACCCCGCGGCCTTTACTCTAGCGCCATCCTTAGGCCAAACAAAATCACATTGGAGAGCTTTTTGGTTTTATTTGTATTTATTTTTAAGATGATCTCTTAATGTGACTGGAATATACCTTTAAAGAGAAATGTCAAATACCAAATAGAATACAAATTGTGCTCAATGTACACACGTCAACACCATCTCCCCCCTTCCCCTTCTGGTACCGTTACAAAATAAATACACACACATCATGGAAACATACATGCCAAAACAGCTAAACTGTCATCTTTTTCAGCAAATGGTGTATTGAGGTACACTGGTGAGTGCATGAGAGAAGTCCAGGCATGCCTTGGGATTTTGTGACAACCACACATTAATAACTCCAGCCGGCCAGAGATGATGTTTTCAGTCCCGTGAGTCTGTTTGTTCCTCCATGATCCTGAAGTCTGTGAAAAGCTTATTTCAGGCACCGCTGGATCGATCGGTGTGAAATTGTTATTTGCCAAGGATACAAACAAAACAAACAAATATGTGGTTCTTCACAACAAATAATATTGTCAAGAGGATCTGATTGCAAATGATTAGCCTATAAGATGTGAGTTGAATGGGCTATATACAGCCAACACTTCCGCGTTCAGTTTGGGCCGCCGGTGTGCTTCCGGTCGGCAGCCACTCATGAGTGGCTGCCGACCGGAAGCGCACCGGCGGCCCAAATGTTTTTAACAGCAACGTCGCAACACAAATAATACAAACTATGAAAAACTACGCCATCACACAATCAAATGAAATAGTCTGGTTTAAAGAACTGAACTTTATTCCTACAAAATCACGACTGTACATTCACAATGAATTAGTGGCTGCCGACCGGAAGCGCACCGGTGGGCCAAACTGAACGCGGAAGTGTTGGCTGAATATATATAGCCCATTGTAAATGGACAAGCCACCACCAACTTAAAGGTACAGCACTGGGACGTATCGACCAGTGCCTTCTGGATGAGCCATTATAGACACACTTTAAGGGAGAGGCTGTCAAAACTTGGCACGGAATGGGGTAAGACCGTCAGCACTTCTAGGGCTGGATCTGTAGAGGGCGCAGTGGAGTAAATAAAAATAATTTCCGTCTGGTGAACATAATTTAGTATTTTCTGCCCAAAAAGTGTACCTATTATATAAAGGTGCCGTCCTAAGAGGCTTCCCAACACAAAACAGCCTTTGTTTTGGTGAGTAATGAAATAGTTTTATTTTATTTATTTTTTACTAAAGACGGAGACCTAGCAACTCACTAATGCTCTGGACCAAGGCTACCCAAAGATATGACGTACATTCAATGGAATGTGTTCAAATCTGAACGGTGACATTTCTCATCAAAAAACGAATGATTGTTGTTTAATACTAGAGCGCCGATAAGGCTGTTTATTTGTACAGTGTGACAGCACACATCTCGTCAAGCTGAGGCACGTGAGGAGCACAGTGCCGCTGTCAAACAACAGTGCACAGTTGTTAGTGTTGCATCAAACTGTTAGCGTAGTAATAAGTGACATTAATTACATTCATGCTGTGTATATTATAGCGTTGCTGTCTGGGGGGAAACCTTGTATCTCCATATTTCAACTATATTCCAAAATGAATGCTCTAAGTTATCATATCAAGAGCATAGCACAGTAGTGAAAATAGCAGATCTACACGCTCACAATGCCTCACAATGCAAGTTTGTAGAGAAGCTATTTCCAGCCGTTTTAAATCATTTAAAAAACAGGTATGATCTCCATCACTATCAGCATTTTCTTAATGGCATATATGCCCTTTTACAGGTACTGTATATACCCACTGGTATATTGGTCTGATTGGGCTATAATGTTTGAAGAAAGAACCCAGAAGAATGAAACCAAGCCTGATACAGAAAATACCTTCTAGAGACCAGGTAGGAGCTGCAATCACTTGCAAATCTGCTTTTTATGGCCTATATGGCCTTTTACAAGCCCCGTTTGGGACCTCACTCTCCACGATAGCTCTGAGATGAGGTTCCGCTGTGGCGAGCCCCGGCAGAGGTTGAGCTAGTGAAAGTCCCTGATGATTACCCTTTTCCGCACATCATCTGGCACGCTTACAGATGTTTGCAAAAATAGTGGGAATGTAAAATGTAAGCGACTGGCTGAAACATCTGTTTACATTGCTTATTTAGTCAGCATTATGAGTAGACAGAAATGGAGTGAAGCTTGCTTCTGATCTCTCTCTATCTGTTT
>NC_136808.1:16194239-16395092 GCF_951216825.1 Electrona antarctica | reverse complement strand
CAAACAAAGGGGGGAGAGAGGAGAGAGAGAGAGAGAGAGAGAGAGAGAGAGAGAGAGAGAGAGAGAGAGAGAGAGAGAGAGAGAGAGAGAGAGAGAGAGAGAGAGAGATATGACTATGGTCTAGATCAGTTGGGGTTGGCTTTGGGCAGACGGGTGCTAAATAGGCTACTACACTATGACAAACACCAGTTGACAGACCCCTTTGTTCAAATCCCCTGCTTCTAAAGACATTCTTACTGTGCGTGGGTGTGTGCTTGTCTGAGACCGAGTCCGAGTGTGAGTGAGAAAGAGAGAGAGAGTGAAGTGCTTCTACCAGTAGGAAAGAGAGGGAAGAGATCTGACGAAAACACTGACTCAAAATTCCATCACCTCAGCACTATGCCATTGCCATACACATAAATTATCATCATTGAACCTCACAACCGACACAGACTTAACACGTGACGACATTTACAAGCATTGACTCGAAGAACAAAAGAACAAAAATATGCTAAAAGAAAAGCACATTTCTACCCTCAATTGACACCGATTAGAAAAAGAAAATAGAGAAATCATAACAATTACTCACACAATTGTCTCGGTTAGTTGGACCATGGTGATTAAATCAAAGATTGAGAGTTTAATTCCAAAATAGAGAACATACAGTACGGAGAGGCTTTGCCTATGCAGTGGGTATGCTCACTGCTAGACACACATGGCCTTGATGGTCAAGTTCATTCACATACGTAGAATACTGTCTTGTCGCGTGGATGGGGAAAAAAGAATGTCACTGGGTGGCACTACAGCCAATCAGGTTATGTGAACCATCTGGCTCAGGGCAAAGCTCTGTGGGAAGTGTGTCAAATTCCTCTCTGCCCCTCCTCAATTTGAAGATAATGAATGCAGCCACTTGCATCGTAGAGCGGGCCGACCACCGGGACCACAATCACTGCTATGGACACAATTATACAAAAATACAACTACGTCGCTGAAAACTCATCTACCACTTCTACTAGAAGTCTACACCTTAATGGAACCATACTGTAGTGTCACTTAGTATTCTCATATGTAGACAATTCACTATATTTCGGGAAAGGAATTACATCAACATTTCAATGTTTTAAAGGGATAGTTCAGATTTTCTTTTTTACTTAAGCTGTATGAAATACTTGCCATTGATATAGTGGTTGCAACTGTATTAGTTGTTTGCCTGAGTCCCGTGGTGAGAGTTCTGCTCTGGTTTTGGTGAAATATTAAGTAGTTCCGGTCATTTTGTGGGGGGCACTGGGGCCACGCATTAAAAGTAAATGAATCCACAAAACTAACGTCATTTGTATTGTTGACCCATTTCTAAAATATTAGTGCAACTTTCATACATTTTGACCCCTCTATCACATGGAACTATGTTTTTTTGTGTCCATAATCCATATCACTACGCCCAAAAAATAGTTGTGATAGAGGGGTCAAAGTTGAACGAAAGTTGCGCTAATATTTTAGAAATAGGTCAACAATACAAATGACGCTAGTTTTGTGGATTACTTTACTTTTAATGCGTGGCCCCAGTGGCCCCAACAAAATGACCGGAACTACTTAATATTCACCAAAACCAGAGCAGAACTCCCACCACGGGACAGTTGCAACCACTATATTAATGGCAAGTATTTCATACAACTTAAGTTAAAAAATTGTGAACTATCCCGTTAAGGGGTTAAAAGAAGATGGACATTAAATACTGTGGAAACTACACTGCTGCCAGTACATCAAAAAACACTTACAGTGGAAGAAATCTGTGCAGGAGAGAACCTGCCTTCCTCCTGCATTAAGAAAGCATGGTTACATCACAGTTTGACACAGGTCCCATTCATGAGACACCATATGGAGATTAAACTATCATCATTATACATGCAGCTAGGGAGCAGGACAACTGAAATTAGCAACTAGCTAGCGGGTTTTAATTATGGGAATATGCAGACTAATGAGAAACTATGGGGTTAATGCAGACCTGCTAGTCTTTCAGCTGTAGGTTACAATACCTAGCGCAGTTCAGCTAAAAAGCTCTGCTACCAAAGTACCAAGAGACCTGGTGCCCATTAGAAGCAGTGCTGAGTCTTGGACAGCAGGCTTGGGCTCTAGCGATTCCATCTCTGACACAGACATCCAGAACAGGACCTGCAGGGCAATGAGCCCCAGATAGATCCATGACACTGTTCCCATTCCCAACCCCACTCTGCAGTCTCCAGCAAAGCTAATGATTGTGACCACAGGCTAGCAGGCCTGCCGTGGCTCTCTCTCTGGCCAATGGCAAAAAACACACTCACCCGCAGCGTCAGACTGACAAGCCTGTCTCACTCCACAATACTATACAAGGCCCTTCCAATCACCTCGGCAAGGCTGCCATCTGGGAAGGCACCATATCTAGCTACATGTCTATCTCTAACTATTCTTGGGTTTTGGATGGATGTCACCAGCTAAAGGGAGCTATTTACACAGCCTCTAAACTACAAAATACACTGCTCCAAGCAACTTACTGTAGCCTCCAACTTGGGACAAGAGTTTTTTTTCTTTTTTAAGAAAAAAAAAGAAGAAAAGAAAGAGAGACAATGAGCATAGGATACGAGCATAACACTTTTTTTGTATCGAAAATGAAATTTCATTAATCGTTTTTTTTTGTATTATTACGATGATAGGCGCTCCTTTGTGGTTCTCGTGATTTAGCCTGTGTGTGTGTTCATATCAGGTTATATAGATTATAGATGGTGTTGTGTCACAGATGCATGTATCATTAAATAAATACAATTAAATGGAACAATGTGGAACATGACCCTTTGTGCTTAGAATTGCTAAGCTACTCAATACTACTGGAAACAGGCCACATTGGCACCCTGTAATTAAAGATAATGATGGGAAACAGAGCCAGCTGCAGGGCTTCTGGTGGACAGGCAGCCTCTGAGCATCTATAGGGAAACAGAGCCAGTGCAGGGCTTCTGGTGGTGGACAGGCAGCCTCTGAGCATCTATAGGCCATGTAAGACATGCGTACATAAAGAGACGGAGTAAAGAGCCAAGTATCTAGCAGACCATCAAAAAGACCCTCTTTACCTGGAGCTGGATCAATAGCAATGACTGACCTTGACCCCAAAAGTAAGGCATTATGGGGGCACATGGAGCTACAGTACCGGAGGGACGGACCATGACAATTTATTTTTGATGTGCTTTTATCTATTGATTTATACCGGGACCCCTAGGGGGTCCTCAGAGTTACTAATACAAGCCAAATCCAAAACGCGTAGATCTGCTATTTTTGCCATTTCTGTATGCTACCATTGTACAATGCATTATAATAGTTGAGTGATTAATCAGACTAATTTATCTGGAATTTTTTTATGTCAATTCATTGATATAAGAAAAACTAAATTATCCCTCCAAAAAACTAAATTATTCGGCTTATAAGTCGGACATTGTTTGTAAAATATTTCTATATATATATTTCCGGTTAATTCCCCAGCCCTAGTTAGTAGACATATGGAGCTGGAATGGTATCATTGTGGATGTATATGGCCATGATGACTGCCGGTTTGGAGATCATTTGTGTTCATGATAAGGCAGACAAACAGCACCAAGGACTCCCTGTTGAATGTCCCCTTGTTCACCTACCTGCCGTTGCTCATCTGGCGAGGCGAGTGGCGGACGTGGTCAGCTGTTTCGGGCCGGTCAGGCGAACGTGATCGACTGCCCAGGGCTCGACCGTGCGATTGGTTGGAATGGTCTGATGTCAGTGAATGTATCTCTGAAATGTCTGGAAATTGAAGAAGACTATGTTAGGACAGTGGTTCCCAAAGTGGAGTCCGGGGACCACCAGGGGTCCTTTGTGGGGGTTCCAGTGGCTCCCAAGTAACAATACAGATGTAATCCTATATTCTGAAAATAGTCGATCTACAAGCTCACAAAAGAAACCTTGATGAAATGTGACAGCAGCTTAACAACTTGTACAAAGTTCCCTGGCACAAAATATGTTCAGATGGGCGAATACATTCTTATTTAACTTAGGGGTCCTTGACATTAAAATGTTTGATAACCATTGGTCAAAATTGGTACAGAATGCCAAAAGTTAAGGAGAAAGGCAATCAAATGTTTAAATTGGATCAGGATCTCCCTTACTTTCCCCAAATGCCTTTGTAAATCAGGATTGTGGCTCATGTGGACACAGTCTCAGCCTCCAGCTGTTTGCAGCTGGGAATGATCTAAAGCCTGATATATTCTGAAGTTGTGCACCAGCGTCACACACCAAAAATAACTACTCAACAACCTCACAATGCATTTGTGAGCTTGTAAGTTGGCTATTTTCGGTATGCGACAATGGCACACAACTAAGTATAAATAAATCAGGCTTTAGAAACATTGTATAACAAATGCTAAAAGGACTCACTTCTGTGCAGTGGTAGACGAAGAAAAACATTAAAAAAAATCTTCTTTGAAATATAGTGGGGATGGAGAGTAGTCAAGTAAAACTTGAGCTGTGTGACGCCTCACCATCTCTGTCGGAGTTGTTGGCGGATGGGATGCTGTCGTCCATATCAGGAATGTTAAGCAGCGTGGCTCGCTCATCTCTCTGCACCACCATTTTTAGCTTGCCTTTTGACCTCTCAATCAGCTTCTTGGCATCGATCAGTGACAGGTTCTCAGTGACGGTGCCATTGATCTGGCGGAGGACAGGGAGCAGGTCAGCTCAAGAGTCAAATGTACTTTAGCTATTGAAAAATAGCAGACCTACAAGTTCATAGCTATGAACTTGTAGGTCTGCTATTTTTGAAAAATCGTAAAAATGCGGCACAAATCTTTGAATAGGTATATATTCTTTCAGAGCGAACTTTTTTTTATTTCGACGTCAGGCCTAAATGGGTTAAATAAATACAATTAAATTGAACAATGTGGAACATCACCATCTTCATACAGTAACTCTGGACATTAGCACATCAAAGAATTACCAATGGCCCAAGTTCTCCTTTACATAATGATGTGAAAAGTATAATGAACCCTGTAAGGAAATCTGTTCTCTGCATTTGGACGCATCGTACTGTTGGGAACAGCAGGTACCCACCTAGGGGGGCCCCTCGGGGAGCAATTACAGATTCAGTGTCTTGCTCAAGGACACCGTGACACGAACCAGGAGAAGTCTGGAATCAAACCCGGGAACTTCCAGTTCTCAGACGGCCAAAATGTTATGTGCAACCATGCACTTGTACCAGTACTTTTACTGCTGTCAAAGACATTGAGTGAGAATGATAGCATGTATAACATAAAGTAGGGAGGGTCTCACTCAAATATTTAACCACTCACTATGAACTTGATATAATGAAGTGTTTTCCGTGCATTTCCTTAAGTTGTTTTTGAGTTTTCCTGTCCAGTAAGTGGTCAAGAACAAAGGCATAATGGAATGTGTGGTATTCCTTCTGGTGAGCAGGCATGCTAATGAACTATGACCTCACTCTGCAGGCTGCTCCCAGCAGCACACAGATTATCACAGCAGACAGATGAAAGTTGATCAAAAAGGACCCCTCCCACACGTCTCACTTAGATTCTTCCAGTACCGTTCCCTCCCCACCCTTCCGTTTGTGCCCTTCATTTCTTTATCTCACTTATCGGCCTTCTTCCATCGTCCCTCATCGACCCACCACCAGCAGACATTATCTCACTTATCGGCCTTCTTCCATCGTCCCTCATCGACCCACCACCACCACCAGACAGACAGACAGGTGAGTGTCTCTCACCTTGAGAACAACATCTCCCTCCTGGATGTTGCCATCTCTAGCAGCCAGGCTCTCAGGAGAGATGTCCTTTACAAAGATGTGGCTGGCCAACCGCAGCCCGTATTCTGCTTTCAAAAGAGAATTAAGAAATGTAAGAGAATATACAGTAAGAAAAAAACGCAAACCACACCACACTGACCACAGATGTCCTTTGATCACCACAATAAAGATATGCAGGTCACGCAGAGCAGGGGTTCTCAACGTTTTTGGCCGGGGACCCCCGGAAATGCTTTGGCAATGTCTCGGGACCCCCGCCCCGCCCCCTCCCGACCCCCAATATAAATTGACTGCTACAATAACCTTAAACCATTTTGGGCGGGAACCCCTTTTGGTGTTTTAAGCATTGTTATAATTTAGCTATTGAAAAATAGCAGATCTACAAGCTCATAGCGTGCCACCGAGTGGCGCGCTACGAGCTTGTAGGTCTGCTATTTTTGAAAAATCGTGAAAATAAAAATTAATTTTTTTTTTTTTTTTTTGTAAATAATTTGGGAACCCCCTAAAATAATTTGGCGACCCCCCGGGGGGTCGCGACCCACGGGTTGAGAACCCCTGACGCAGAGGATGCATTCCTTGTGAGGGGACCACATGGTACACTGTAAGAGGTGCAATTACATCACAGTCGTGTTACAATTCATTTCCGTTTTTTTTTAGGCAGAAAGTGGCACCTTCATTCTTCCGGGACTTGACGAGGGTGACCTTGGCAGGTCTGGGTGGGGCGGACGAGGCTTGCGAGCGTCGGTCAGAGCGCGGAGAGATGCTCCTCTCCCGCGAGGCACTGGTATCCCGCCTGCCGCCGCTGCCGCTATTGCTGCGCTCATGGCGCCTGCCGGGGCCCGTGCCGCTGCTGCCGCTCGCCCCGCCGTACGCCACGGTGCCGTCGTGGCGGTTGTAGCCGCCGTCCTCTTCGTCGCTGTCTTCCTCTTCCTCGTGCTCGGACATGGTTTCCCTGTCACCGGGTCGAGACATAGGAAGCTGCACCTTCCGTTTTCTACGAATAGTCTAGAAGTGAGGGAGGAGGAGGGAAGTCTGAGTGGTTAAGACACAAAGTAATGTCTTTGGAACTACAGTACACTATGAGGGTTTGTTAGGGATGAATTGATCAGCCGTTGATCAAAATTAAATTGGTTGATTTTGATTCCATTTGACGTGATAGATGCTCTCCAAATTGGCCGATGAATA
This sequence comes from Electrona antarctica, assembly GCF_951216825.1. NCBI lineage: Eukaryota > Metazoa > Chordata > Actinopteri > Myctophiformes > Myctophidae > Electrona > Electrona antarctica. The sequence continues at coordinate 16,388,125 of NC_136808.1, read as the reverse complement.
TATCTTATAAACGGATATAAAGTTTAAACATATATCTTATAAACATATTTCTATAACAAATATATCTTGCAAATAAAAAATAAACTTTGAAATAAATATAAACCAAATGCAAATAAGTTATAGAAATATTAGCTTCTCATTATGTAGTGTTCATTTAGCCATTTGTAACTGTGAGACTGTACAAATGAGTTAAATATACATAAGGAACTTACTATCTTTGCGTTCTTGCCACTCTTGCGGAGCTGCTGCACAGCGTATGCATGCTCTACGTTGTCCATAGAGACAGCATTAACCATAACCACTCTGTCATTCTCTCTGGAAGGAAAATGAATGAACAATGGGTAAGGACGTTAAGTTATCACCGATCGGGTAAGTCATTGTCAGTCTATATACAGTGCTATGCAGTAGGGCTGCACAGCATATTGAACATCATCATATTTCCACCACAAGTTATAAGTTTGGCAATATTTCAATGTTTAATATCGTTCGTAATAATAACCCTCATAATATTCAGTGAAAATGAACGATGATTTTGTCAATCATTGAGAAACCAAGGTAGGTTGAACGTGTTTAACAGGACACTACTGTATATGTTTATGAATACCGTAGTAATGCATTGTGTGATAAAAACAAAAAGTGAAGCAATTGAGATTTCATGTACAATGTAATATGGGGGGGGGGGGGGGGGCTCTATAAATACTTTTCTAACTGACTTAACTATATATCTCTGCTGTCGTAGGAAACCTCATAACTCCAAAATGTACATTTTTCAGGAAAACCTTATATTTTTTAATTCACCAGCTCAGTGGCCTTGTGGTTAGAGTGTCCGCCCTGAGACTGGGAGGTCGGGGTTCAATCCCCGGCCGGGTCATATCAAAGAGTCAATGGGACCCAGTGCCTCCCTGCTTGACACTCAGCATCAAGGGTTGGATTGGGGGTAAGTCCCTGCGACATACTAGCGCCATGTCCAGGGGGTGTACTTGTACATCAAGCTGCCTCACGCTACAGAAACAGGAGATAGGCTCCTGCCCTATGGGCCCCATGGCTCGGCAAGGCTACTTACTTATATTTTTAAAACAAAGCAATACAGCCTCGTCAAAGTTGGTGGTGTAACTTTATATATTGTCAATTACTTCCATGAGAGGGGAAGAGTTGGAGGAGTTAGTTGCTTTAGCAGACATTTTGAGGGTCCAATGGAGTTAAGAGGTTTCGCCCAAAGCACTTTTTACTACTCAATATTTTCGAAACAACACACAGACATAACGGGTGTTCAATAGCACTGATTTATGCCAAAACAAATCAAAAACCTCAAAAATGGTTTCCTCCCGACGGACAGCAACAATATTATGCTGTTAGCTTTACTTACCTTTCCTCCAGTAACTGTACATACACTATGAACATAAGGAATGCTTCACTCTGGCAGTAATGCTTACTTACTGTAACAAACCCTCCGCTGGTCCTCCTTTCAACACGTCGGAGATCACAATGGATGTCTCTCCGCTCTGGAAGTGAGGGTTGTCCCGGCCACCTGAGATGGCAATGCCAAAGCCGAACCCGGGGGCCTGCACACACACACACACACACACGTCACGCACGTGGCACACATCAACTTATTACTGGTGAATTGATAATAGGTCAATGCTTTGATGCACTTAAGTTGGCATGCATTTATTTCTTATCTAAATAAAAAACACCACATCCTTATATGCAGAGCAATTACGAGTGCACAATGGAACTGCTGTGGAAAGCTAATTGGAGATTCACTATTGACAGTACACATTGGCAACAATCGCAGAAAGCCACATGCTTGCGATTAGTTCTGCTCGTTGCCATTTCACCACGACCACATACCCAGTAACTGCTGGGATGTTTCCGTTGTGGTTTATAGGACCACAGCGATATGGTGCAGACAGACAGCAGAGGAGAGAACCATGTGATGCAACTAAAGTGGCTAAATCTTACAACCACAACAACCACCACTGCTCTCACTCGGACAATTCTACAGCTTCTTCAAACAAAAACATACTAATTAGATTACAGTAAGCTGGTATGTCTAGACAGGTGCTCTCTGCAATGCAATCCCATCACAACATCAACCTACTACAGTTTAGGTTGTCAAAGTGGGGCCAATTGGAGAGGGGGAAAGAATGTTATATACAGTGTGTACGTATGTGATTACAGTGTATGTGTGTACACACACACACACACACACACACACACACACACACACACACACACACACACACACACACACACACACACACACACACACACACACACACACACACACACACACACACACACACACACACACACACACACACTTGAGGTAAGGTTCAGCGTTTTGCTCTCCACACACAGCAGCAGCGCAGTGGCATGCAGCGGAATGAACGACAGGGCTTGCCATCTACCACTGGACGCATTTGATGCGTAAAAGAAAACCAACGTTGAGATATTGTCGCCTCAATTTCAGACTTTTGTGGTCAACGTCTGTCAATTACTGTTATTTATTGGACTTTTATTGCACTTAATAACGAGTCAGTGTCTCTTGTCTCTTGCTCCGGTCTGTGAGTGCCCAGGGCTGAGCCCCGCCCTCTTGTGAAACGGAGAGAGACATGTCAAATGTCAAGGCTTTTTGTTTTTGTTTGCCAAAAAGTCACACTGCGCTCTCTGTGTTTTATTGATTGTTATACTGTTGATCCGAAGTGATTCATCTGGCTGCATATACAGTGCATGATGTGCACAGGGCAACGTGCACAAGGACAACGCCATACTTTTAGGCTCTTTCCCTAAAAAGTTAAGAGAGGAAAAGCCCTTGCTGCCAATATGGAGGAAGTGGAGAGAAGTTGGGAGGAAGTGGATACTGATTTGTCTTCCTCAGACTGCACTTCCTGCCATCTGGATTCCCTCGCCATTGTTTCGGCAAAACACATCCTGCTGCTGTTGCAGCTGGCTCACACACTCACACACACACACACACACACACACACACACACGCAGAAGGATTGACAGTGGACAAGAGGAGGGAAGGTGTGTGTGTGTGTGTGTGTGTGTGTGTGTGTGTGTGTGTGTGTGTGTGTGTGTGTGTGTGTGTGTGTGTGTGTGCACGTGCATGCGTGCGTGAGTGAATGAGTGAGTGAGAGAGAGACACAGACAGACAGAGAAGGAGGGAGAGAAAGGTGACGTGAAGATGGCTAAATACTCACCCTGTGAAGTGTCACAGTGTGTTGTTCCCATATGACAGTCTCCTCCATCGCGGCACTCTGCAACACAAGACAGAAACAAGTACAAGGTCAGCATCAGAGAGCAACCACATTTTACATACTGGAATACTTCACAGCCGCGTTACATCACATCACATCTACTTCTAAATAGGTAGAATGGTGACCAACATGCACGCATGATGTTAGTTAGCCGTCTCAGATTTGAAACTTTGTTTTCTAAACTTTGGTTCCAGTTGTACATTCTGGCCCCTTTTCCACCAAAAGAACTTTGGTTCTAGAACTAGTTCTGTTCTTTGATTGGTTTATATCACATCTGCATCTTCCAACCTGAATAGTGACACACCCACTTTGGTTCCCACTTCACGGCAAGAAAGGGTTTTTTGGTTCCAGTTCCGAACCAACTTTTAGGATCTTAACCAATGAATTTGGTACAAAATTATGTGGGGGGAAAATAACGGAACCGGTTCAACCCGGGTCTCTGAGTTACAGGGATCCATCCAATAGGAACTGCAAAGGAATCCAGTGTGTCCCACTTTGAGAACCACTGATATAAATAATATATTATTTCCTATACGATATATACATAATACATATAACAAAAAACATTGCATGGATGCACCTGGGACGTATCCTCAGTGATGTATCCCAAGGTCATCGGGGTTTCGGGTCTCTCGAACATCATACCCCTCACTCAGGCGACCCCGCCGGCAGCCGGGGTGATCAAGTCCCGACTTATGTCCCAGTAGCTAGCTACCCTCAATCAGTCCCACTAGGGCAAAACCAGGGCCACACAATCCGTAGGAACTACTCCAGAACAACTCTGCCAGGGCTGGGAGGTACTCTTCTGGCGCATGGAAGGACTAGGCTCTGTGGGTTGACTCCTGTCAGGGCCCCTCCTACGTCTCACCAGGTCTCACCAGGCCCAGGACCTGTGCGTTGCACCAGAGTCCCAGCACCAGACACTATCATATATAATTGTCCCTCACCCTCATACAATATTGTGCTGCTACTTTCAAATAAAAACTTTTCACAGCATCGTTACAAAGTGAGAGCAGAGTTGTAAATGAAAATGTTTCATATAAGGGGAAAAAAAGGAAATATACCCCCACCCACAAAAAAGCAACAAGACAAAGTACAATACCCAACAGATACAGAATACATACATGATATGTATTGTATATACACATACACAAAAACAAACTGAAATATTACTACTAGCTGTCACAGATGACCTAGCATGACACACCGTCTGCTTGTGGCAACGTGCCCAGGTTGACGCATAACTGTGGCTGGAACTGGAACTCTCTCACAAATATGAAAAAGAAATTATGTACGCCATTTGCACATGAGTAAGCAGCAGCCAGCAGAATTTTTTTCTTTGGTTTTTTTTTGTGTGGTTGGAGAAGTTCATGCAAGGTGAGCCTCTGAGCTAGCCCCTGGCACCATCCAACTGTTCCTCTGGCCTGCCATGCTGCATTAGCCTAATGGCACAGGCAAAGGCTCAGGCCTAATCAAACACCAGCGGTAAGTACGCACAAATGAAATCATCTCTCTTTATTCTGTTTTGTATTATCACGTGTTTAACTTCAGTTTCTGCTTACTGTCTTATCTTATGGCGAAGGCTTTTTTGCCTTCCATCCATCTTCCAAGTCCTGTTCTGCAGTGTAAATTTCCTTCAGGATTGTGAAATGGCAACAAACCTTTAAATACATCATAACATCTGGTCCGAGAGCCACAAAACTGCAATATGCAGAAAAACACAACCGAATCCCATGAATAGGGATAATTCCCAGTTTTGAAAATACCATGACTCGACACACTGCATTCTTATTGAATGCTTACAAAAATATTTATACTTTGTGTCAAAAGAGCAGTATCGCACATTTGTAGAGCGAAAGTATTATGACATAACATATACAAAATAAACCTGAATGTTTTCCCAGTTTTCAATTACAGCTCTGCCCTGCATCTATTCAGCTGATGAGGCAGCAGTGTCCAGGCCAAATTATACTTTCCACGTCTGCATAGCCACAAGGGTCCGCAATGATACCTTTCAACACCAGCTATGTCCGCGCGTTCATCTGATGCGCAATGCCTTTTGTGGGTGCGCAGGTACGCTGACCACACATGCGCTATAAAATGGACACCGTTTGAGAAGAGATTGAGTAAGGAGATCCATATGAGCATGTGAAAATAAAATACATGACTTGATGACTTGAGTGATTGGCGGGTTGGCAGGTTAGATAAACGGTGTACAAGCACAATAAAACAGAATGGGTAACAGTAACGTATATGCACAGAAATTATTTAACCCATTTTGGGCGGGAACCCCTTTTGGTGTTAGCATTATGTCATGCTTTAGCTATTGAAAAATAGCAGACCTACAAGCTCATAGCGCGCCACCGAGTGGCGCGCTACGAGCTTGTAGGTCTGCTATTTTTGAAAAATCGAAGAATGACTGAAAAACATAGCTTTTTCAGAAAACTGTCAGGATGTAGAAGACATTTTTAGAATCTGATCTCAGGTCAAAATGGGATAACTCTTGTCACAATGGCCGCTTGCACAAGTCCTTCACTTGTCCGGAAGAAGGTTGCGGCTGAGTGCAGTCTGTGTTGTGCTTGCTCTTGAACGCATGCAGGTATCAAATAGAACTTATGTACAGAATCGCGTCAAGCCTTTATCCTGTCTGCCAACCTGCCTTCAGCCTCTAATGACACAGCTGGCCACTGCAGGCTGCTAAGCAGTGAGCAGAGGCCAACATGGTGGGGAGCACTGGGGGGACCAGGCTAAGGACGAGACACAACGTAGAGACTAAACACACACTCAGCCACCACCACCACGCCTTCTGCAATCATCAGCTTTCTTAAAGATGATAGGCCCTGTCGTCAGTCTAGCCCCATCATCAATGTAATCACGCTCCCTCAACCCCTCATCACCATCCTTAACAACCAAACCACACACCTTCACAACTACCATCTATGGCAGTATCATTATTATTATTATTATTATTATTATCACCTTCAGTGTCATCTAACCTACAGTCAGGCTATAGGCTAACATCAGTACTGCTGATATAGTACAGTATGTACAGTACCCACTGACGTTCCCAGGTACAGACGAGGACCGCTATAGTGAACCAATGAGGGATGAGGGCTGTGTCACGGTGTGTGGACAAAAACTGGGCAGATACAGTATGCTGTAATGAGTAATGACTTTTGAACAGCAAGTCAATGGTGATAACTGAAACAGAGTAAGAGAAAAGGTACAAATAAGACATGACAGAGAGACAAAGATAACCCTGTTAAACACCATAACCCTCATACTACATTGCCTACAGTATGTCCATGCGTGGCTGAGATACTGCAGGACATGTTTGTGGACTCTTTTCCCCTATAAGATTCAAGCTACATAACATTCTACTGATAGGAGAGAACACATATCCAGCGGGATTAGCTCAATAAAAAGGGTCTACAACAGTCAATAGGTCAGGGCTTCAAAGCAGAAGCATGTTGTGGATGGCTGTGGCCATTTCTTTTAGAAATAAATCGCACCCGTGTCAAGTGATATCATCATACATCATCACATTCCGGCCAATTGGCATCCTCACGGTCCTCATATTTTTCTGTACTCACTTTTTACCCTCAAATCCAATCCGGCTAATCACTTGTGGCGTCCTCAATGTTCTGTCCTCACATTTTATCCTCAGTACGTACATTGCTATTGCTCAGCCAATGAAATCATCGCTATGGGGTGCTCAGCCAATCAAATCATCGCTATGGGGTACACACAAACACACAAAGCTGGGCATAGGAGGGGCTGGCGTCCCTCAAACAAAAAAAGTTTAACTCCAGCAAAACCCCTCTTGCATTCCTAGGCACTGTATTACATTATGAGTCAGTTGACCTGAACCTTCTTTATGTGTATAAAGGAACAGTTAACCCTTTGACCCCGATTTGCATGGCGGCTCTGTGTTGATGTTATTTATGGCTATAATTGGCGCAGAGGGCTTGGGTCTCCCAACGCAGACCCCTCCTCCCTGTCCGTCCATTCGTCTCCCACAGCCACACTGCTATTGTGTGAGGGGACCTGACCCATTTAGCCAGCGCTAACCCCCCCCCTCCAGTGTCTCCACCTTCTCTCTTCCCAAAAAAACAAACGCACACACACACACACACACACAGTGTCTCTCTCACACACACACACACACACACACACAGTGTCTCTCTCACACACACACACACACACAGTGTCTCTCTCACACACACACACACACAGTGTCTCTCTCACACACACACACACACACACACACACACACAGTGTCACACACACACACACAGTGTCTCTCTCACACACACACACACACACACAGTGTCACACACACACACACACAGTGTCACACACACACACACACAGTGTCACACACTCACACACACACACACACACACACACACACACACACACACACACACACACACACACACACACACACACACACACACACACACACACACACACACACACACACACACACACACACACACACACACACACACACACACACACACACACACACACACACACACACACACACACACACAATATTCAATCATCCTTCCATCCATCCATCCACTCACATTCATTCATTCATTCACTCAGCAGTGCAGGCAGACAGAGCATGCCATGACAAACAACAGCATGTTGGGGTCATGTGACTGAGCCGGCAGGCAGGCAGGTGGCCTTGTCCTTGGACCAGGGGGTGACGTTGAGGGGCGGGGAGGAGGAAGACAGCAAGGCCATGGCTGATGGCGTGCATACGTACCACACAACAAGACACACCGACAGGTTGAAAAGCCCTTAATGTACTGTTTTTCTCAATTATCTTCTTCTCCCTTGTTTGCTCCCACCCTCACTCTTAGCAACACACCCGTGCACTATCCATGTTAAACCTTCAGCTAGAGGCCTAATCCTTTTCCAAAGCGAGCAGACCAGACATATGAGCCTTCTCATAAAAAAAATACCCCTTCCTCTCTGCCAAATCCCAGCCACACGTAGAGTGAAGTCCAGCTGTATGTCCAGATGTTGCCCATGGACAGTCGCACAGCCCGGCTGTCATCTCCATCCCTTTGGCCTTGCAAGGGAGGGCTTATACTATAACAGGGAGTATGATCCATGTGGGCGTTGGTCTGTTTGCTCCGACCATAGGTCAGGTGAATGAGTCAGAGATAGCAAACTAAATAGACGGCCTGTGTTTTTGCGAAGTAAAAAATAACTAAATGAAAATGTTAATACTGTATGTTTGTTTTCTCTTGAAAGATTCCGAGGGCGGCAGCTCCACATGAACAACTCATACTGTGTAACACTTTGAGTTTAGTTAATTTGATTTAACGGTAACTGTGTCTTGATAACATCATTGCCCTTATGTGCACTCACTGTACAGCACAGTTCCTGTTAGATACAAAAGATCTTTTCATTACAACAGTGACACAATCCAGTCAATCGAATTATGCCGAGCCAGTAAAAATGACTTAATTCTAGTAGTCAAAAGGCGCTACATGGAAACAAGCTAGGATTGCATGCTTCCTGAGACAAAACAAGCATTTAAATACTACACGCAGCAACTGCCACATTTCTTCTTATTTTTGGCATCAAAATATTTGCGAAAAAGAACTTCCGTACACCCATGTGTTTAAAAGCAGGTGCGTAGGTTACAAACAGTAGACTAAATCAACCATAAAAGACATACCTGCACACTGCCACTTGCACATTCAAGAGACGGTATTTTAACCCATTCAGGGCTGGAACCAGGTTTTTACACTTCAAGATGGGAACCCCTTTTGGGGTTCTTGTTGCAATAACATTTTTGTAATTTTTGAATACGTTTTTCCAGAAAAAAACAACATTGTCATGTAGACCTTCCTCAGGCATGATTACCTGTGGCAGTGTACAGGTAATATCTTTTGTTGATTTTGCCCTCAAAATCTAAATGTTATTTTTGTATTCAAATCATTATGGATCATATAAATGTTTCACAGATATGTCTTGCACATTCCAATAACATTATTATTATTATTATTATTATTTGTTGAAACGGTAATACTCCATGCAACAGTGTTGCTTTCTTATGTACTGTTGTAACTTGATTTAATCTGAGATGATCAGGTAAGAGCAAAGTTACTGACCGACAGGAATATGAAGCAACAAACCGATAAGCCTCAACTTACTCACCATCAATGATGCGTCCATGGCATGCAGCCTACTAATGAACAATACAATTCGTCGTAAAATCATCTTAGGAAAGCTATACAAAACAAAAACACATTCCAGCCGGCGGTCGAGCCAATTGAAATCTGGGAACCATAGAAAGGCGTTCCCCTCGTCTAGGGGGAGCGTCTCAGCGACCCATGTGAGGAGACCATGCGGAACACAGCCCAATTCATACTTTGTCACACGACAGTGTCGTGCACCTCCAAGCTCACAACAGGTCATAAGAATTAACCCATTTTGGGCGGGAACGCCTTTTGGTGTTTTAAACATTATGTTATAATTTAGCTATTGAAAAATAGCAGATCTACAAGCTCATAGCGCGCCACCGAGTGGCGCGCTACGAGCTTGTAGATCTGCTATTTTTTTAAAATCGTGAAAATATTTATTTCAGAAAACTGGAGGATTTAGAAGATTTTTTTTTTAATTTTGAGGTCAGGCCTAAATGGGTTAAGCAGCGGCGATCTAAAATTAACGAGTGGCGGACACCGAGAAGGGTGTACAGGTAAGCATGTGTGCAGCCGCCCCTTGAGCGTTGAAGTGAGTGTTTACTCCACTGAGGCTAAAGCTCTGAATCTCAGATGAGATTAAGATAGTAATTAATCACCAGTGTGCGCAGCAGTGATTACCATGCAGGCTGAGTAAACGTGAGGTATGAGCAGAGCTGGAGAAAGAGGAGTCGGGTCTTTTCAAATCACACATGAAAAGGTATGGAGATGGGAGATGGGAGCATCTGCATTAGCAGCTGGGGCAACAGCACATGGGGCAGCAGGTCGGAAACGAGTGTATTAGGGATTGGGGCCGGTACGCAGTTAACTGTGTACACAAAATGTTTGGTCATGGGGGGGGGACACTTTGGGTCTGTGCTCTACATGTAATCTTGTCTTGAAACTTCATTTAGCACTATTAACCCATTTAGGCCTGACCTCAAAATTAAAAAAAAAATCTTCTAAATCCTCCAGTTTTCTGAAAAAAATATTTTCACGATTTTTCAAAAATAGCAGACCTACAAGCTCGTAGCGCGCCACTCGGTGGCGCGCTATGAGCTTGTAGATCTGCTATTTTTCAATAGCTACATCAATAGCTACATTATAACAATGTTTAAAACACCAAAATGGGTTAATTGAATGGTTATGCTGACGTGCTCAACTAGCAACAGGGCAATGATCGAATAGCAACAAATAAGCAAGACAATGACAGTCACAGCTCATATAATTACATTATATGCTATGCTATGCGTCCTACAAATCACATTTTTCGTTTTGGCAGACCAGAGTTTCATAGGAAAGACCTTACTTCACTTAAAACACGGTCTGGCACTTTGATTTTGTAGCCAAGGCGGTGCTTCAATAAACATTGTTCTCTGCAGAGAATCATCTTCAAGGTCTGGACTCTGGAAACCTGTGAGTATGAAAAATCCCGAACACGTGCAGGAAAGCATTACGACCTGCTGCACCGCACATTTCTTGGTGGTTGAGGCTCAGCAATGAGTACCAACCTGGTAATCTGATGTAGTATTAAAAGAACATATCACAAGATCTGATTCTGCGCACCATCTCTGGTGGCCAAAACCAATGTTTGATTTTGAAAAAGAGAAGAAAATGAACAAGAAAAATTGTAAGTAATGTAAAACAATGGTGAGCTTGATGGTGCATGGACTGTCGATCGGCTGGTGTATTTATATATTCACATAGCTCTGTCCAGCAAGGCTCTGTGCTGGGAAAGAATGAGCAGGCATTGGTATTGGAAACACACACAGAGCCATGATCTAAAACTACAGGGCCTCTTTGTTCAAACTACGGCCCGGGCTGGTTGAGCCCAACCCAGTCCGGCCTAGCAGTCCAGTACAGATCATTCTGTACTGGCCCACTCAGGGCCTTCAAAGGCCTGAAATCAGCCCAGTATCCAGGTTGCACTGACTGATTGACAGAACGTCTGACTGAATGGATCGTAATAACTTGCTGTGGAAAGCTAGGATACATACGGACAGGACTGGTATTCAAGGCTTCTCTGCATATCTCTCATTCAATTTCGATCAAATACAACTGAACAGGTGAGGATGAGGTCATCTTATGATGTCTGATGCCATTAACCCATTTTGGTCGGGAACCCCTTTTGGTGTTTTAAACATTATGTTGTAATTTAGCTATTGAAAAATAGCAGATCTACAAGCTCGTAGCGCGCCACCGAGTGGCGCGCTACGAGCTTGTAGGTCTGCTATTTTTGAAAAATCGTGAAAATATTTATTTCAGAAAACTTTTTAAATTTTGAGGTCAGGCTTGAATGGGATAAGTGAACAGGAAGTGCAGGAGAGCGAGTGACAATGCAGGCCAACAATTCGTCGGTCTCTAACGGTCGACAACCAGTGTTGCATACTTGCATTACTCACCGCTTTTCCTCCCACAGACATCTATACAGACATTCCAAACAAATGCTTCATGCAGTGGGTGTATCAAAACACACAAAGATATGGCACAGCCATGCACAACGGGGCAGTCGGAGATAAAAGGCCAGAGTAAGAGAGGCCGGGCCAGACGACTCTGGCATCATGTGCCAGCATTTAAAAAAAGAAAGTGCTTTAAAGCCAATTTGGTATGGAACACTGACTTCTGAGGAGTTTTGTACAGTTAATACTACAGTGGTGCTTTGTACATCTACAACCGGGATGGTCCTGAGCACCTCTATGTATTTTATGAAAACCTTATAGTATTACTTAAAGGGATATTTCACTTAAAAATAAATTAGATCAGTTTATTGTCTACTCACTCTTTTGTGAATACTCAAACCCATTGTAACTTTAAACGACATTTTAACCATGATAGATACACCGAAAAACAATCACAATCATAGATTCTGGTGACTCATACTGCCCTCCTAATGGGTGAGGGGGCCGTGTTTTTTTAATTACTTTTTTAATTTATTTTTAATTATGTTTTATTGTATTGTTTTGTTTCCCAAAAAATTATAAAAATAAATGAAAAAAGTAATTGAAAAGACAGTCTCCTCACGTATTAGGAGGACAATATATCAGTCACCACAAACAAGGACGGGTGTTTTCAGGAAGGGGGTCATTTCCAACTAAATTAATATCAAATATCTAAATACTAAATAAAGCAACTTAAAAACTGTCCGGGGTGTTCACATAAGCCTGAGTAGCCCAAGTGAAATATCCCTGTTTAAGTCATTCACGTTGTATTGTGTTAGACTAGCAGTGTAAGCCTTAAGGTAAGACCCTGACAGAGCTTTAGGTTAGTGTGTCTCAGGCAGGAAGTAGGCCTAACCAAGAGCAGCCAGTGGAGCGCACAGGAAAACTCTCAACTTCCTGTTTGCAGGAAATAGCTTCCACAGAAAAGTCCCTGTGAAGAAAAACGACAATTCCTGCTTGTTGTAGTTTACCTCATCTTAAGATCGTTCACGCTGTCCATGTCAAGGCTTGCAGTCCATAGAGACTGTCACTGTATGCGGGCATGCTGTACTCACATTACATTATATAATATTATATTATATTATAGCGACCATAGGTCGCAGTTTACTATGAAAACCTGCAAAACATGTCAGTTTCCCCCCCCCACCACCCCGCCCCCCCTTTTCCCCTCACTGTATATGTTTCTTTTCCCTTTTTACCTCCATTATGATGAATTCCTGTTCTGTTCTTTGTCTATATAGAAGTGTCTATTTGTACGTCTCTAAATGTTTTGATGAATTGAACATGGTGGACCCTGTTGTAAACAAGTGTAATGCTTAATTGGGTCGTCCACTCACAGTTAACAGCCTTTGTATTGAGTTTGTGCTTGAAATGTACTGTAATTCTGCAAACTGTTAATAAAATGTTCAATAAATCAAAAAAGTCAGTCCGTCCGCCACGCCTCGTGACATGCTCCATATATCGCCAATACAGCATTCATTCCATATGTAGATCTGACCTCATCTGACCTCATCAAACCCTAGTGTATAGACATTGCCCCTCGCTTCTCGCCCTCAGGGCGTCTTACTGGTATTATATTACATTATAATTATACGATCTAGGCCTAGGGCTAGGTTAACGATTGTGTCCACAGTACATGTTATGATAATTGTGAATTGAATCTTAGATTGCCTCCAACAATGACACACGAATAGATCACTGTTGTAACAGAGCAGCAGATCACAACACAACTGCCCTGAGGAGCCATTCATTACCCATCATATTCATTCACCAGACATACAGTTCAGTTACGGTACAGTTTAGCAGGCAGCCAGGCACAGTCTTGTTGTCTCACCATGAGAGCTTCCTCCCTATACGTATTTACACATTTGTTCTACATTCCATCTTTAAAAATATTTTTCTTTTTCTTTTTACTTAATTTACTCCCCAATTGTCTGCCATGTACAATTTATTTTTCTGTAATGTTCTTTGCTTGTTGAAAAGCAATTTACAATTTTACAATTTAGGCATTTAGCAGACGCTCTTAATCCAGAGCGATTTACATTAAGCAATAACAAAAAAGCATGGCATACATCACATATATAAAAAGTAGTTATCATGAAACATGCGTAAGCTAAGAACGTAACAGTGGAGTATCTATGTAAACTATACATACTATACTATATTATATATTATACATGTGTACTATAAAGAGCTATGACTACATAAAAGCAGCCTGCAAGAAAGCATAATTTGCACTAGGCTTGTCCTCCGATTGGTGATTTAATCGTATATATCGCCAATGGGAAGGAAAATCCCTGGTTGGCATATTTTCCTACAATGATATTAGTAATTAATTTAAGCTGTTCTATAATATACAGCATGTTGTCCTGAATGTCCTCTCATAGCGCCCCGCAGCACGAGCAGGGAGCTTTTAGTTTGCATCTCCGTGTTCCATAATATGCCTGCTCTCATTTGGACTGTGATATAAAAGATAAAGATAATAGTGTTATTATCCACTGAACCGTGATATGCTGTTATGGATCCTAACCTAACCTTAACAGATGCATACTTTATCTATCAAACTGCAGTAAAATGTAGCTGTATTGTTTTATGTCCAAAGTTTGGTTTACGTGCCCGAAAGGTGTATTAAGCACGAGAGAGGACAGGCTAACATGCATGCACAACAGCATACACATAAAACGAAATACAATTTTAATACACTAATCCTTTAACAGTGTGATTCAGAGGAGCAGTTAGCTCTCGCTACAGTGTTCGGATTGCAGCTCCCATGACTCACTCTGGTGTTCTGGGGTCAAAGCACCGGAATAAACACCTGGGACAGCTTGGTTTTTACAGACATAATCACACACACGCACAATGTGCATACATGAACACACGCACGCACGCACGCACACATGCACGCACGCACGCACGCACGCACACGCACACTAGACACATCCCAGATGTCTGGTAGGACAGTGCTGCTGGCATTCCACATACTAATTTCAGCCAAGATAAAGTTTTTACACTTTTAGCAGATGCCAGCTAGCAGCAGATCAGGATTTCTGACCCACCACAGGCAGCATTGACAATATTCACACGGTGGCCATTTTGCTCTTATGTCATTCGCAGGAGAGGATACCCCACCCACTTTTGAGAGAATGACAGTCACAGAATGACATATTAATTGGAGAAGAGGCACAGGAACTGGTTAGGGCATTTCTTCCATTAACAGATGCCCACTGGATGGGGAGGTGGTAGGAGGAGAAGGACAGTTTCCTATCAGTGCAGTGCAGTGTGTAATAGGGGATCAACAGTGGAATGGGCAACACCTACATTACCACCATCATGCACATTCCATGTCAATGGGGTCATTATATCCATGACAACTATATACAGTATATCTTGTTGGATGGATCCCAGAAGAGAGGATATGCAAGCGAGAATGCAATGTTGCAATGGCATGCCACACACACACACACACACACACACACACACACACACACACACACACACACACACACACACACACACACACACACACACACACACACACACACACACACACACACACACACACACACACACACACACACACACACACACACACACACACACACACACACACACACACAGTTAAGTGTCTGCAAGGCAAGCCACTCATCAGCCAACACATATAACGACATGAAAACCATTCATGCAAGCTTTCACATTCTGTTCATTTCCCGAATTAGCATGTGTTCTGTTGTGCCATGTGATGACTCTGATGACATGTATATGGCTACTAACCTAACGACATACCTTCATCACAACCTGCAGGGCGCTGCAGCCAGTTGTAGACCAGGGTGTAATTGTAATAGAAAGGCAGGGAGGGAGCGTGTGTGTGTGTGTGTGTGTGTGTGCAGAGACAAGCCAATAGGCAATAGACAGACAAGGCAAAGGACTTTCCTTGGCCTCTAGGGAGTGCGCATACAAAGTTGTACACAGATCGGTGCAGTTATAGGTAAACACGTGATTTGGCCTGTTATAGCACCTCCATGAGGCCGATTTGAAAAATGTGCGTGTATATTTTCACGGAAATCACACGCTGTGTCACTGTTCATGATTCGTGGCATTTTGTTTGAAACGGACGAATCCTGCAAGCTTTGGAAGGCAATCTTAGCCAATCGGAATGGAATATGGGAAATGGGTTGATCACATGAGAGATAATGTATAGTACCGATTTGGAGGATAAATGTGTACGAGTCATGTAATGAAATGTGTTTAGCAAAAACCTGCCTCATGGTGGCGCTATAACAGGCCGTTCTGAAGAATTTAGGGCAGAAGTTAGTCGTTGGCATCCAGGGAGTGCGTGTGCAAAGTTTGGCATCGGCCGAGCCAGCGGTGCCGGAGATTAGCTGTACACAGATGGATGGATGGCGGACGCACACGGAAGGACACACACACACAGACAGACGGAGTGCAGAACATACTCTCTCCCCAAGCCTTCGGCCTGGTGGAGACAATGATGGAAGGACACACACACAGACAGACGGAGTGCAGAACATACTCTCTCCCCATGCCTTCGGCCTGGTGGAGAACATACTCTCTCCCCAGGTCTTCGGCCTGGTGGAGACAACAGAACATACTCTCTCCCCATGCCTTCGGCCTGGTGGAGACAACAGAACATACTCTCTCCCCATGCCTTCGGCCTGGTGGAGACAACAGAACATACTCTCTCCCCATGCCTTCGGCCTGGTGGAGACAACAGAACATACTCTCTCCTCATGCCTTCGGCCTGGTGAAGACAACAGCACATACTCTCTCCCCATGGAAGGACACACACACAGACAGACGGAGTGCAGAACATACTCTCTCCCCATGCCTTCGGCCTGGTGGAGACAACAGAACATACTCTCTCCCCATGCCTTCGGCCTGGTGGAGACAACAGAACATACTCTCTCCCCATGCCTTCGGCCTGGTGGAGACAACAGAACATACTCTCTCCCCATGCCTTCGGCCTGGTGGAGACAACAGAACATACTCTCTCCCCTCCCCATGCCTTCGGCCTGGTGGAGACAACAGAACATACTCTCTCCCCATGCCTTCGGCCTGGTGGAGACAATGATGATGATGATTATGATGATACAACAGGGCATGAGCCAGCGATGATGTGCTGACCACTCAAACATGCCCAGATCAATTAGTGTCAGCTGTGTTCTGTCACAGAACCCTGAGCAGTGGGAGACAAGTACATTTACTTAAGTACTGGAGATTTTTAATGTTTTATTATTATTTTATTTTTACAAGCTCGAGACTTTGCTTCATATCAAATAGAAATATTGTACTTTTGACTCCACTACATTTCTAGGAAGGGAGTCTTTCTTACAAAGTGAAAATAGTTGATCAACAAGTTCAGAACAGCTTGTAGATCTGGAATCTAATATTTTAGAAAATATGACATTTTCTTAAATTGAAAGATTATATTACATACATACAGACATACATACGTGCTAAATCGATTATCGACAGCTCATTGTCATTATTTATCGATTATTTGACACGCCCCCCCCCCCCCCCCCCCTCTTTTTTTTTTACATCATATAAAACTTTTAAGTTAGTATATATTTAATATTATACGCACATGGTCACATAACATTACATGTTGAGTGCTGTCTATGCTTTGATGGTTACTGTTTTATTGCGACCGAAGGTCGCATTTACTATGAAATCCTGCGTCTCACGTCCGTCACACCACCACATATGCCCTGTGACATCATGGAGACCCTTAACGCCTCCATATATGGCCATCTGATTCCCCATATATGAAGATCACAACTCTGACCTCATCTAACCCTGGATAACCATACATGGAGAAGACTGGATCATCACCTAGATCTGCATATATGGAGCCGGCCACTCATCAAACCCTGTACACTCAAGACACGCTCCATATATGGCCAGTACAGAATTCATTCCATATGTTGATCTGACCCCCCATGCCAAAGCGCCAGCGCTCACCCAGCTGTCTGCCATCAACCATGCGGATGTGTGCACGCATGCGCTCATGGCGTCTTACTGGTACGACGCCATGATGAGTAGTACGATGAGTAGTAGGATGAGTCTGGATGGATAGTAGTGCAACTTTTAAGCAATTTACTTAATCGCTTGTCCGATGTTAACAGACTTACTGCTTTTGGCGGAACGCTCCGTCTGATAAGCTTTATTATTGATATCAAACCGGATCGCTGATTACTATTTTTTCATTATTATTTTGGCTCGGCCTTTCCTTCTTTAGCGATCCTAGACCGGCCGTCCACCAATGCCAGGGTATAATTGGTTTACAATGGTGACATAATGATGATATGTTTCAGTGTCAGGTGGGTTAAAAAAAAGGGACATACGCATCAAACCACCCGAGTAACCACATTATACCACTAATCACTCAGAAATTACATATACATACATATAGACATATGAGCATATGACGTGATGAATATATGTACCAATGCCAGGGTATAATTGGTTATCGATGGTGACGTAACGATGACATGTTACAGTGTCGGGTGGACTAAAGGTAATGCCCCTATGTATACATGTATGTACTCTGACACCACTGCAACAGGCATAAGTAATCATTACCATACTTCAAAATACTACTTTTTCTCCTCCAAAAGCAAGGTACGTAGCAAATAGCTAAATCTAATAATTCAATATTGCAAAAGTGACTTTATTTTCGAACTCCATTGCAGCAGTGATGAGTTTTGAATTGCTAATTATCTCAAAAAGCCAGCAATTGCAGTCAGAGGAAGGGCTGCATGATGTTGTATCATGTTTAGTCCGTTTTAGTACTATATACCCACTGCTGGCTAGTCGTTTGATCCACATGGCATGATTTGAGAACTCATAGGTCATAGTTGATACTACTGTAACCTGTCGGTAAATTTCCTGATGAGTAATCACTTACTGTACAACACTCCGAAAAAGGTCCCCATGAAACAAATCGTAGGTTAACCGTTAACAACAGCATCATGGCCTTCTCTATACGCAATAAGGACCCGGTGGTCCTGGTAGGTGACCCAACCATGAAGGACATGGTATAATCACTCATGTGGAGTCAGCCTCATCAGGGGTCTTTGGGATCAGGTGCTGGCCCTGTAAAATGAGGATTATTTCCGCTAAGCAGTGTAGCTCCACAGGGCTGATGTGCAGGCTGTCCACTGACCCCCCCAGGTTATGAAAAAAAAGCCGGCCGGCGCATCACTACAACCTATATTGTTGTCCAAGTCATATAGTGCCGGGGGCGTTGTCATTGTACCCGTTTGTGTCCTTTTTATGCCCGTATATGGAGATTTCTGTATCTTTCAGTCCTTGTCCCTTTTATGCCCATATTGGAGATCCTATATATTAGAATGCCCATATATGCTGGTTCTGGACAACTGGATATCCAAACTACCACCGTAATGATTACGGTGGTAGTTTCCCTCGTGTCCTTGCAGCTGCGAGCGCCAAGTGTGAAGTCGGTTGGTCCCATATATGCATATGACCATATATGGGCATAGCGGTTGGATCTCTTAAGCAAAGGTTGTAAGAAATATGGATTTAATAACTCGAAATACTGTCGATAGTGTGCGTGCACGGCGCGCATGCGTACGACTAAACGCCTGGATTCCAGCCCAGTTCTCCTGCCTGGCAATCCTGGACATGTATGGCTCAGCAAAACAGGAATACCCTCTCTGGTCAAGGAGGGGGATATTAAATTTCTACACTACAAACAGGGCTACCCTGCTACATAAATACACACACTCTTACTCTTCTGTCTGTTGTGCTGTGTTTTTGTGACTTTATTTGTACAGGCCAAGGTGGTCAGGACAGTAAACAGATACTTCCACTGCAGAAACCTTTGGATTTTACCCAATCAGTGGACACATGGCTATCAGTACTCCTGCTAGCGCACATGCACGCACGCACGCACGCACGCACGCACGGAATGTGCTGATAAGGAGACAAAACCCAACTCCGTCTCTCACAGCCTGTTTCTCATTCCAAAGTGTTTCCCTCGCTTTCTCTCTCTCCACCCTTTGGCGCTCTCCCGCTGTTTCTAATCTCTCCCTCCGTTTATCTCTGTCAATATATTGCTTCTCATTTCCTCACCGTTTTGAAAACAGTGCATATGTACAGTATAATGGGAGCACGAACACAGCACATGAATGCAGTCAGTTATTTCACTGAAGAAATTCCAAGCCACAACTGACAATGAGTGGTAAATTGAATTATTATTATGTATTTGTTTGTTTGTTTGTAAAAGTCATAACAATCTGGCTACAGTCAAAGTCAGATCAGGTCAATCTCTGAATATTGGATAGGCTGTTGCAATCAGCTAAAAGTGCTGTGGGTGAGTCAATGACAGAAAAACCAAAACACTGAACATGCAAGTAAGCTAAAGAGCTCCATATCGCACTTGAGCTGGGATTGACAGCAACGAAACATGCTAAAGCACTTGAGAGAGAGAATGCCAGTACACACACACAGATGTGTTAAACAAAGGGAACATTCAGCAGGAGGTCCATGACAACATTTGTTTGCCCCCCTTACAGTAGAAAGAATAGCCAAAACTAGCAAACAATAACGACAGATTTCAGTTTGTCTCTGATTGTATAATCTAAAATATTTTGCAAGAGATACAGTATCAGTGTCTGAATGTACTGGACAGTGAAAACGTTTATTTTGGGTGATGCGATTGTCCCATTCTGGGGGGAGAGAAAAACAATAACAACATGCCTTTCAAATTTTAAGTTGCTCATAATCTTTATCACTGTGCAATTCTGAACCACAGCTCACAGCCCTGCAGAGTCACATGGTGCAACTAAAACAAGAGGCCAAGCCCACTCCACAGCATTCCCAAGCCTTCTGAGGACTCTGCCACAATAGACATGTTGTGGGCCAGCATCTATAGTGAATTAATGAGTTACTGGTGGAACAGTCATGTTCCCACCACTTAACTGGCTATGCAATTACCATTGGCCGTGAGATGAGAGCCAGAGTGGGGCGGGGGTCTTAAGCATACTTTTATGAGATGCACAGCACAGACAAGATCATACATAAATGTCATCTACAAAGCACTGCTCGCTCTAACCCTCAACCATTCAGACTGGCAAATGAATTAATTACAACATTTTAGTCGACAATGGAAGGAATAGTTACGTTTAGGGCACAGCCAATAAAATAAACCCTTGTTGTGCATTCAATCAGGTTGTTGATGGGAGAGCTTCCGTCTGTGTGTGACGTGTTATCAGTTATATCAGTTATCAGGAAGACAAAGGTTTGATTCCTTACATAAACTGCAATTGCAAATAGAGTATTACATTCACCCATTCACACAGTGACAGCAGAGGCAACGATGCAAAGTACCACCCTCATCTGGAGCAGTAATGAGTTCAGTGTTTTGCTCAAGGTCGCATCAATATGAATCCAGCAAGAGCTTGGGATCGATCTGGGAGCCATAAGGTTCCCAAACGGCAAGGCTCCTGTGCCACTGCTACCCTCACTGAGGACAGATACATATAAAAAGGAATTAAGAAAACAACCAGCATTCTCAACTGTTTTCACCCCAGGAGGGAATAAGCCTACATTCCACATGACAGTATTAGCATTGCCTTGTATGTGATGTCACTTTCTTTGGCATGAGTTAATAAGCCTAATGGTGCGTTCACACGGGCAGATGAGACGATGCAAAGACGCATTGTGAGTTGATTTGGAGCAGCTACATGCATCATTCCATCTTTGCAACGTCATGTCGATGGCTTCCATTGACAATGAATGGTAGACTGCATCTTTGCATCTGCTTGTGTGAACGCAACACAAGAATGCAATGGTTATTGCATACCATTTGTAAAGGGCAAGTGCAGATCAAACTTGCGACGAAATAGCAGGTTTACTGGTTTAGGACCTGCAGTGTTAATCGCGATTGTCATGAGAAAACTGTAAACAACACAGCTCTAACTCTCCAGAGATTTAGGTAACGGAGAGACAGAAAGACAACAAACTGAGAGCTTGAGGAAGAGATTTCAGACTTGTTTATGGTGGACGCAATTAGCAAAGGGCATCGTTATCTTTAACAAGATAACACTGAAATAGGTTACTGGGAAAGGAGTGATATGAGTGGGAGCAGGACAAACTACAACTCAACACCAAGTGCCTCCTTTACATAGGATGGAGAGGGAGTGAGGGAGTGAGTTAAGTGTTTTGTAGCAGCATGTGTGTCTGTATTGAAGAAAGGAGAGCAGTTACAACTAGGCGATACAGACAAAATCAAATGCCACAATATTTGGGACTTGATATTAATATTGATTGGATATTGTGGTAATGACTACTGGTGCTTTCACAAAATATTTAGACGTTTGATTAAAAAAAAACAGTAATGCCTATAGCATAACTAAATGAATAAACGCAAATAATGGAACAGCTAGAACAGTCCGTTACTTTCTTTCTTTTCAAAATCTTTTTATTCAGGTTTTTCGACAGTAGCCCAGGGGCAAGTATTAGACAGACATGTAAAATATAAAAATAAAACTCAATCCCCTATCCCACCCTCCCCCCACCCACAATCCCAAGACAGTCCGTTACTTTCAATAAATTATCACTTTCATGCAGCCTTTAAACACTTATGCGACTGTGACTTATGTCACTATGTAATCTCTTTTTATCACAACATCGGTATTTTCAATATAGTGCACAGCACTAAAGCATAGCAGCTCAATTTGATTTAGTGTGATTCCGACTACCGAGATACATTTCTCTCAATTCTCTGTACCTTCAAGATAACAATTTCAAATTTCATTATTCAATTATGTTTATTAAGGATCAGCTTAGAGCCATGTATATGGACTGGCAAATGGATTGACAAGTGTACTAAATTAAGGGCCACAATATTTTTTATTTTATTTTCAATATCGCATTTTATTATGAAAAGTGTAATTTTCTTTCTTTAAAAGGTGTAGGGCAACGGAAATGGTGGACATTTTATTTTGAAGTTTTAGCTGGAAACGCTGGCTCTGAATTTTCTGAACCAAATCAGAGCATCGCATCCCTCCAGGCTATGGGGTCTCAAAGTCTGACTTCCTGCACGTGAATTTCGTTTGTAAACAAAGTGACAGGGAGACATTAAAAAAAGCCAGCGGATTATTTCTAACCTGTACACAACCTATATACTATATTTTAGCGTGATGATTAAGTTTAAAACAAGTAATACACTGTCTGGATGTCATCTTGACCAGCTGTGGAGGAGGAGTAATGAAGCATGGGAAACAAACTTGTGAGCTTCATTTTTATTGGCTTTTATTGATGTCTATCTCTACACGTCATCACGCAGCACGTTTTCGTTTTCAGGAAGTAATTAAAAAAAATGTTTTATGGACTTTTGATATAAAAACACATGTTTTTGGCATCCATTGTTAGGTATGCCCATATGATGACCACAGATATGGTCTAAAAGTGTGAAAAACGTATTTTTTATTTCACTACGCCTTTAATGGGTAAATAATAACGCATTTTTGAACAACGGTAACGGTTAATGGTTAATTAACCAGAAAAGAATGGTTACCGGTTATTAAAATGTCTTCATCACTATATGTATTGTTGTTAGCACTGTCTTGCAGAACATGCCACACTAACATTACGCTGTTTGTACCTGTATTGACTATTGAGTGAGATAAATAAAGTAACCCTCTTTATATTCGTTATTCTTAGCTTGTTAACTTTTGTAAAAATGTTAAACTTTTGAAATTGTTCAAAAGGGATGGATCTCTTCCCAGTTTCTATCCTGAATCACACCCAAATAGGTTGAAAGTGGTTAACCCATTTTGGGCGGGAACCCCTTTTGGTGTTTTAAGCATTATGTTACACTTTAGCTATTGAAAAATAGCAGATCTACAAGCTCAGAGTGCCAGAGTGGACAAACATACATTGAGCTCAGTCTGGCAGGAGAGTCCATCAATGTCTCTACCTCTCTGTTTCCAACAGCAGAGACAAGACTGCATGTATTGTACTGTATATCTGACTTAAAAATAATCACCAAAAAACTACAGAAAAAAACATCACTGCTTTTATTTATTTTTATAAAGACTCTGTTCTGTTTTGGTACGGAAATATAATGAGTCACGATCAAATTCAGGGAGAACAAGCCCTGAAAAACCAATAGTGTAAATGTGCTCCCTCTGTCTTTATGGCTCATGCTGTAGTTATTTTACAATGAAACCTCCAACTGTACAAAAATTCTTTTGCATATTGTATAACATTATTTGCTATTTATATACTATAAAATTATAGCATCCTTATGTCATCGGGGATATGCATCCTTGTCATCCAAATGAATGTGTGTGTGTGAGAGAGAGAGAGAGAGAGAGAGAGAGAGAGAGAGAGAGACAGAGAAAGAGAGAGAGAGAGAGGTCACATAACATGCCTTGGGATGAATCTTCCCAGTTTGAATCAGCTGAGCCAACGCTGCCAGTGCACTCGCTCTCCTCACTCTATCTCTCTCGGTCTCTCTCACGTACACACATGCGTTCGCATCAAATCCCTTGTGCCTGTAATGGGGTTGATAAATCCCTACCTGTCATGCCAAAAATGATGGAAGGCTGGCCTAGCTTGGTTGGTCTGGCTACTTTATTTAATGTCTTGTTCAAAAACAATACTAAACTAACATATTCCAATGGTAAAGGGAACTGTACGAGTGTGTATCTCTGACTGTGCACACTGCATGTCTCTTGTCGGCGTCTTATTTATCCCACTGATCCCACCGCAGGCCATATGTATAATATAGCTTGAGAATGGATCACAGCCCCGCTGTGATTGGCCAATAGTGAGCTGCTTGCACATAGTGTGCGACTGTGCGCAAAGTTGACGGCCAAGATAATAAGTTTACCTTTTCGCAACAACGGGCTATGTTGGACCCAGAAAACGACATCAGACTATGTCCCTGTCAACCACCACCATTGCCAAGAATGGACAGACTCTGTGCAACACTTAGCCCATATCCCCATTCCCCATCCAACACAACAGTGATCCCCAGGTTGGTCCCTGTTTCACAATCAGTCAAAAAACCCTTACCTAGACTCTCTGGTTGTTATAGTTAGAGGTATACAATGTAAAATCATAAGCGTACCCAGTTTAGCGAAAACATGAGGGTGGTAATAGTAACTGTCTACTTACTGGCCTACCTACCGGCATGCGCACATAAGCCTCTCCAATTGATCCAGAATGCTGAAGCTTGCTTAGTCTTCAACCAGCCAAAATTCTCACATGTCTCCCCCCTCCGCTCCCACCATTGGCTCCCGGTCACTGCCCGCAGAGTACAAAACTCTAATGTTGGCCTACAAAGCAACAAAAGGTATGGTACCCCCATATCTTGCAAGTCTGATCGGCCTCTACAAACCCTCCCACGCGCTCAGATCAGCCATCGCAGGGAAGCTGGAAGTATATTCACTAAAAACGCCGGGACGGCGCTCTACACACCCCAAACTCTTCTCCCCTTTGGCTCCAAAACTATGGAATGCACTTCCCATTGCAATCAGAACTGCAGACTCACTCCCAATCTTCCGCCATAGTCTGAAAACCCACCTCTTCGGACTCCATTTTAGCCCTTGCCCTAGCCTTGACGACCTAACAGGCGTATGCAAAGGCTCAACTTATGTAACTTAGATAGCATTGTATGTAGACATGAAATGAAATGAAATGAAATCTATATTTACCCAGGGTATCTGGGCTAAGCTCAAGAACTTGTTTCCAGCCAGGCCCTGCTCATAGAACACATTTCATCGTAGTGGTTGATGCCTTGTTCAAGGGCATTTCAGCGGTGGTAATTTTAACGTGTCGGACGGCTGATTCGAACTGGGAACCTTCCGGTATCTAGACCGCGCCGCTATCCGTTCGGCCACCGCTGCCACAGACATAGCACTCTATAGTGTATGTATACGCATAGTTTAATTATATAGATATTCCACCGTTAGGTAAAGTTCTTAGCTTATGTATGATTCTTGATGACTATATTTATGTATTTGATGTATTACCATGTTTTGTTCTTCTTACTGTAAATCGCTCTGGATTAAGAGTGTCTGCTAAATGCCTAAAAGTAGTCTGGAAGGGGGCTTTTAAGATCATTAATTATAATCTGAATTCTTGAGGCCTTGATACCTACTGCACATGCCTATATGGCAATATCTCAAACTCAACACAAGTTCTTTGAAAATGAAGTGTGTGTGTGTGTGTGTGTGTGTGTGTGTGTCACAGAGACAGTAACAATGCTCCAGTGACTCACTGAGCAATAATGCTGTGATTATGGGTGAGAGCAGCAGGTCTCTTTAAGATCCACCATGTGATTCTGATTAAAGGCAGTGCATCTCTCCCTCCCAACCCCTCCTTCCTCCATCTCACCATGCCTCCTCTGCCCCCCCGCCCCCCACTCTTCCCATTCAAAAAAAAAAAAAAAAAAAAAAAAAAAAAAGGTATTTTCTATTTTCTCTCCTTCTCTCGGTTCCATCCGCCGACCTCCTGCCGTGCGGTTCTGTCCTGGAATTCCTTGCAGAGATGAAAGGATAAGCAGGTCAGAGTCAGACAGCCTTGATATCCAAATCCCTTCTAGGTCCTCTGGTGGACTCAAAATAAAAACAGCTGCTTTCTACCTTCCACCCTCATCATCTCAACTCTGAAAGCAGACCACATTTCAATAACAAGGAGATCTTTTTTATTATCGCACAAGGTAAGCTTCCCCTTTCTGAAACACACGCACATGTTTCCTTTTTGTCCTCCCTTTTACTAGCGACTAGGGAGACACATTTACCAATTTTGCGATATTGGTAAATGTGCAAAATCATGTCACCCTTCGGGGGTCCTGGGATGCAATACTGTACTCAGTACTGTACTCTATAACGTTGTTGAAGTAGGACTCATAAAATGTCACTGGGGCCCATCTAAAAGACCACCCCTGGGTCCTGGGACCCATTACAATGAAAACCTATTTACATCACTGAATGTATGCAGACAAAATAAATGTACAAGCATTACCTCCATTGTGGTTTGCAAGGTCCCCTCCCTACCCCCAGCCCTCCTTGCAAGGCTAAACAGACATAGGGATCTGTACACACACAGCATATACGACAACAGATTTGTTTTGCCACAGATGCATTCCAAGACTTATGAATCAATGCTGATGTCAGATGTTAGGCCTTAATGCAAAAAAGGCAATGAAGGAGCACTGCGATAAAGATAAGCAGTCATCTTCAAATGCACTCATGTCATATCGCAGCTGAAAGTTGTATACCAACCACATGTTGCAAAATGATACCATTCACCATCAATTTGTTGCAATGACAAATTTGCTCAAATCTGTTAAGTCCCACTTGTTAAGTTGTTATGCTGCTATATGCTTATACTGCCTGGGGACTTCCCCTGAGTCACCAAGCTCCTCTGTCCTCATCTGTCCTCTCCCTCTGTATGCGTTCATGTCCCATCAATGCATGTCAACTTGACTTCTTCCCCTGAGTTGTTGTGCTTTACATCTCAGTCTCGAGTCTTCCACGGATTGAGACTACAGACAAGGGTTTCCATGGACTATGTCTGTAGTCTGTTCTGTTATTATTTGTTTGCTATACAGTTAATACATCTGTGTCTCTCTGTCCTCCTCTCTCCCAATGTCAAGGCAGATGACCACCTTCCTAGAGCCAGGTTCTGTTTGAGGTTTCTTCCCGTTAAGAGATATTTGTCCTTGCTGCCATCCTCACGTGCTTTCTCATGGGGGAATTGTTGGTGTATGGTCATGATCTGCTCTACTATGTAAACTGTGTCATTTTGTGATTTGGCACTATATAACTAAAACTAAACTTGACTTTTGTGAAATTAAATAAGGGGACAGGTTGGATATTTCAAAGTATAGATTTTACTGACCTATCCCCCCACCCCTGCCTAAACAGTCTGACATGGTTCACAAAGACGAAGGTTGATCTATTGCTCAAGTACAGCAGAAATGCAGCAGGACAGGAAGAAAGGGTCAGGAGGAGAACCACCACACTGCAAAGCCTTCTCAACAACATGGCAGGGTGAACACAGCTGTTCTAACTTAAGTCATATGGGTTGATCAACTCCCATTCACTTCAGCAATCCTTAGATGTAGATCTGCCATTTACACTATTTTCTGTTTAGAAATGTATGAACATTTTCGAGCAGGGGAATTCATACAGATGAACGGAACAAAAGGACAGGTTTTGTTGATTCTGTGTTGTGTTCTATAGTGGAAATAGCACGTCCGTTTCAAGTTCCAAAGGCTACACACAAAGATCCAGAGTTTTGTGCAACAATTTAAAGTAAGTCAACTCCTGTTTGCATCTGTGTGTGAAGGATGCCATGTGACAGAATAAAGGACACATGTTGCATGTAATAAATGTAGGTGGATCAACATCCACAGTACATCATTTGATACTAGTCTGAATGGAAGCTTATCACAGCCTAACAAACGAAGTAGGGCCCAGCGAAGCAGTGCGGCCATTGGCTCATAGTGATAGTTGGGCTGGAGAGGACCAAGTTGGTCAACTGGTCAGCTGTTCCTGCCCCTTTTAAGGCCTGTACATGGTCGTCATACATTGTGATCTGTAGTGAGAGCAGTGAGCAGGTAGAGGAACATTTAGAGAGGTGGAGATATGCCCTGGAAATGAGAGGAATGAAGGTTAGCCGCAGCAAGACAGAATACATGTGTGTGAATGAGAGGAACCCAAGTGGAACAGTGAGGTTACAGGGAGCAGACGTGAAGAAGGTGGAGGACTTTAAGTACTTGGGGTCAACATTTCAGAGCAATGGAGAGTGTGGAAAAGAGGTGAAGAAATGAGTGCAAGCAGGTTGGAATGGATGGAGAAAAGTGTCAGGTGTGATGTGTGATAGGAAAGTATCAGCAAGAATGAAAGGGAAGGTGTACAAGACGGTGGTGAGACCAGCTATGTTGTATGTTTTAGAGACAGTCGCACTGAGGAAAAGAAGCTGGAGGTAGCAGAGACTAAAATGTTGAGGTTCTCTCTGGGAACTAACAAGGAAGGACGAGTACATCAGAGGGACAGCGCATGTCAGATGTTTTGGAGATAAAGCCAGAGAGGCCCAACTGAGATGGTTTGGACACGTACAGAAGAGGGATAGTATATTGGTAGAAGCCTAGAAGGATGTTGAGGTTGGAACTGCCAGGCAGGAGGCCTAGAGGAAGACCAAAGAGAAGATTTATGGATGTAGTGAAAGAGGACATGAAGTTAGTTGGTGTGAGAGAAGAGGAGGCAGAGGACAGGGTGAGATGGAGGCAGATGATTCGCTGTGGCGACCCCTGAAGGGAAAAGTCGAAAGGAAAATAAGCTTTTGGTGTTATGATTTCCCCCTTTTGTGCCAGGGAAACAAATACATCTTCATTATAATAAATAACTTTTCAGAATCTATACATCTTGGTAGGCGGCAGATATTACACAGCAACATCGCCAGCATAAAATTGATGCTTATAGTATGTGGCCGATATATCGTGCATCCCTACCGAGAGGCCTATATACCTATTCATCCGCTAGAGGGCAGTTGCAAGTGTATGTACCTCCCTCACAATGCAACACAAATGTGACCAAATGGACACTAATACTCAACCAATCTTGTCACATCACATCACGCTACAAGTAAGGTGGGTGAAAAACGTAACTGTGCAGTCAACATCAATGCAGTCAAGAAGATAGGGAGAAGAGCATAAAGTGCATGATATGACTAATCCGCATGATATAATAATTTTGGATAAATCAAAGTGACTACGCCACTCTCTGGAATCTAACACGGGTGCGCCCAAATAATTAATTTCATCATGCCCCTGAGTGCAATGCGCAAAAGTAGCCAAGGTCAAATCAATTATAAATGCTGTCAGTCCAGCAGGTCTGAAGCACACTGACCAGCAGCAGAGACTTTGTTTCACTTCTAAGCTATCGGCAAAACAGCTGTAAAACCCTATATTTTATTCATTGGATTAATAAGGAATAAACCAAATGCCACCTACATTGTGAGTGGAACAGCCAATGGCAACCAAAGATGCGTGTGTGGCGACAAGGAAAACTTTTTTCTTACTACTGTCCTTTTACAGTTGACAAAGGTCACCACGGGTACTAATGGCGAACGTACAGTTCGGATGGCAAATTCGACTGAAAGAATCCGACAAAATTGTCACCCCCTCCGTTCCTGTTGCCCACGTGTCTTATGGAGGCCTTGTATGGGCATGGACAAACTTCTTATCTCATGCCTGCTCAACTAAAGGTGGCTTCACCTGAATCAAGTGAAGATACTAAAGACACCAGTAGATGACCGGATACCACATATACACACACATAGCTGGAAAACTGTGTCTTTCCTTTTTTACGCCCTCAGTTTCCGGCCTCTCTTCAGTGTCCTGTCTAAAAAAGCAAAACGGCCTAAAAATAGGTAATAATTGAATTGCCCTTTAATAAAAAAAATAAAAAAGTGTATGTGTATATATATATATATATATATATATACACACACACACACACATACATATACATACACACACACACACACACACACACACACACACTAGACTGTCTACCTTCCACCCTCTAGATACTAAACTATCCTGACAGTCAGTGAGGAGAAAATAGTCAGTCATGAACTTGCAAATCTGCTATTTTTACTACGCAACACCGGCAACGTAAAACATAAAATTAACCATAGGCCTTAGAATATTTTCTTGAGAAATTTGGCCCATAACATGCCCAAAATAGAGATGCCAGGGTTGATGTGGTTAAAGGAGCCCCATCTGTTCTGTACTTCATCAGCAGCTCTCAGATATGAGTTCTAAGGAGATAGACACGTAACCAAGGACACAGAACAAATGCACCACCTCTCCTCTCATCTCTTAGCACTCAGTCCTCCAATTACATCTCCCACCTTCATTGATGTTAATAGGAGATGTGTAATCACCAAAGCAAAACAGTATCTGCTTTGGGCTCGCTGTTCATCTGCCTAATTAATAGAACCTTGTCTATCTAAAATAAGGACAGCAGTAAAGGAGCACTGCAAAATCCTCAGTGTTCATTTACTTCTGTTAATTTAAAACCCTCATGGGCCCATTTTTACACTCTCAGAGTTAAAGAGACACTGAATTTGCAGTGAGTGGGTACTGGACATACAAACATTTTTCACTGAGCGCACAAAAGCCCGCCGTAAAGGCTGGAGGTGGTACTTGTGCTACAAATCATGTCTTCTTCTGTCTTTGCAAATGCATTCCTAAAAACAAGAGTGAATCAAAGCCTGAAAGGGGGAATGAAGACATTAAATGTCGTGTGGAAGAGTTAATGTCCTTATTTTAATGCAAGTGGCATCCAGAGGATTAATGTGGTTTCAAACGACTTTAGAGACATTGGCAACAAGCAAGACTGTCCCCCCCATTCTGGGGTTCACCCAGGATCTGTGGCACCAAGTAAACAGCTTTGCCTACAGTCCCCTTTTTCACAAGAAGAACACTCTCCCAAATATCAATTAGCATCAGGGTTTCTAACTGTTGCACAAGGTAGCTGTTATTGAAAAACAGTAAGAGGAAAAACATAACTTGAAAAGAAAGTTGAAGTTGTGAATTCCCATTCATTGATGTTGCTGAAACATACCATTATTATATAGTAAGCTTACAGTCATCAGCTATAAACCCAAGGCAGAGTATGAGTCATCTATAGTATTGCACTAGAATAGCATTCTTGACCTATGAAACATTAGGACAGCACAGCCACAACGTGTCTTCTTTTCCAGGAATCACATCATCTCTCTTACTGTTCAGCATACTCAGTCTTCCTTAGGAAGTGACTCATATTGCTGGTATGCATGTTATCAGGTAGAACTAGAAGTTATTACATGAGCTGTGTGAATGGCAACACAGTCCGAGTCATCAGCAAGTGGTGAATGCAAGTGGTATGAATTTAATAGATTATTTCTGACAATACCCATTCCCATAGGAAAGATGCATGCATGATGGGTTTTATTACCACAGAATAGGGTGTCTCTGTAGGGCCAGTTAGAGGCAGGAGTGGGGTAGGATGCTTAATGTGCTCTCTTGTCTCAGAACAGTGAGCTGCTAATCAACCAGTCACGGCCTGAATAACAGTCCCCAAGTCTGCTGTGGAAAAGGTATTAACCTCTCACTCAGACCAAACATTACATCAATTTAAACATGTGCCATGTTAGGCAATGCAATCACCAAAAAATGTTTTCTTTGATCTGAAAACGGCTGTTGACTGACCTATAGCACAAAACAATGTTGGACCCACGTGGAAAGAGGGCAAACATTTCACATATAATAAAATAGCCTGCATTCTTCTCTGTGCTGTCACATTGAGACTATCACAGACTATCTATAAAAGTTACATTTATGTATTTATTACGGTAATTTTCTTTCACTGTTGCAGGTCATTGCTACTATAACTAACGTGTTTACTTTAAATCATAACATCACCCGCTGACAGGACAATGGTGGTTTCGTCTGAACTGGCACAACCGACCAAACCAGAATATCACAACCGCAAGTTAAATACACAGCAAATACATTCCTGACTTGTCAAACAAAAATGCTCGACAGCTAGGTGGAAATTACAATCTTGCATATATTTACTTTGTTAATATATGTAGTGTAGCTGCTCTAATATGAGGATGACCTAATTAAAAAGCACTTCCCCAAAATGCCTCTTGCTCTCCTTCATTAACATAACATCAAACGGTAAATATGGCTCTACCAAAGCTCTAGCGGACATCATGCCTTTTAGATTAGAAAACTCAACTGGTCATGTTTTCTAGAATAACACAAAGTAAACATCAGAATTGATTAATATATTATTATTGCTAGACATTAATGGAAGTCAGAGTTAACAAAGTCAAGGTGTGATATGATTGTGACATCATGACATGTCTTTCTGTCCGTTTGTCTCGACTACAGTCAGTACACCTGACCTGACCCAGTTCAGTCCAAACTCTGCAGGCTTGTTGTCTACTATTCTACCCGGCACTGGCACAGCACAGCACGGTGCAGAACGGCTTGCTTTATGATGAGGGACGACAGACAGTGTGCACAAATACCAGTAGCAGCAGCAAACAAACAAAACAAACACGCAAATAAATTAACGGCGCAGCACTTTCAATAGGCTTTCCCCCCGTGCAGTTTACACAATGTCGCTTCACGTGACCAAACATAACAGATCTACAAGCTATGGCGCGTTGTTGGCTTGTAGATCTGTTATTTTTCTTGGCACGCGACACCGTCGTACTTGGGAGTATAAATGAGGCATAACCCTGACATCAACAGGTAGACTGACTCTTCGTTCTGAGCGTACAGCATAATAATTACCACGCACACTTTACAGGTGATTTACAGTCTACTCAGCCGTCACTAACGGCGACCATTAACTGTCTTAACACCATTAATTGAAAGCAAAAAGGTTAACTTAATGCCTGTTGGGTATATATATATCATTCAGAAAGAGAGCCCCCACTTCCAGTGCCTCTCACTGATGATGTCGGACGATAAAAAAAGTTAAGTCACAACAATTAACCCATCTCTTCCCAGTTCCCATTCACAGCGAACAGACATTTTAATGAAAACACTCCAACCTGGTACCAAACTAACAGTATTAAGTTTCGCCAGCCGACCCACCTTGTTTGGAGCTTTGGCAGACATTTTACGCTCTCTTGCTCCGCTTCAAAAAAGCAAGTTGAAAGTTTTTCTCTTTTTTTAATTATCACTCGGATAAAAAAAAAAGTGCAGCAAAATTCCTTCCACTGAATGTCGCCCAGCTGCCGCCCGCCGCCACGCCGCCGGGCTGTTGTTATTTTATTCTATCCAGGACGACGACGGGAAACATGACACGAAAAGGCGTGTGGAAAGTCCAAAGTTCATTATCTTATCCTCGGTCCTTTTAGTCCTCGCTGAAACTTTTTTACTCCACATACATAGCACGTCGAAGAAAGATTATTCAATGTGAATAAGGCCGATAACAAACGTTATCCTTGTGGTAATTGCAGGTTGAAAACTTAGGGAAGAGTAGACAACATCACTTGGTATAAACTGCAATGGCAGCGGTTTGTATACTCCTCTCTTCTCCCTGTTCTCGCCTCTCTGAGCAGCGAACGTGACATGTCTGTCTGGAGCAGACCATTCTGCTTGGAATAGGGGTGTGTGGAACGAGGGAAAAACAGGGACACCACCGCTGTTGGAAAAAGCCCGGTTATATACTAAATCGCTCGACGGTGTCTCGCGCCGAGAATAGCCAATCTCAAGCCCACAAGCCGCGTATGTGACGTGCTGTGAACTTGTAGATCGACTATTCTCGGTCGTTCCCGGCGCGCGACGAAGAATAAATTAGGGCACTTCCATCAAGCTCATCAGAATTGTTCTTTTTTAATGGAATATGTTAAATTCCGATCAAAGCAAATTTGTAAATTGATTTGCTCGGTCCTTCTATATATATATGTAATTAATAAGGCAGCTGGAATCACGGAAAAATAAAAATAAACTGCACCGGACCCAGTTGTGGGGGTGTCACTTGTCCCTGCTGGTGCTGAATGTTCACTTATACTTTCACTGTGATGATGAGCTTTGTTGTGTGTGTCTGTGTGTGTGTGTGTGTGTGTGTGTGTGTGTGTGTGTGGGGGGGGGGGGGGGGGGGGGGGGTACAGACAGTATGTATATCCTATGTATAGACTGTGCCATGTTGACAAATTGGTCAACACAATATGTGTGTTCTTGAAAAGGGGACAGGGCCAGGGTTACTATATGACGTAGTCAAGCATACACAGATAGTGGGCCTATAGTGTAGGCCTATTTGAGAATATGATGTTACTCTTTGTGGGGGAAAAAATAAATGATATACTGTATATAGGCTTATATATATCTTAATTCCACTCCCTGTTTGTGGGGGTCGTGCTTGTTCTGGGATTCTGGGACAACATGCAAGCCTGACATTAAAAGAAAACACGCACGCACGCCACGCACGCACGCCACGCACGCACGCACGCACGCACGCACGCACGCACGCACCCACGCACGCACGCACGCACACACACACACACACACACACACACACACACGTCACATTTTAAATGTAGCTCAAGTCTCAGCAAATTCTCAAGGCAGAGAACGTGAGGGCAGTGGTTGTGGTTGATAAGCAACCTCACAGGAAACCACTAATGCCATTCAGTCAACTTCCTATGACTTCCCAAACCAGACCCCACCCACAGGATGCAACAATCCCCTCTACTGAGCTTGCATTGTTTCACAGTCAACAACTTACTGTATGTTCCCGCTTCCATGGTGCCATATAAATTAACATCAGCAAACATATGCAAAAGAAGAGTGGGCTGTAGTAGCAACATGCATAATTTAACATAAAAGTTGTATAACATTGCATAGACCTCCTACTAAAATACATACTTTCAACATGCTCATGTAAGCAGTCAATTAGTTAAATCTGGGAAGCCATTATGAGCGAGCAATGGCATTTGCCCAAAATTAGCTCTCTGGTGAATCCTTTTTTGTCCTTGTTGTACTGCCACGGGTTGGAGGTCTTGGCAGCTGTGTAGGTGGTCTTGGGGGTTAATTCCCACCAGGCATAATCCTTCAAGAGTAAAAGCATGGCCAGACTATAGGCTTGAAGGTTGCAAATACAGAGTGACCTCCAGAAGTGCCTGGTCACCCTGTGACGAAGGTCAACACAGATGTCCACCCACAACCCTGCAGGTATTCTTCAGCAGGGGAGTCATAATAATCACTCACCCTTTTTAGCTAAAATATATCCCATTTTATATATGGAATAAAGAATTTGCACTGGGAAGAGTGCAATACAGCTGAGCCTGTGCATACTGTATAACACAATAACATATTCCAGTGAAACATGCAACAATAACTGGATAAATACATACTAGTATAGATGCAAACCGGTCACTCCTTCTGAAGGTTCCTAAACTTCTTTCCGGATCGAGCAAAGTGGATATCAGCATGGTCAGCATATCCTCTTTAGGCATGACAAACTGATGTCAATCCGCAATCCATTATTCTATCTAATAATCACAATTTAAAGATGACAAAGAGAAGCCTTCTCCCACTACACTACACCATCACCCAGTGCAGTGACAGCATCCCTCAAACTCTGTCAGAGAGGATCATTTGCGATACTCCAACATGAACAAAAGCTATCTTTGTCCTACCTACCCCCACCCACCCTACAACACACACACGCACGCACGCACGCACGCACGCACGCACGCACGCACGCACGCACGCGCACACACACACACACACACACACACACACACACACACACACACACACACACACACCCCTCTTTAGGGCTAAGAAGTGACTACAGAGCTCAGGTGCGGTCATGGAAGAGCAAGCACATGGAAAACATAGGTGAACACAGGCATACACCTGATTTATATACTTAGTTGCATGCCGGTGTCTCGCACCAGAAATAGCCGATTTGCAAGCTCACAATGCACCTCACTACGATGCATTGTTAACTTGTAGATTGGCTATTTTTGTTTTGCGACACATGATGCGCAATAAAGTATAAATCAGGCTTTATGCTGGCGAAGAGCACATCACAAGGTTCACTCACCATACAGTAGCATTCCCCTGAAGGGAAAGGGCTAATGTACAGTGAAAGAACATAAGAGCGTTAGCGTGTATACACTGAAAATGAGTACAGTAAATCCCACCCCCCATTGCCCCCACACACCTGACACACAATTATGTGATTCCCTGATCTGACACAACCATTCTCACACAGCAAAAATCAGAGTGTTAACTATTGAAGTACAAAAATGGACCTGTAACTATGCATAGGTTAAAGTTCAGAGGTTGGAAGTGGTATTCATCTGTCCTGAGTTTGGAGTGTGGGATGGTTCTTTGTGGTACTCCCTGGGTTGTGTTGACTCTGGGCCTCCTGCTGCCCTGCAGCTCCAGTATAGGATCGGCTCTTTATTTCTCTAGCTAATGAGAACCTCCTGACTGACAACATCATGGAGGAAACCCACAAGAGCAGTGCAATCACCAATACCTGTCATATTACTGTTAGACATGTACATGATAACATGGTGATTTCCTAGTAGCAGCATGTCATTGCTGTCGGGCCGGAATGTTTGTTTTTTTGTAAATGAATGCCCAACCCTGTCATACTAGTGTCACAAGAGTAGCAAAAATAGGCGATCTCACAGTACTTTGCATCGCAAAGCGCTGTTAGCGACACTTTTGCCCAGTAAAGTCCTAAATTAACACTCGGTATGGGCGACTGAACTGAAATGGCTTTCATCAAAGGTAGTCTGTTTTGGAACGTTAATATGAAAGAATTTCAGCCGTTTCTGTTTTATTAATTTAGAATACTATACTGTACAATACAACACTATATTAAATAATATTCAACCGTAACAGACTATAACAAAACTTTTCTTATAGTCTGTTATTCGATTTAACAAGGTCTATAAAGGGTAATAGCACAACCCACTACTGAATCATCAATTGTATCACATTTCTGTCTAAAAGAGACCAGCTGTTTGTGAGCAGATTAGTATCATGACGGGATTATAAAGCATATCTCCAAATGTATGCCCTACCTTCCAGGTCAGCAGAAACTCAAATGCAAACATAAATCTGGTTTCAGGATTTCAAGAAACATGTACAGTATTGTAATGACTCGTAGGCGTGGCTAAAGTCTTTATCTTCTGTTCTACCCTCATCTTATCAGCTACAGTATCATGCTGCACAAACATACTTGCTGGCTGATGTATGGATATATGCAAGGTGAAAATGAGACCCGACATAGTGAGGGGTATTTACAATTTTTGAGAGTGCCTCTAATCCTGATGTCCCACTAAACCTGTCAACTCCTTTCAGTTTTATGGTTTCTCTGTTCCTCACATAGTAATTGCATAGATCACACTGGCTTTCCACATGGGGTCCATGGACCCTAAGGGGTCCTTGAGTTGGTTCCAGGAGGTCATAGAAAAGGAGAAAAACAAGCACTCTCAGTCTGAATATGCAATTTACCGGGTGCACGGCTCGCAAAGAAGCACAGTAAAGAAAAATAGCCAGCACTCCGAAGTCCTTCTGGTACTTTTAATACATTAAACAGCATGGACAGAACAACACGGACGGTTTTCGGCGTCAAGCCTTCATCAGCGTACACCCTGATGATGAATGAGTGACAGCTGGCTCTATCGAGGAGGAGTATTTGATTTCAGAAACCCTCAAGTTCGTTGACTTCCCATTTTTCAGGTGAACTGAGGGTCAATCAGTCTGATAGTCGCTCAGTTAAGCTATTTATAGTTTCATGTTCTTCATATGCTTGAAGAAGGTCCTTGACCGAAATGTACAATTAGCTTCTTCTAGTTATATATATAATAGGACAATGTCAAGAGGATGTCATCAGCTTGTTGTTGCATAGTTCATTTGTTCCTCATCACTGCTCAACTGCCAGGCTTGGCTTCTGTTCCAGTGGCTGCTAGTCAGCGAAAAGTTAAAGAGTAACCACAGCTGCAGATGAGTTTGGACACCGAATGGGAAAATGTACAACAATTTCAACAATGTCAATTCTAAAAAAGCTATTCTTGTGAAAAAGCTATATTAGTATGAAGTATTTTTTCCTTTTTTTTAAGAAGAGCACTTAGTTCTGGTGATAAGGAAGGACTCAAACCTTTCTGCTCTAAATATAACCTAGTGGTACTTTAATCATTGATAGCGAACCACGCCACATTTAATTTTGTGCACGCATTAACTCCAAGTGGCAGGCCGTGATCAACCATCTAAAAAACAATCCATGACCATCACCCGCACCTCACCCTGTCTTTGCCTCTTTCTCTATCTCAATGGATATGGTTTATATATAGAGCTTTTTATAGCCAAACAGAGACTGCACAGTTGCCTGAACTACTTTCAGTCTCTCAACAGCTGTCTAGTTGCTTAACAGAGAAATCCAACCGGTATGTCTTGCAGAGATGATTAGATTAGAAAATAATAACTTTTACTGTATTATAAATAATGTTTTAATTATTGTATTTATTATGATCCAGAAGATCCCCTTTATCTCACCAAACCAGCACCACAACAACACATAACTGTCACTGTGCACTTGACTTTGAGGAGTTATATTTTGAAGAAAGATTTGAAATCATTCAAATTCTAAATTATAAGAGAACTTAGACATCCTTATATATTATTTATCCCTATGATGTTGCAACTCCATTGTTTATTTTACAATGAGTGCACACTGAAAACAATCCCTTGCAAGTCCCAAGGCACATTACTGAATCGAGTAGAGGGGAGGGGGAGGCAGTCAAATGCTTCAGGAGAAACAATGTAACCTTTTCCCTCATTGTTGTCATATTTAGAGACAATGCTAATGGAGCCAAAAGTACTGTTTTTTTGTTGCCGCGTTTTATTTATTTGCTTACATTAGGCAAAATCTATTTGGGGTAAATATAGTTACGTCAACACAATGTGTACAGTATGCACGGTGCCATTGTGGTCTATGATGTACTGTACGTATGCTAAGAAGGTACAGACTGTTCCTCAGATGTTTCACATCAACCCCCCCTGGCATATTCCTGTTCTCTCTTCTGAGATAACAGTCCACTTTCTCAAACACTGATTACTAAATGTAGCAAGAAGAGGCAACAAGACCAGGGCCTGGAACATATGATAATGATATGAATGTGATAGGTCAGGGCCACAGATAAAAAATAAATGAATTAACCATAGCCCAGCCCCAGCCATTCCAATTTGACGACTTGACGACTTGACTTTGACTTGACAACTTGGGGGGGTCCAAGTACAAAGCCAACTCAGTTCCATTTTTATTAAGTCTAGACTAGACTCAGAGAATCTAAGTGTGAGAGACACAAGCATATCTTGTTTTTTACAGGTCTTGTAACTGTGTGGAAGCCCGTTGTTTCTCAAATGTGACTTTTATCGTTGTTATGCCAAGGCACGTAAAGTGTGTACAGTATATACAGATATTGGATTTTCTAAACCAGTTCAATATGTTCTCACTGTGACCAGGAATCAATACAATCAAATAGAATTTAAATCAGAGTTCACTGATCACATTAATTCCCTAAACTCTATAGCCTACTCTATACTGTATATGGTACTGGTAGATGCCAAATAACATCCATTATCCATATCCAAGACCCTAAACCTTAGAACAGCATTTCTCTCATCAACACACACATGTGCGCGCACGCACGCACGCACGCACGCACGCACGCACGCACGCACGCACGCACGCACGCACGCACGCACGCACGCGCGCACGCACGCACACACACACACACACACGCACACACACACACACACACACACACACATTGTATGCTGTGCTATATGGCAGGAAATCTCTGTTTAGCAAGTTAGCAACATACTGTATTTCAGAAATAGGCCTTTCATAAATAAAACCACAGTGAACTCTATGCCTGGCTGCTGATTCCTTGAAGTCAAACAAAATAGCAAGGTAACTAGGAGGGCTCTTCTTCTGGGAAATGAAGCTTGTTTGTCTCTGCTCTCATGGGAGGCTGTTTCCTACCACAATAACATGCAGCTACTAGGAAATCAACCAATAGACAGTGGCGGAAAGTAACCAAGTAGGCTACAATTACTCAAGTACAGTAGCTGAGTACAGTTTTTAAGTAGGCCTACTTTTATTTTACTTGTGTATTTCCATTTCTTTTGATATTTTATACGTCTACTCCACTACATCTCAGAAGCAAATGTTAAAATCCACTGCAATATTTGGAAACTTAAGTTACTATAGTTACTTCTATGTAATATTCTAGTCTGTCTAGCGGTGGCCATAGCTGAATGGGTAGAGGCTATCTGAGAATCGGAAGGTTCCCCCCCGCCTGCCCAATCTACTGTGTGGTGAAGTGTCTATGAGCAAGACACTTAACCCCTGCATGGCCGGATATTAATAGAACCTGCTTATAATACCTCAGATGTGTAAAAATGCAGGGGACATATTTCACATTATGGGCAAATGTAACGTGATAAAAAATAACCTAATGGTGAGGGGACAAAATTAATCAATTAATCAATCAGTACCTACTGTATAGTATCTATCTATCTATCTATCTATCTATCTATCTATCTATCTATCTATCTATCTATCTATCTATCTATCTATCTATCTATCTATCTATCTATCCATCTATCTATCTATCTGTGCATGTACAATATTCAGAACACGCAAGTATGCACATGTGCACGTATGCACGCACGCACACATGCT
This sequence comes from Electrona antarctica, assembly GCF_951216825.1. NCBI lineage: Eukaryota > Metazoa > Chordata > Actinopteri > Myctophiformes > Myctophidae > Electrona > Electrona antarctica. The sequence goes on along the minus strand of NC_136808.1, from coordinate 16,346,924 downwards.
CACATTTCTAACAACAGTTATATATCATATCAGACGAAGACATGTTGTAGAATGTAGAGTAGCAGCAGCTACAGTGGGACCATAATAGCATCCTACAAACACAATCCAAAGTTTTGCTGATGAAACTCTAAATGTTAGGAATATAATCTACTGTATTCTCTCTACACAAGGCACAGCTTTACACTATAATCCATAGCTGCAGACATAAACTGATATATGTTTAGAGAAGCTGGGTCAAACCATTGCAGGAATTATAATCACAACCTACATGTACTCGTTACAGGACAAAACACCTGCATAATATCATATATCATCACACCGTTATAATCAGATTGCAGTAGAGTAATTATAGAATTGTGCATGCACACATATTTGTACAAGTCATAACATGTCTTTGGCATGGACTCTACGCCATAAAATCCTCAGTGTACAATGTTCCATTTATACACTCTCAGAATGAAATGAACAGTGAGAGCCTTTAATGTGTACATGTTAACACACAACACTGAGCATCTGAGTCGGACGGATGCAGGGGCATGCAGAACTGTCACGCAAAGATAAAAATTATGTCCTGCACCCTCCAACAGCTGCAGCTCAAGTTACCGCGTAGACATCGAACGGCAGGCACCTAAAGTGACATTCGACACAGAAACAGCATGTAATTGAATTTCATTGAGGGGTGAAGATTTACAAGTCTAACGCAGGGTGGAAGCATATTTCACAGTGCCACGTTCCCTGGGCATAACGTCCTAATACAATTAACGTGCTCTGTCACCCACCCAGGATTTAATACTGTGGTGGGCCCTCCTGTCCAGCAAAACCACATCTGGACCTAAAACCAGTGGTGGAAAGTAACTAAGTGCATTTACTTAAGTACTGTACTTAAGTACAATTTTGAGGTAGCCTACTTTTACGTATTTCAAAATGTCTTTTACTTCTACTCCACTACATTTCAGAGGCAAATACTGTACTTATACTCCACTACAATTATTGGAAAACTTTAGTTAATAGTTATACTGTAGATTTGGATTATTGTTACAAATCATCCATTAACCACTATATACATTTCGACTATTTGAAAATAGCCGATTTACAAGCTCACAATGCTAGATCTGCTATTTTCAAAAGACATTTGAAATTTTGAAATGGGACAATGTCTACTTGTAGGACTTTTGGTACTTTAAGTACATTTTGATGGTAATACCTTTGTATTTCTATATTGCAGTATTGATACTTTTACTGAAGTAAAAATTTGAGTACTTTTTCTACCACTGCCTAAAACCAAACACTGTTCAGATTATGATGGAACTCTGAGGCCTGACTCACACCTTCGCATCTAGCATACAACATTGATGCATGCTAGATGCATGCTAGATGTAAACAAAGGTAAGGTCAATGCATTTCCAATGGGAGTCACATGGTTTGACACAACATTTTTGTTGTATGGCTTTCGGCTGTGTTTCTACTGCCCCCCACCCCCTCATACAACACAAATGTTGTGTCAAACCATGTGACTCCCATTGGAAATGAATTTAGAGCTTGCATCAGTAAACAAGTCTCATACAACAAGCATACATCAATCTGTTGCGACCGTGTGAGTCGCCACTAACTCTACTCCCTGGACAATAAGGGTAATAATAATAATAATAATAATTTAGTCTTGTTTTTCATTGTTGTTGGGGTATTTGCCACTGTACATTTGCACATATGTGAAATTGGTAATCTGCATTTACCCATCCTAGAATTAGGAGCAGTGGGCTGGCGCTATTAATACAGCGCGGTTAGGGGTTAAGGGTTTTGCTCAGGGACACTTCGTCACACAGACTGGGCAGGTCGGGGTGTGAGTGACCCTGTGACCTTCCGATTCCCAGGCAGCCTCTTTACCCACATAGTTGTGTTATAATACTTGTATACATTGTAAAAGTATCCTTGTATTCGTGTGCTTGGGCAAGTTTACCAGGGTGGATTTCGTTCCCTCCTGACATCACAAAGCATTATTTACTGGATGATTTGTGAATGTTATGGCTGACTGGATTTAGCTGTTCAAACACAGATTTCCAAAATGTAAGTAAGATACATTACATCAGAGAGAGAGAGAGAGAGAGAGAGAGAGAGAGAGAGAGAGAGAGAGAGAGAGAGAGAGAGAGATAGAGAGAGATAGAGAGAGAGTGTGTGTGTGTGTGTGTGTGTGTGTGTGTGTGTGTGTGTGTGTGTGTGTGTGTGTGTGTGTGTGTGTGTGTGTGTGTGTGTGTGTGTGTGTGTGTGTGTGTGTGTGTGTGTGTGTGTGTGCGTGGATGAGCACACAGATTCTCTTTTCTGATGGCCAAACGGATCAATAGCGTATCCCCAATAAATAAATATGCAATCAACTTTTCACCTCACTCAACATCAGATTCTCAGGGGCATTTAACTTTAATTTATTTGATTCTGAATACATGTTTTAGGCGACAGTCATAGATAGCAGCAGCTTATTAAGCAGGCCTGAGCAGCAAGGTTTAAAGAGTATGATAGGAGAGGATGGCTCAATGTTTGCTCTTGTTTGGCCTGTATAAAGAACATGCCTCCCAGGCAGGCCTTCGTCACTGACTCTCGCCATCATGGTACAGCCTGTTACTGCTGCATTCCAACACCATGAGGCTGCTCAGCAGTGGAAAAGTACATTTACTTAAGTACTGTACTTAAGTACAATTCTTAGGTATTTGTACTTTACTCGAGTATTTTCAATTTCCAGTATGTTTACTTCTACTCCACTACATCTCAGAGGCAAATATTGTACTTTTACTCCACTACAATTATTTGAACATTTTAGTTACTAGTGACTTTGTAGATTTAGATTATTGTTAAAAAACATAAATTAACCACTTATTCAGCCCTATATATTTCGGCCATTTGCAAATAGCCGATCTACAAGCTCACAATGCGTCACGATGCGACACATTGTCAGCTTGTAGATCAGCTACAGTATTTTCAAATTAACATTGTGTAAACATTTGAAAACTTGAAATGGGACATTCTGCATAATGACTACTTTCTACTTTTGGTACATTAAGTACATTTTGAAGCGAATACCTTCGTACTTTTACTCAAGTACATTTTGAATTCCGGACTTTTACTTGTAACGGAGTATTTCCATATTGCTTTCCAGTGCAAGGAGGAGGGCCTTCTGCTCGCTGGGAGGGCACAGGGGACAAACAGGGCATGTTAGGCCAGTGCTTCTCAAACATAACCCCACATTGGTTGATTTATTTGGCCGCGATTTATTTTGTGCCAGGGACCCCCACCCCCCATTCAAGATTAGTGTTGTTTAAAGGCTTCAAAAGAAATGTTCACTTTTGTTTCTAGATTTTTGGAAAATAGCAGATCAACAAGCTCACAATGCGTCCTGGCGCGACCCGTTGTTAGCTTGTAGATTGTCTATTTCCAAATAGCCAATGTACAGTATGAATGTTTAAAGTGATTAAACTGATTTTGATACTATATTAAGTCATTTTGCTGGGGACCCCATGGAACCCCCTCAAGGACCCGTGGGGGTCCCCATACCCCACTTTGAGAACCACTGCCCTATAGCACAGGATAAACAGGGAAGTGGCTGTCAGTGGGACGTGGCTGTAATTCTTTTTAAGTCAATTGAGTTGCGCTGAAATGAAAGTGGTTGCTACGTGCTCTGCAGTAAATGTGATTTAATAGTTTGATGATAAGACACAGATAATGTGATTTCCAGTAAACGCATGGCAGCTTGCAGCTGCTGTCAGAGAAGGTCCAATGGGAAATGCCTTTATCTGACTTGTTTTAATTAACCAATTTCACCCTGCCTATTTTGGGGCATGTCGTAGGAAAATCTTCAAAACTTTTCAGAACTGTTGAAAAATACTATATTTAGTACAAAACTTTGAGTTTATTTATTTTGGTGTGTTAAAGAGGATGAAGGATGAGGATCAGTTATGATGTACTTTCATTTTCCAGATGTCCTTTTTACCATTGAAGAAAATGTTTATTTAGATTAAAAAAAAGTAGATCGGCTAATTTCTCTCTCTCTCTCTCTCTCTCTCTCTCTCTCTCTCTCTCTCTCTCTCTGATCTCTCTCTGTCTGATCTCTCTCTCTCATTATAGACAAAACTATTGTGCCATATCATCCTCCATTCTGCAAGTCTAACATCCTATGCCCCGCCCATGAAGACAATCAGCCAATAAGAAGGGGGCTGTTGTGTATTTGGTGGCGAGGAGGAGGTGACAGATAAGAAGCAGAGGTAGGCTCCAGGATGAAGACCAGAGCCACGGGGTCGGCTCCCCACAGCCTCATGGTGACGACATGTGATGGGACGGGACCCGACCCCGCTGACGCCCCAGCCAGTGTGTCAGACAGCTAATCCTCTGGTTCCCAAACCCTTTAGCCCGAGACCCAAAAGAGAAATTTGATGTCTCCCTGGGACCCAAACTAGTGAAAAGAGCAGATCTACGAGCATGTAGATCGGCTATTTTCACTTCCGCTTAAAAGTTACATTTGTTGAATTTATGGAACTTATTTGGATTGTTTTAATTTTATTCATCCAATTCAATTTGTTTGAAGTTCTCGTATGAACAACTCTGAATATATTTTAATAAAGTTTTTGAAAATATTTTGAAATACAAATTATATTAAAAAATAAACTTAAAAGGGAGATATTTACTTGCGACGCACAAGAATTTGTTCACGATCAACAAATTGGGTCCCGATCCACTGTTTGGGAAACAGTGCTCTAGCTGCCCAGTGCCAGGATCCAGCCACAAAGTACATTTACTTGAGTACTGCTTTGAGTATCTGTACTTTACTATATTTCAAAGACAAATATTGCACTTTCTACTGCACTATTCCCAGGAAGGATACACATATATATTATGAATTATCCACTCTTCAAATATAGAGAAAATTGCCGATCTACAAGCTCACAACGCGTTGCGATGCTACAAGTTGTGAGCTTGTAGATGCTATTGCTATTGTCACATATTTATATTTTTTGTACAGTTGAATACTTATTATAGCATTTTTAAGTATTTGTTTTTTAAAGCAAGTACTTTTATCCAAGTACACATTTTACTGAGCAACCTTAGTTTAGTAATATTTCACCAGAGAGTACGGTATCTATATGTTTTGACTCAGGTACTGGTTGAGTACTTTGTCCACCAATGGTGTGTCAGCCAACTAATCCTCTCTAGCCGTCCAGTGCCAGGATCCAGCCTCATCATCAGCTCTGGTGTTCTCCTGTCAGACTACATTTTTATAACGTCCCACCGGTCAATTCTACCCACTAATGCCCAACACAACGGCCCCCTAATGCCAAGTGATTACGGAGTGCTGTTTTAGCACATTTGTCGGCTGAAAAGAGAGAAAGAGCCACAAGGCAGCGGGGTGGGCTTCATGCTCAAAAGGGCGTCAGCCTGATGAACTCAGCAGAAAGGGAGAGCTAGCCCTGAAAGCCAGTCTAAGCTACCGATCTCGGGGTGGGGGTGGATGGGTGGGGGTCCATGGTTGGGGTCGGGCCTGAACCAGGATGGTGGTCAGGCTGTGTATGTGTGTGGTGCAGGGATTTACAGTGCCCTATCCTCGGAGCATATAGACTGTTAGTTCCTGTGTCCTCATATGTGGCCAGAGATAGAATGTGCACATCCGGCTCTTTGAAAAATACAGCAGAGACAGACGTGATGGAGTTGACAAAGAATGCCAAGTACGCGTATCCGTTTATTCAATAGGAGACACATAATTCTGATCCATCGACTAGTGAAACAAATTTGTGCTACGGACCCCATACAACATTTGTGTTGTTAAAATGTAAATGTATTTTTTTTGTGAAACAATTAAATAAAATTGCCGACGTAAAACTTACAATGCATCGCAATGTATTGTGAGCTTGTAGATCTGCTATTTCCAAATAACAAGATAGTTAACCGAGAAGCAAAAAAAAGAGAGAAAAGGAACAGCTACAATGCACAATGGCTTTAATGATTCCTTTTCTGTGCTGCCATTAGTGAACAGAGTTTACATAAAGATGTTATCTGCTTCTGTTTGCCTGTAGCTCTGGTATCACCTGGGGCCTCCAGACTCAGTGTACCACTATGACCATGTGTGACACCTACAGTCAATGGAAACTTTAAATTCCTCTGAAGAAAATGCAGGTGGCATGTGCTACCCAGTAATCAAGTAGTGGCCAGGGTTTACTAGGTGATGGCTAGGTTGCTGCTAGGCAGTATGTTGATAGGGTAAAATAATAGCTGTGTTCATGCTATAAATTACACTATTAACAACTACACTATAAATTAACATAAATTAAAGGGAAGCTATCCCCTATACCCAACCAATAGACAACCAATAGACAGTCCTTTGTGCCGCTAGCTATGTAGATGTATATAATGAGGTGCACAACTCGGCTCATTCAACAGACTAATTCAGGGGTTTTCACCTGATTGTGAACAAGGGACCACCACAGAATCAACCTGAGGACCACTGTTGTGTTGGGTGGGGATATGGGCTAAGATTTGTGTTTTTGTAACACTTGATATGCAATTCATGGATGTGTATACATCCCACTGTTTCTGAACCAATGGTCCATTGACTACAAGTCCCTAATAATAATGACTCAACCAGACAATCCGGTGCACTTCCCCCTCTTGAGATTCTAACTCCCTTTTTCTGTTGAATTTCTTGACCTCCAACTTGTCAGTAAAATGACAACATGGACGGTCATCATACTGTAGGTCACCAGGTCATTCAGTTCACTGTTTATCAACTAGTGGAAAGATTTTTAAAAATCAACAAATCCTACATTACTAAATGAATGGTCAGGGACCACATGCAATACTTCCACAGACCACCAGTGGTCCACGGACCACCTGTTGAAAACCCCTGGACTAATTGATCAAAAAACAACAGTTCGGTACAGTACGGACACTATCTGACTGACTCTAGTAATTCCTTTGCCATGCACTATGCACGCACTGTTGAGGGTGTGTATACTGTATAGTGTTGTGTATTTTATATTTTGTCCAATTATTGATGATGTGCGTTGAATATGATGTATTTTTTTACTCTACTGCAGTACTTGTCTTGCCCTGTAATCTGTATCTTAATTGCTGTGCTGCCGTTGATGACAGAACTTTCCCCAGATCAATAAAATGCTTAATATGTTATAAAACATTGCAGGCATAGGCAAGGAAGAGCAGGGGAAGTATCATTCACACATTGTTCTCCTTACTGTCATGTGACTGTTCGGAACAGTCTGTTCGCATAAGAGATTAGTGTTCCCAGCAAAGTAGAAAGTACATACTCGCATGAGACGTGTCTATAAGTACACAATACTATAACGAATAGACACAATAAAAATCCATTTGCAGCCTGGTAGATGGGCTAATTTCTAACACACTCTCTGCTCTCCTCTCCCTCTCTCTCTCTCTCTCTCTCTCCCCCTCTCTCTACTGCGTTGTGACCTTGTAGATCAGCTATATTCTCACAAAAGACTGTCATACACAAAGTATAAAATAGGCCTAAATGTAGTTAACAGTACTCTGCTCCTAATAGTTAGGATGGGTTAATACAGAGCGTGAATTTGCCCTTGGGAAATAACCCAAACAGGCATAAAGGAGACAAAGTTATTATTATTATTATTACATTTATTATTATTATTATTATTATTATATATATTTATTATAATATATAAGCATGAATTTAAACACAGGCCACATGAAGGGGAACATTGCACACATGGCTGTGATTAGTTTGCTCGTCATCTTGTTGGACAGTGTGCACACGTGCATGAGCAGCAGTCCTGCAGGAAGGTCACACTGCGTGACACTCAGCAGGACAATGACATTTCATACCAGTGGCCGTGTGTGTGTGTGTGTGTGTGTGTGTGTGTGTGTGTGTGTGTGTGTGTGCGTGTGTGTGTGTGTGTGTGTGTGTGTGTGTGTGTGTGTGTGTGTGTGTGTGTATGTGTGTGTGCGTGCATACGTGCATATGTGCATGCATACGTGCGTGTGTGTGTGTGTGTGTGCATCATCACAGTACAGTAAATAAACCCCAAGGTAGGCCCGTCACAATTACTACATAATCGGCTGATGGCCATTAGTTGAGTTAATCACAATTATTTTGTCATAATCGTCAGAATCATTTCCATTCATGCGTATGAAGACAAGCAACAACACGGCTATTTTCACAAAACATTAAATAAATGAGGGAAAAACAAAAGTATAAAATTATTAAATGCATGGCCATAGCAGTGTTACGTTTTTCAGCATATTTTGATTTAGTCTTAGTCTTAGTCTTCTGAAATTCTTTAGTCAAAACCTGCTGGACGGCACGGAACGGTAAAAACATTAAATATTTCAACATTGATGCCGTCTGCCGTTACCGTCGCTGGTTCTGGCTGCCGGGCCGTCCTGTTCTGTCCTGCTCCCGTCCACTAAAATGAAGTCCGGTTTGCCGTAAACCGCTTTCCTGATCCCATGTGAATGCAGCATAAGTCAAATACATTTTAGGTTTGAATATGCAATACAGACACAGATTTATAGCTTTAATATGAAACAGGATCAAATGACTGAAAAAGACCTTGATCTTATGGCCTGCTCTCCTGAAAAGGTATGCAGTGCATACTGCAGATAAGACATTCATTCAAGCCAAGGCAAGCTGATCTACAATGTTCTTTAAAAATAGATCTACGGAACACATAACTCTGAAGTCTGAACAAGTGAACAAGTTATTGTCTTCTACTGTCAAAATCCAAAAGAAAAAGTGCAATTCTCAAAAGAATAAACAAAACACCATCTTGGCTGTAATAATGCTGTTGCACATGGTACCTACATTAGGCGCCTAAATGCAGCAAGTACAATACTTCTGTTAGTAAAACTGCTAGGGCTAGGCTACAATGCCTTAGTGTGTGTATAGTACAAAATCTCTGCTCTACAAATGAAGTATTCAATATCACAAACAAAACAATGCTATGGTGAGCATCTGACTGACATTGCTACTCTGAGTACTCTGTACAAAATCAATACATTTTGAAAATAACAGATATGTGGAGTGCCATTCTCAATTCTTAAATGTAAAATAAAAAAATGTATTGGCTATAATGCCATTGCACTCACAGATTAAAAAATACTCCTTACTTAGTCTTATGATTTAGTCTCTATTCACATTTAGGGCTCTATTTTCGTCCACCTTAAACCCCTTATCCCTAAACTTCTTTTCATTTTTTTACTATTTTGAAAAACATTTTCGAATAGTTCAACTAGCCGATTGGCTATTTTAACTAGGAATAGTCTTTAGTGAAGTGTCTGGTGCTGGGAATCTGGTGCAGCGCACAGGTCCTGGGTGCACCTGGTGAGAGCAGGAGAGGACCTGGTGAGGCGTAGGAGGTGCCCGGCCAGGAGTCAACCCACAGTGCCTAGTCCCCGTCGGATGGCCCACCCAGTACCACACAGCAGAGTAGTTCTGGAGCAGCGGACTGTGTGTCACTGGTTTTTCCCTAATGAGACTGATCGAGGGTAGCTACTGGGACGTAAGTCGGGACTTGATCACCCCGGCTGGGTCACCCGAGTGACGGGGTATGATGTTGGAAGACCCGAAACCCCGATGACCTTGGGATACATCACTGAGGATACGTCCCAGTTGCATCCTTGCGATGTTTTTTTAGTTCGTTGTTTAGTTCTTAGTCCCATTTAGTCTTCTGAAAAACCTTAGTCGACTTAGTCTTTAGTCTTAGTCGACAAAATTAACACTGGGCCGTAGTACATTGTTATTGGTACCTGTCATTTCTGTGTATTTGTAAGACATCTGGTCACATCTGCCCCTGTGCATTTTTGAGGGCGCTAGCCCTCCAATGTCTGGCTTTCACTCGTGACATCATGTGGAAGCCAAGCCTATATGGTCTTTCGATGTTTGCTTTAACCCATTTTGGGCGGGAACCCCTTTTGGTGTTTTCAAGCATTCTGTTATACTTTAGCTATTGAAAATAGCAGATCTACAAGCTCATGAACTTGTAGGTCTGCTATTTTTTTTTAAATCGTAAAAATGCGGCACAAATCTTTGAATATGTGTATATTCTCTCAGAGGCCTAAATGGGTTAAGCAGCCCCCCCCCCTGTTTTCAGCATCTCCCCCGGTGACGTCACGTGGCAGCCACAGTGGGTGACCCTCACTTCACACGAGTGTTCATTTCTTTAGGCCTATAAGGCAAACATAAATGTCATTTTGAGTAATATGTTCCACTGTTCAATGTAAAAAAATAAATAAAAATAATGGCCCACTCAATTTTCATGATGGTGACAGGTCTGCCAGAAGGGATGCGGGTAGGCCTGTCACCATCATGACATTTTATTTAACCATTAATGTTTTACAAATATCTGAGATTAACGATTTAACTGAGGTTTTGGAACATTGGAACATATTGGAACATAAACAAAAAAAACATTTCTGTTTGGTTTTTAGGCTTCGTATGTATAAGCCGAGTCAATCTTGCTCATGTAGGTTAATCAATTAATCGAGAAGAGCAGTTTTTAAAACATTATTTTATATGTCTTAGTCTGATTAACCACTTAAACCCTGTATTAGAGCCGATCTACAAGCTCACAACACATTGCATCGTGTTGTAAATAAGGCAAAAGTTTGAAAATAATACAATTTATTTGAAAGGGAGGGAGTATTTGTCACTGCTGCTGAACTTTAAGCGAGAGAGAGAGAGAGAGAGAGAGAGAGAGAGAGAGAGAGAGAGAGAGAGAGAGAGAGAGAGAGAGAGAGAGAGAGAGAGGGAGAGGGAGAGGGAGAGAGAGAGGGAGAGGGAGAGGGAGAGGGAGAGGAGAGAGAGAGAGAGAGAGAGAGAGAGTGAGAGAGAGAGAGAGAGAGAGAGAGAGGGAGAGGGAGAGGGAGAGGGAGAGGGAGAGGGAGAGGGAGAGGGAGAGGGAGGAGTGAGAGAGAGAGAGAGAGGGAGAGGGAGAGGGGAGAGCGAGAGAGAGGAGAGAGAGAGTGAGAGAGAGAGAGAGAGAGTGAGAGAGAGAGAGAGGAGAGAGAGAGGGAGAGAGAGAGAGAGAGAGATTTGGCCTCTCTCAACTTCAGCGATTCGCGCATCAATAATAGCCATCACTCTCTGACAGCTATTGTAATCTTTAACCTTCAGTATCACTTGAGCACCAGTTATCACAGATGAACAAGAGCATTGTGTAGTTATGAGATAAGCCATGTTCAGCAAAATATCTAATCTGATCTGAAAGAAATTCAGGCTCCTGATGATCATGGAGGTGTCTCACAAATACAGTTGGAGGCCATCGATATTGTCCTTTTCTTTTTGCTGAGGTTTGCGTGATCTGCGCAAAAGGACAGTTAACCCATTTTGGGCGGGAACCCCTTTTGGTGTTTTAAACATTATGTTATAATTTAGCTATTGAAAAATAGCAGATCTACAAGCTCATAGCGCGCCACCGAGTGGCGCGCTACGAGCTTGTAGGTGTGCTATTTTTGAAAAATCGTGAAAATATTTCTTTCAGGAAAACTGGAGGATTTAGAAGGATTTTTTAAATTTTGAGGTCAGGCCTAAATGGGTCAAATGATAAGGGACAATATCGGTGGCACCCAACTGTACATCATTATTCCACACAGTAACATTTGCCCCAAACCCAGTGCAGCCAAGAACAGCCAACAGGATGAAAAATAATCCTCTTTTTATTCCTATATAGGCTACAGCACATTATGCACGGAGGAGATTAAACTGGTGAATTCTTTTACACACGGAAATCCTTTCAGTGACAAATTCACACTGTTATAGATAGAGGATTTGTTTGGACGGCGCTGCCGCTGCCTGCACTGTTTAACCGAGAGAAAGACTGGCCATTATGCATTATCTTTATGCAAAAATAATGCATTCTCTCCTCGCTCACACCTTGCAAAATATTGACTATTTGTTGAGTATTCCAGTTGAAGGTGCTCCAGGATGCAACCACCTTGACACATTTTGATATGAGTTTCTTTTATTTGACACCCCGGGACGCCTCATTAAAATGCAAACATTTGATGCGTACGACATTTGTCTATGAAAAAGCTGGATTTATGTACCGTAGGCATGTCGCTGAGCTCTCAAACATGAAATGAATATTTTGCTGTCGGGTGAATCAATATCAGAATAATCTTTATTGTCACATCACAGTTTTAACAGGTAGCTGTTAAAACTCTCTTATCTTATTTACAATACAAGTAAGGGGTTTTCAGAGTTTCACAAACCTAGGGTGGAAACCTTGTACGTCCACACCTCGCGTTGAGAGCTTGTAGATCTGCTATTTTCACTACTTTTGTGCGACACTCTTGTATGATGAAGTAGGGCATTCATTTACGTAAGGATGAAATATGGAGATACAAGGTTTCAAGGCTGACAGCAGAACAGGACACAAGAAACACTTTCCTGGGGGTTTTATGTGTGTAATGTGTGTTTTTAGATATTTTAGCCTATGACGCCATGTTCATGACCAAAAACCTGTCATGAAAATGTGGTTTCACTTCCTTCCTGGACTACAAGTCACACCTCCACGCAGCCTCCCCCTCTCTCCACAAGGAGGGGCAGTGCAGGCAAAGCATTATGGTCATTGTAGGAATTCAACAGTCCAGTCAAACACACAGACTTCATTATTTTTCTGGCCATATAGGGTGCAAATTTCAAATTGTGCCGCTGTTATCTACTACAAATAGTGACATTAAGTGACTGCAGTTTCTTCCAGCGGTGAAATGTCCCTTTAATATCAATGTTTCATGCTCGTACATAAACATACATAAACTACAACTTACATAAACTAGAATTCAATTGGATAATTAAGCACAAATGCATAAGAGGGAGTGTTTAGGGCCGATTCATACTCCTATAATAGAGCCGAATAAAAGTCGGTTCGGCTCTGTAGAGCCTACAATGTGACGTCATTTGAGGTTCGGGGGGGGCGGGGGTACCGTCCTAAAGTCGGCTCTTCGGTGCTACTGAAGATTTCTGACGAGCCGAAATCATTTCGGCACTACAGCGCCGAAACAGCGGTAAAATAGAAGTATGAATCGGCCCTTAGACGGACTGATCAACAGAACTCCAGAAACACACTGTATATACAGTAGCACAACCTCACTGCTATTACGGTAATTACGCCACAGTTTCTATTAATATTATAATTAGAAAATGTTGCTACCAACAGCAGCTGGTGGCTGTTGCTAGGTTACAGGTAAGGTAAATAAGGAGGGTGGTTTTAGAATCGTATATGGGGCGATATTGCTACTCATTAGAACGGCTCTCATCACAATGCGAGGTCAGAGGCAGCTATGGTATAATTATGAATACATTTAAATAGACTGAACTCTAATCCGCTATTTCGGCGTGCAGCACCGGTGTACGACGCGCCGGAGCATTGCTCAGTGCACAGACCCCCGCTCCCCACACAAGCAAAGGTCTTTCTAAACTATGAAAATCAGACAGACCTAATACACAAACTATAAGAAATATTAATAATAATAATAATAATAAATACGGAATACTACATTTTCAACCAACAAAGTTATCTCACATAGCAAAGACTCTGTATTTCTCTCAAACACATTACATTCAAAGACACGCTCGCGCACACACAAATGCAGGCAGGCACACAGAGTACGACCGGGTTAGACCCAGAGGGATGTGTTTGCCCCTGTGTGTGTTTGCCCCTGTGTGTGTGTGTGTGTGTGTGTGTGTGTGTGTGTGTGTGTGTGGTGTGTGTGTGTGTGTGTGTGTGTGTGTGTGTGTGTGTGTGTGTGTGTGTGTGTGTGTGTGTGGACTGGACTGGACATGACATGGTGTGGGGAGTGCAGAGTGAGAGCAGAGCCAACCTGCGGTGACATCTCTAAAGGACACGAGATAATCTACGTGACACTGCCACTGATAGGAGGACACGTATTGATCTAAAAAGCAGCAGGTCTAAAATTAGAGCCCAGTACATTCACAGTCAAATCCATAGTGTTAATTCAATCTATTTGAAACTCTGAGAGTAAACAAACGTGTTGGCATTGGTACCCTCTCAGACTTAAATGAACACTGTTACAGTGTTGTGATGCACCAATCCAGTCACCTAAACCAGTGCAATTCCAAACAATGGGTTAAGAGTCGGGACCCTTTCTTTGTGTCCTGCTGTACAGGTATACGTTTTTCAAATTTCAAAACAATTATAATCATAAAAAACAAAAACAAATTTCAAACAAGCTTCAAAAGCTTTTCAGGAAAAAAAGAAAAGGAAAAAAAAGAAATATATATGTACAGTATGTGTATATTATATATAGCTTTTTTAAGAAATAGTGACACTAGATCAAATATGGCTTAAGTGGTTAATTCATTCTGTAAGAATTAACTATACGTTTGGGTGGTGGGGAGACGCTAAATTCATCTTTTGGGTCTCTCGAGCTGAGAACATTTGGGAACCCCTATCTAAGCCAATGGGCACACCGCCACTCACAGAGTAAAGATCAAAGCTTTGATGATGGACAGGCCAACTCTAATAGTCCCGAATGAAGCCAGTCCCATAGCGTAGAGGGGCCCCATGCCTCTGACCCAGGCCACCCTCCCTTCATCCTCTCCTCTCCCTGAGATAACAGAGACATTCCTCAGCTCGTTCCCCTGCCTCGCCACAAGCCTCTCCCTTAATTCCAGTGGAGTGTGTGGAATGCTGGCCAGCGGTGGAGCGCAGCAGCCAGGCAGTGGTGGGGGATCGCAGCAGAGGAAATGAAGCACATTAGGAGGCAGAGTCTGAGTCTGCTCTACGGTTCCTGAGGGGAGAAGGTATACCTGCGTGCATGGAAGCAGCAGGACAGACCAACAAATATGCACGCACACACTGCGGCTGGGCAATCGAAAACCGATATTTAGAACCAATAACCGACTTACCGGTATAAACCGAATAATTGAGAAGCAAGGTTTTTGGGGGTATTCTTTTGTATTCTCCAATATACCAATATTATTAATTGGACTCAATAGATTAGTGTGATTATTAAGCACTTAACCCTGTGTTACACTTTGTTGCGCAATGGTGACCTTGACCTTGACCTCCTTCATTAATCATAATTGAGGCAAAGATTTGAAATAATCGCGATAATGATTTGAAGTCATATGCCCAGCACGCACGCACGCACGCACGCACGCATGCACGCACGCACGCACACACACACACACGCACACGCACACACGCGCGCACACACACGCCCACGCACACACACACACACACGCACACACGCACACACGCGCGCACGTGCGTATGCGGCCATATTCCGTGCAATCTGTGACAGGGGCATCCTTGTCCATATGTTGTAGATACCGCAGATACAGTATGTGGTTGGATTAAACCATGAAAGCAAATTGAAAACTGTAGTACAAGTGATGATCACTGGAACAAGCAAGTCAAACAGGTCAGTACAGTACCAATTACAGGCAATCTCAAGAAAGGGATAATAAATTCAAAATGTCACGACAATACTTCATCAGTGTGCTCAGTATAAAATAAATCTAATGTTTAGATCAGAGGCAGTGTATGTTTTCATTCTTATAATGTTTGACGTACAATTTTGTTTTCTTTTGAGGTGTATACCTCCTGCTCTGTGTTTCTGGGTGTAGCCTACAAACACTGCCTCATTTCTCAGTGGACTGTAAGACTATACCCTGATGTCTATCTAGCTCCCCTCACTCACACAGAAAATTAGGGGCCGAATTCCAGAAAGTCGGACGCTGGAGTATTAGCTGAGAGAGAGAGAGAGAGAGAGAGAGACAGAGACAGAGACAGAGACAGAGACAGAGACAGAGACAGACAGACAGACAGACAGACAGACAGACAGACAGACAGACAGACTGACTGACTGACTGACTGACTGACTGACTGACTGACTGACTGACTGACTGACTGACAGACAGACAGACTTGATTGGCTGGGGGATAAACGCAATCATGAGGGAGACGTGTAGTATACTGTAGGTCAGGTGGAACCATGTAAAAAGGTGCACAGAGCAACCTGAAGAACCATGGACAAAAAATGAATGATGAAACAGGACAGCACTGCACAGCTGCGTGACTGGGACCGTTAGAGAGTGATAAACAGTCCAACGGGAGGGTAAAAAAGATGAAGGGATGAAGAATGATATACGGCGCAGTAGCCTAGTCGAGCCTCCCCCTGTAAATCTCCACCACAGCTTCATACTTGTAGGAAATCAATTCTCTTCATTGGTTGCTGCTATATTTATGGCTCACACCATCAGGGATAAGCCATCAGCGGCCATGATGACGAGGCTGCTGTTTGAGAAGGGAACAGGGGGGCTGGGGTGGGGGGGGGGGGGGGGGGGGGGGGTGGGTATCACCAATACATCCAGCCGCCTCCCCTGAGAACCAAGTAGAGCCTCGGCTCTTATTGGAACCCATCCTACAAATCTAACGTTTTCACACTTTATCACAGAGGCTCTGGCAGAACGCCGTGTGAATATCTAATGGACCCGCTGACTGTGCTGCTTTATCTACGAGAATGTGTAATTACATTTGACTCTGTATAAACTAATCTCTGCAGCTTTAAACTTGCTTGCATAATTACCTTTGAATTCATTCATTCATTCAATTAAATGCACTTTTTTGCTGTTTTACTGAGTCCCTGGCATGAATGACCTTTAATTCATTCATTCAATTAAATGCACACATTAAATGCATGTGACGTGTCAAACTAGTAGGTTTTTATGATTTCTAATCCATTCCAAGCATTAGTTTTGCACGAAAAGCACTCCTTGAGCTAAAAGCGGCCATAGCCGTCATCACAAATGTGTCAGCATATTTGGGCACATTTGGGCAAGTGGCTATGGCCGATGTGTGTGTGTGCGTGTGCGTGTGCGTGTGTGTGTGTGTGTGTGTGTGTGTGTGTGTGTGTGTGTGTGTGCTATTCTCTGGCAAATTGTCAGCAATTTTCACAATTTTCAATAGCGCCCTAAAAGTATAGTAAATACAAATCTGTGTGTGTGCGTGCGTGCGTGCGTGCGTGCGTGCG
This sequence comes from Electrona antarctica, assembly GCF_951216825.1. Taxonomy (NCBI): domain Eukaryota; kingdom Metazoa; phylum Chordata; class Actinopteri; order Myctophiformes; family Myctophidae; genus Electrona; species Electrona antarctica. The sequence goes on along the minus strand of NC_136808.1, from coordinate 16,329,903 downwards.
TGCGTGCGTGCGTGCGTGCGCATGCGCATGCCTGTCTGAGTGACAGTCGCTCTGATGTCCCTCCAACATGCTGACTCTTCACACAGAGAACAGGGTATCCAAAATGACACTGTCACACAGTTGTCACTTTAAAGTGTGCGTGTGACTTTGACACACAGGCTGGGTTCAGGGTGACTCGGCTTGTCCCCCATGATCTGGTATCACTCTGTGTGTTTTCAGCCAGAACATTCCCCCCCCAACCCCCCCCCACCCCCCCAAGAGTCAGTGTTTCATCCAGTGGTGGGCACTGCAGTAACCATTTACTCGAGTTCTGTACTTAAGTACAGTTTTGCGGTACTTTTACTTTACCAGAGTTTTTACATTTTTCAATCGGCCTACTTTAATTCGACTCCACTGCATCTCTTAATCACTATTTTATACTTCGGCTATTCGAAGAAATTGCTGCTATCTTCGAGGAATTCGGACAGATTTGCAAGTACATCTTGATCAATACTTTTGTACTTTTATTCTAGAACAAGTTTTTACTTAATCGCTTAAACCCCATGCATTCCTATATTGTGGGGAATCTTTCGCTGAAAATGGCAGATCGACAAGCCGTCATGGGGTTTAAGTAGTTAAGTAAAAAACGGTGAGTACTTTTTCTGTACGTTTGGTGTCCTCATACAGTACGGTACCTGCCAGCCCTGCCCTCCTGCATGCCTCTGTGTCTGCCGGTGCACTGCAGGACTAAACAGGAGGCTGAGGAGCGTTATTAAAAGAAAACAAAGGAGGGATGCTGGGATATGTGGACAGTTAATCCACTCTGTGGGAGCCTCCACTGGACACAAATGTGGATACTGTACCAATCTCTATTATATGTCCTTAGCAACGATTATTATTATATTGTTGCTGCCAGGCAGAAAGTTCCTCCATATTTTAACTTCTTGGGTTTTTTTGGGGGTTTTTTACTACTTTTTGTCAACTGATTGTGAACGAGGGACCACCATCCGGACTTAGAATCAACATGGTTGATTCTACTGTTCACTGTTCACTGTTGTGAGCACTGTCTGTTAGTGCTTTTGTAACACTTGCTATGCATCCGACTCCCATGTGTATACATCCCACTGTTTCTCAACCATTTACTACTAATAATTTCCTATTAACTATGACTCAACCAGACAATCCGGTACACTCCCCCCTCTTGAGATTCTAACTCCCTTTTTCTGTTGAATTTCTTGTCAGTAAATAACTACATGGACGGTCATCATAGGTCACCAGGTCATTCACTTCACGGTTTCTCAACTAGTGGAAAGAAAATGAAAAACAAATCAGGTCAGGGACCACATGCAATACCTCCACGGACCACCAGTGGTCCCTGCCCCTGCCCTACTTGATCATACTAGTACAGTTTTGCAAGCTCTAAACGTGGCGCAAAGCGAAGTGTTTTGAGCTTGTAGATCTGCTACTATTGATATTTTTATTTGAATCCTGAAACGTAACAGTTTAGGACATAATGAGGTTTCCACCCGACACAGACAATATTCATTACTTTTTGATTTTTAATTCAGTGTTTATTATTATTTTATATTTTTATATATCAACAAAATTGATTAACCACTCAAGCCCTATTTCATAATTGTCACACAACAGGGTCATGCAAAAATAGAAGAAAACAGCAGATCTACAAGATACAAGCTTTTTTTTTAAAGTCTCACAACAAAATACTTTTTGAGAGATTATATTTCATAATCTATTAAATTGATCATTTCAATAATGAACTGTTGCGCCCCTACGGTCTTGGTCTGACTTACAGTAGTAAGTCCACCCCTTGAGACTTCAAGCATGTTGGCCACACAATGAAGAAAGGAATGCTATCTTCAAGCAATGCAGTACCCTTTTCTCACAATGGCAAGTCATTACAGTTGACACCAAGGGCCACCAGAACGCCAAGGAGAACAAACAGGTACAGTAGACCCGTGGTTCTCAAAGTGGGGTCCGGAGACCCCCAGGGGTCCTTTGTGGGGTTCCAGGGGGTCCCCAGCTAAATGTGTTAATACATGGTCAAAATCTTGAAAATGTGTGCAAATCTTGAATATATAATGATATATATTTTTAAAGCAAACATTTTTAATTCAAATCTTTGCTTCTTTGGATTTTTTCAGATGGGGGTTTTACATTAATTTTGTGGGGGGGGGGGGGGGGGGGTCCTTGACATTTTTGAGAATCACTACAGAAGAGAACGTAGGAGGAGGCAGATGACTCAAGGTCATGAAATAGAAAGGCCTTAATTAGAACATTGTCTGTCAATTGAAGGAGAGGTGAGACGCACCGGACCTGAGTTCAACCCCCTGACTTTACTCACCCTCCACTGCTACACTGTAAAAACCTGTGTCCATTTTGGTTACATATCGCTGTCGGGCAGAAAGCTTGCATCTGCATTTCTACTTTTTATGTTTTCTCGTAAATCAATGCCCTACTGTGTGTCATACAAGAGTGACACACAAAGGTACAGTGAAAATAGCAGGGGTCGGCTATTTAGGCTATATTTAAATAAAATAAGTTTTCAATGAAAGAACGAACAAAGGTTATTTTTTCTCCATTTCCTGAAAAGTAACGGTTTCACTTTCCATCTGACAGGGAGTACACTCTGATTGTGCTAAAGTTTTGATTGTGTAGTCCAGTGGTTCTCAACCTTTTTCATGTCAGAGAAGAGAAGATTTAGGTTAAAAAAAAATCTGAATTATTCAAAATGTTTCACAATTTTCAAAAAATAGCAAATGTACTGTACAAAAGTAACGTACTGTGAGCCTGTAGATCTGCTATTTTTGAATAGCCAACATATAAACGGATAAAGTTGTTTAAAATTACTGTGATGCTACATGAATTACTTTTGCCTGTGGACCTCCTAGAACCCCCAAGGACCTCTGGGGGTCCCCAGACCACACTTTTAGAACCACTGGTGTAGGCAGTGCATGAGATCCCCCGTGGCACTTGCTGTAAGGTCGATTTCAGTTAATTAAATCTTCTGTCATCTGCAATACGCTGTAAAAACACAGAGGGAGCCACAGCAGGCATCGACACTGCCAATTTGTGCAAAGTGTCAAAGTGTCAATGTTTGGATGTTTGTGTTTAAAAGTCCAAGCCCCAAGAAACTTAATTGAAATGGATTAAAACTCTTCCAGAGAAGCATTAAAAAATGGAATGTGCCTACTTCATTTAAATATCAAAACTCTGCCCATTTCAAAATTATGCAAAGACGATTGCAGGATAGAACACCATCATTTGTGTCCACCTCCCGCAGAAGAAAGTATTACCACAAGCAAAATACGTAGATTTATCAAAATCAGAACATGACCCTGTGTGTAGAAGGGAAGAAAGGAGTCCAAATAAAATAACTAACTCAGTATAGAGGATTTAAGTGGTTAAATGATGGTATGGTACAGTATGTTACCTAACATATAGAGAGTATGCGCATGCTTAAAGTGAATGGCACATCGAGTGGCAAATCGAGTGGCAAAGCAACAGGCAAAGTGAGTTTAACATCGTTTAATGTTGTTTAATGCAATCAGATATGACTTTTCTGTGTGGATGTATGGGCTGTCAAGGCCAGAAAGTAGTTTTTGACACTCAGTAGGCGTTCCTGCATAACTTCCTGGTTTGATGATGATGTCATGCGCATACCCTCTATAGGCTGACAGAATAGCTATAACGGCTCACCAGGGGTCAAAATCCCCAAGTATATTGTCAAGTGGGCTGGAATTAGAGTCATTTCCCACCCTGAATAGGAAGTGAACAGGTCAGACCTCTCAGCACACATGCAGTAACCACTGTTGAAATCTTTAGTGGTGAAAGTGTGCCCTCTGCAGGTCAAAGTCTTCTCAACTGTTTCTCAAAGAGATTGACTGTAGTGTATGACATCTCCAGCTGCACATCTTATCACTGTAAACACTGGTTCACTGTCGGGCAGAAACCTTGTATCTCCCATATGTCAACGTATGTTTTTTCATAAATGAATGCTCTACTTTGTCATACAACAGTGTTGTGTGAAAGAAGCAAACATAGCTAATGACTAAGTTCACAATGTGTCGTACAGCACAAGAACGGTTTAGACTAGAGAGACATTAAGACATTTTGAAGAATGTCTATGTTGAAGTGTAAAACATTTCACTTTCTCAGTTTTCACAGGCCAGCCACCCACACACCACAGGATTCAGACTAGAGCATGCACATCATTCCTGATGTTTCATTATCAAGCAGTTGCACACGCACACATTTTTACATTTTCATGTAAGGATGCCAAATGCAGTCTATTTGGCCACAGAGCCTATCTGAAATGTTTTGTGCCAGGGACACACTGAAGAGATTAGTGTGAATTTGTTTCAAAATTATTCAATCCCCCCCCCCCCCCCCACACACACACACACACACAATTTGTCTTGATTAAAAAAATATTTATTTTATTTCTGAAATTGCATATCTATAAGCTCTCAACGGCTAGTATTGTGACAACTTGTGAGCTTGTAGATTGGCTATTTTTTGAAAAGCCAAAGTATAAATATTTTTTTTTAGCAAGAGTTTTGTCCCCTCAGCCATTGCGGCATTACCATTAAACAAACTGCCCGGTTAATAGAATGTGTGTAGTGGGGACCTCATGTATTGTCTTGATGTTGTGTCGTGTGATATGTTGTTTTGTGACTGTGAAGGCAAATATCTCTTTGGGGACATTGAAGATTACAATTAGAATACAGAAACTTTAGAGATTAATCAGCATGAAATATTCTGGCTTGACGCCCCAGAGAAAAAAGCAATACCCTGATCTCGGCTCTATAGTAATTATTTGACTGTACTTTCATTATGTTAGGATTCACAGGGTACGGCATGAACTCTAAATTCCAATCCTTCAATACTTTTCCTCATATTAATAAAAAATGGGTCACATTAATACCCATTAATACTATGAAATCTAAATTGATTAAAGTAAGGCTTAGAGTGGAACTGGTCAGTTTGTGATAATAAGTCCTGTTCTCTCTCTACAGCCCCCTCAACTTTAGCTAAATGATGAAAATGTCCTGTCAGCGAGAGGCACAGGCAATCTCTTCCACGCTTTAATGGAATTGGGACTGAGGGGACATTGCAGACACGCAAAACTGCAAAGCAGAGTCCATCGCTCCGTTGGTATAGTGTCCTGAAATAGCAACCTTGATCCTAATGGTGCACAGCAGCATAGTAGGCTCTGACACACACACACACACACACACACACTGACTGCTGATGAATCCACCCTGAGAGACCCTCCGAGTCCCCGGGCAACAACTAGTGCTCATGAGACACACATGCACGTGCACGCATGCACGTGCACGCACGCACACACACACACACACGCACGCACGCGCACGCACGCACGCACGCACGCACGCACGCACGCACGCACGCACGCACGCACGCACGCACACACACACACACACACACACACACACACACACACACACACACACACACACACACACACACGCACACGCACACGCACACGCACACGCACACACTCCTGTCAACCCTGAACTGTTTTTTCCCTCTTTTTTCAGATTCATCTTCCTTGGCTCTGCTCCTCTTGGCAGATAAGACACCACAAATCCACATGGGAGGGCATTCTGAGCTCCCCCAGTGGCGGCTTGCTTTACACACTTTCACATTTCTCTGTGGCTAGTTTAGTTCAGAGGTAAAGTAAAAGTCAAATGTGAAAGGAGAGTCCCTCCTCATCCTCAGAGGTGCCTGTGTGGAGGAAAGAGGTGGACATGCTTCAGTGCTTGTGGTTAGAGTGTCCACCCGGGGATTGGGAGGTGATGGAGATACACCAAGGAAAGACTATAGAAAATGGAACACAATGCTTCCCTGCTTGGCACTCTGAGCATCAAGCCACTTCATGCTACAGAAACAGCTGAGATAGGCTCCTGCCATACATGGCTTGGGAACCATTGCTTAGTAGCAGTGATAGGACTGCTTGAGAAAGACAACGCACGCACGCACGCACGCACGCACGCACGCACGCACGCACGCACGCACGCACGCACGCACGCACGCACGCACGCACGCACGCACACGCACACGCACACGCACACACACACACACACACACACACACACACACACACACACACACACACACACACACAGAAATGGCAAATGGTGAAGCATGAATTATTGCTTTGTGCAGCACTGCCAAAGACATGTCATGTGGACAAATGCTCTTCCCTTACTTACACTATGGGCTAGCTTATACAAAAGTGTGACATGACACATTTTTCAGGTGAAAGTCAGTTATTTTCCAAGGCACATTGTAGCCGATGTTAGCACACCCATTCTGTTTGTCTGTGTCCCCAATTGTGGCCTGACCATCACCATATATGGGCATGTTATTTGTGACATCCATTGACCCACCACAATCAAGGCGATTTTAATCTAGCATAGGATGACCACATTCATGTTTTGTTCAATTCAAGAGGTGCTGGCTGCTGGGATATACTTAATGTGATTTTCAGTAATAATAACACAGAAGAAACCAAAAAGCTAAACCTATTTCATACCAACAGATTGCCTGATCCCTCCACTGGATCTGTATTGCAATCTAATGCGCTCTTAAAGCTCTGCACAAATTCAGTTGAAAACTAATGGAAATATGCGTGCACAGTTTCACCGCAATCGGACGCTGCGTTCATGATTTGCGACATTTTGTACAAAACGGGCCACTCCTGGAAGCCAATCTTAGCCAATCAGGTGCCCAGGTGTGAGAAATCAAACAGAGCCGTCTTGATCACATGACTATAGAGATCATGTGTACCAGATACACATGATCTCTAAAAAAATATTTTACATAAATCTGCCACCTGGTAGCACTATAAAGAGCAGATCTGAAAAATACACAGCAAAGGTTTTGCTTGGCTTATAGGAGTGTGAATACAAAGTTTTACACAGATCGGTGCATGCAGTTATACTGTAGGTAAAAACATGAATAGGCCAGTTATAGCGCCACCATGAGGCTGATTTGAGAGTTTTCAAGTGGCATTTATTCCTCGGCCTAGTGGGAATGTGCATGCAAAATTTCACGGAAATCACGCAATGTGTTCATGATTTGCGACATTTTGTTCAAAACGGAGCACTCCTGGGGCCAATCAGGATGGAGTATGAAAAATCTGAAAGACTATGGTTGGCTATAGAGAGACTGTGTACTCAACGTGCATGATGTGTTTGGACAAATCTGTAGACGTACTGTCAAAAAAAACGTTTTGCAAAAATCGGCCGCCTGGTGGCGCTATAACATGCCCATGTTTGAAAGACGATGCCAGAGATTAGCTGTCCACAGACGGGGTACCATGCCTTTCGGCCTGGTACAGATACAAATATTTGTTATTATGGGTATCTAAAATGCTATTACTTTTAAGATATTTTGTAAGCTAATTCGTTTGGGATATTGTAAAGGTGGAGAGGGTCTATTTGTATTACAGACTCAGAGCAGAGGTCAGATGAGGCCAATGAGAGGAACAGTGAGATAATGTGAAAGAATAGTATTTCCATTTATAAATATTGACAATGACAATAAAGTGTAATATAATCTCAAACAAAAGAACGGCTTAATCTAACATACAGTATTCCAATAGCTTTTAAAATATCAAAAATCTGAGAATACAAAACACCTGCAGACTGGCTTCACAAAAATACCTTTTCAATCACAAAATGACAAAAATACAATTCATTTCAGTCGGGTTCACACAGGTTCTGTTGTCGTGTTTTAGAAAGTGAGTGATCATCATGAATGTGTTTCATCACTACTTAGGCTACATTAATAAAAATGAACAATTGTTGAATGAAAAACAACAATGAAACTACAGTGAAATGAATGTGCGTGTGCTGTTATCTGTTGAGTGGGAGAGGCACGAGAGATTGGATGGGAACATAATTTAAAACTCTAATCATAATTTGGTCTCCTGTCTCCCTCCTGTCGTTGTTGACCACATTCTACTAATCTCTTGTTTAGATGCGGCCAGGGATGCTTTTCAAAAACCAAGAGTAATCCCAAAGTTTATTCTAATGTTGAGATTATCACCTATAAGCACAGCACTTTAGCGAGGCAAAGCACAATAGGCAGTCCAATGTTGCATTTCGCGTCCATCCAACAACTGCTCGATAAGCGACTCTAAGTATTTCTAAGTATTTACTGTATTTAAGACCTTGCTGTAACAACCAGATGTTCAGTTTTGCCTATAATTATTAAGACATATCTTCTGGTGGCATTTTGGGATAGGGCATGTGGTACTGTGTATTCTGTATGTCTTTGCAACAAAATGGGATTCATCTGTGATTTCATAGTGGAAAAATAACATATTGTAACGGATTATAACTTTTCTCTAGCAGCTAAGCCCGATGTCCTTAATAACAACCGTGGTTGATGGAACTTGAATGTATTGTATATGTCTAGCTTCAAGTTAATAAGTATGGTTATTAACATGTCACATCACGGTAGACATCTTTCAGGTATGAGGTGTCATCACCAGCACTAACGATGATTGAGCACCTGGTATTGCTACTTCCTCCCCTCTTTAAAACCACACTGATGAAGGCTGGATAGCCTGTCATCTGTCATCTTTGTCATCTTCAGGGAGATGGAACAATAAGAAATGACTTTTATTTATGAGTGCAACCGTCCATGTTATGATTCATTCTGCTGGATTCACTAAACTGGAAAGAATGTTCTATAAATGAACCTACTACACCAATAAGGTGGGGTCCTGCAGGCCAGGGACAACTAGGGGTCCAAGTAGAATTCTGAGAGTGTGCAAATGGAACGGTACCCTTTACATCGAAAGGAGGTCTCATTCACTGCTAGTGTTTTTATTTTTTCTCCTTTGTACATGTGCTTGTATTTGTTGATGACATGTATTACTGCGTTATATTGTATGCTACGTTGATGAATTGAATATATATATAGGACCACAATGGAAACAAGTCCCCAGGACTTGTTTGTGTTATCCGTTTAGCCTGTACCACGTTCTGTTTACATTTCTGACTAATACATTATTCAACCAATCAATGAATCAATCAAAAAACACTCAAATTAACAAGTGGAGATTGGGGTCCATAGAGTTAAAAAAAAACACACTTGTGTGAAAAGAGGGGCGTCCACTGTATTTATATCAGCCAGATGATGTCTTACTTTATCATTTACTGCCCTAAAACATTAAAGTCTATAGACTCTAGCTGGCAAAAAATGTCATCATAACTGCCAACATTAAAATCCCATAGACTTTGCTGCCACATGACGTAATTTCAGAAAGCCATCCATTGAAAAAAGAAAATCACACCCGTGTGAAGTGAGGGGGCTCTTATCATATAGTACATCATCATGCATCATCTCATACTGGCCAATCAGAATGCCTGTTGCCACAAAAATCATATTTGGCGGACATTTGACCTCATTTCTCTTTTCATTGTCGATGGCAAATATGAGACGCGTGGGGACAAGATGACGTAAATTTTCCCTTCATTGTCAATGGCATTTAATGTTTGTGTTGCGGACATTTTGTGGGGACAAAAGCTGTCTATAGGAGGGGCTAGCGCCCCTCAATAATCACACCTGTGTGAAGTGAGGGGAGCTCTTATCAACATACATTTTCATACATCATCTCATTCCGGCCAAACACAATTTCCGTCCTCACTTTTATCCTCAATACGTACTTTGCAAATCATCGCTATGGGGTACACGCAAACACACAAAGCTGGGCATAGGAGGGGCTAGCGCCTCAAAAGAAGAAAAATAAATCAAATGGGGGTCGTGGCCTAATCGATATCAAACTTTAGGTCATTGAAATTAAAAAAGGTTGAGAATCAATGATAAAATGGCTAAAATGCACAGTGCTGTAAATGGTCTTTAACCCATGCATGCATATAGTCTGTATTCCATCCCAACCCCCCACAACATGTGCAGGCCATGTGTTGCCATGGAGACAGAGGAATATGATGAAAAAAGGAAGGAAAAAAATCCAAATGACTGGGTAACATGCAGCAGAACCAGATCACTTGAACCCCAATGTACCTGTTGCAACACATTGTGGACTTGTAGATTTGGTGTACAGTAGATGTGACAAAAGAGTATACAGTACCACAAGTACAGTACAGTACCAACAAGACTGGAGAATTTGACTGATCACCATCCTACACATTTCACTCATGACCTGATTCTTTTTACAAGTTATATTAAACCTAAAATAAGCCTTTATGGCTTAACTGTCTCTCATAGTCACTAGTCAACGTGATATTCATATATTTGAACTTTCATGAATTCTGTCACACTATCAGCTGTGGAAAAAGGTATAAATACAGTTGTAAAGCGTATACTGTTTTGACACAATTCCTATATTGAAGAGCTGAAATAAACAGGAGAATAATGGCCTCCCAAGGGAGAGACATCATGGGCTCTTGTTGAAACATCATCCCTGGCCGAGCCGGTTTGTTTTGATCCATACTTAACTCAATCCGTTAAGAAAACAATGCAGAGCAAGCATCATGCTGCCTGTGATATCCTGGATATAGCCAGATATGCACACTGTGCTGAACCAGCCGCCATATGTATGGACACAAACAAGTGATCACAAGCCACACAATACGCTTGAACAATAGGTCAAATCTACCCGACAGACCCCACGATAAATCAATCGATAGCACATGGTGAGGCTGTGCTAATGCCCATACAAACAGAAACATCTACAGTGTCAATATTTCTGCCCTTTGTTCCTTCCGTTTTGCCCCCCACTCATTCGTTCATTTTTTATTCTGTGTCCTGTCCATCTGTCCATGGCATTCTGCTCTTTGTTCACCCTCCTTCCTCTGTGCGATACTGATCCCTTTGTCCTCTTGTCTCTTGTGACAGATAAGATAACATAAGATAAGACATGTATTGATCAGTCCATTGGTTTTCCAGGTGTCCTGGGGGGGTTCCAGGGGGTCCCCAGCTAAAGTGGCTATAGTATCACAATCATTTTAATTAAAGGACCACTTCACCACTTGACCACTTGGCCCATAGCACTTATCCTACCCCCTTAGATAGCACTTTTTAGACTTAGATAGCATTTGAAACAGACTTATAGCATGTCATGTAGACAGCACAATAATTGCATTGTATGTAGTCATAGCACATCATAGTACATATGTATAGCATAGTATAGTATATATGTATAGGTTATATGTATAGTGTCATTATATAGATATGTTCTAGTTACGTTCTTAGCTTACGCATGTTTCATGATAAATGCATTTTATATATGTGATGTATTCCCATGCTTTTGTTCTTGCCTAATGTAAATCGCTCTGGATTAAGAGCGTCTGCTAAATGCCTAAATTGTAAATTGTAAATTGTTACAACATCTCTTCATATAATTGGTCCTCACTAATGTTCATGATAAAACACCACCATTCTTTCCTACTCAGTCTGTGTCTCATAGGAGGGCTTTGGGCAGTTCGGACACCCGTCCACCAGTGACATCATCATTAGGCAGATTTATTTATTAACAAGATTTGTTTTAAAATATATTTAGATTTGTATTATCGTGAGAACGATGGCTTCAACTTTTGCATTGCAACTTTTCAGGAAAAGAAAGCCTGCCGTTTCTATTAGCTTGGATTCACCATCGATGATGTCACTGGTGGACGGGTTTCTGAACTGCCCACAGCCTTCCTATGAGACACAGACTGATTAGGAAAAAATGGTGGTATTTTATCATGAACATTAGTTAGGACCAATTATAGGAAGAGAAGTTGAGAAGTGGTGAAGTGGTCCTTTAACCACTTTATAAACTTATAAGTTGGCTATTCAAAAATAGCAGATCTACAAGTTCACTTTGTGTTTTACATCTGCTTTTTTGAAAATATTTGAAAAAACATTGAACATGATTGGAATTTCTTTGTATAAATCTTCTCTTCTGGGGGTCCCTGTCATATTTTCAGATTGGGGTTCCTTGGCCAAATGGTTATCAATTTGGAGGTCCTTGACTTGAAGAAGTTTGACAAAGACTGGATCAGACAAGAGAAAAGCAATTGCCAATGTCAGCACAGCAGTCGCAGACTTTGTTTTTGCCCTGTAACTGTATTACAGGGCAAAAACAAAGTACAGTTGCTACAGCAGGGTAAAGACACACACCAGGAAGAAACACCATCACGGACGGACAGACAGACGGACGGACGGACGGACGGACGGACACACGGACGGACACACGGACGGACGGACGGACGGACGGTGCAAAACATACTCTCTCCCCATGCCTTCGGCCTGGTGGAGACAATAATGAACAATATAAACAACTGTATACAGCTACTGTATACACGCTCAACAAAGAGCGAAAAAAAGAACACAGTAAGAGAATACAGTAATACACACAGTAACCATGTGCCATCCTTACTGTCCTTACTGTACTGAGCTGCTGTTACTTCAGAGCTCATTAGACTACTGCAGGAGCCTCCCTTGCAGTGACCCTCCCATAGCATCATTGTGCCCTCATCCCTTCTCCCTGGTTTCAGAAACGCTGACCTGCAGAACTCACTTATGTGACCAATCAATACCTCACAGAGGACAGGAGATCGCCTGACATACTAATATGAACACACACACAGTCACACACACTCGCACACATGCCCTGCACGCACGCGCACGCGCACACGCACGCGCACACGCACACGCACACACACACACACACACACACACACACACACACACACACACACACACACACACACACACACACACACACGTCCCTTCAGCCACACTCTCTCCAAGCCTCACACGCACAGTAAAATAGGGGCCGCAACAGTTAATCAAACGAATTGATTTATTCGATTGTGAAAAAGAATTGATCATTTAATTAAATAATTGTTATCAATCACTCTTTTGCGCATGTCATTATAGGCGAAACGTTGTAACTACTAACGCATAGCCATACGCGTTGTGAGCTTTTACACCTGCTACGTAGCTTCACAAAGTTTGCACGACACCTATAGTATAAAATAGGGCTGGTTAATCAATTAAAAAATATATGAAAAGAAACATGCTTCTTGATTATTCGATTAATCGTAAAAACAATAGAATAATCGATAATGGATAGTTTAAGGCCTACAGTAAAATTATCTGTGTTCATTTATCCGTCTGAACCAAATGGACGCAAAAAGGGTCCATTTGGTTCCATCTGTACACACTCAGACATAAATGAACACTGAGGATTTTACTATGTGCACACACTCCTCAATCCCAGTGTGATTGATAATATAATTTCACACAGACACACTGTTCCATATGACCCCATGTTAAATAAGGTCTTCCCACTTATAGGCTAGCGCAGGGGGGGGATGTCATAGATCATGGCTCCATCTATCTATAGAAGCACCATTGATCCTGCCCGTCCTTCCCGGTGACATTACAAATGCACAGCGCCCAGGGAGGGATGACCTAAACGGGATGGTTGGGGGGAGCGTGCCATTATGCAAACGACCCTGTGAGAGATGGTGCCTTTTAACATCTAGCGAATCCCCCAATGCAAGTCAAAGCCATACAGCAAACCTATACTGTAGTTTCAACCGCTACTGCTTTCCACTGTGGTGTCATGGAATACTGTACACGAGGGATTCATATATTAACATTGACAATGATTGGCAATTGTGTCGTTTGTTTAATTTAAGCACCAGTATTTCCAGGATAAATTGTTTCAGCATTGTCTGTGTCAGGTGCTACTATGACTATGCGGGTTGGATTAGTAATAGTAAATTCAGGTTCTTGAGAGAATGTCACTGCTTATCAATTGATGATCGATTGATAAGGTGAATCAACTATTGATTAATGATTTAATCAATAATTTGTATCCCTAATAGAAAACATGTCCGTGAAAAGTAACATCACACAATCTCACTCCTATCCGTCAGATTTCCTACTGGTTGGTTAATGGCCAAATGCAATCAAAAAGAGAGGCATCGTAATCAAATTAATCCAGATCCTTCAGAGATTATAAATCCATGAGTTGAAAAGCTAACATAAAGTAAAACAAAATGAAGTGGTTGGGTGGAATATGAACCATGCCTCTGTTTAAAGGTAGGCTACTCACTGTACAATTCCAATCAATTTGCCAAAAGCAAGGTTCATGCAAATCTATGGCTAGGACAGCTATGATCAATCATGGACACAAACCTGGCCCCGAAAACGTCAATTAAAAAAGGGTCCATATATGGGCATTCCCAGACCTGTTGTTTCAGTCGCTTCTCGCCCTCGGGGCGTCTTACTGGTGGTATATTTTTCTGACGTTTTAATCTCAGGACTGCGACTTCCCGAGACGAGGCAGCAGGAGAGGAGCAAGGTCAAGAGGGTTGGGGTGAAGTTCCAAGAGACCAAGTGGAAGCTAGTAAGGCCAGGAGTATCGGAGTATAAACTGTTCTACCATGGGGTGGATGGGAGAAGAAATGAGGTATAATCCTAGAAGAAGAGTATAGTAACAGTGTTGTGGGAGGTAAGGAGAAGAGTCAGACAGAGTGATGACCATGAAGCTGGACATAGAAGGGGTGATGATAAACATAGTCAGTGCACCACCAAGTGTGTGCAACAGAAGACAAAGAAGAGTTCTAGAGTGAACTAGATCACTCCAGAGCAGACATCATGGGCATTCTTGCAATAAGTATTTGCAATAAGTTTAGGCATAAACAAACGGTGAACGCACAAATATAACCATTCATGCTGCAGATAACTTTCAACATGGTTGCTTTTCAGGTAGTATAAACGCAGGTAGACCTTGAGAAGACAGCACGAGGGGAATGAGTTATTAAGGTGATTGTAGAGAACTCCTACTATGGAGGAGAAATATATTGGTCTAATCTGAACACACCATTCACTCATCTCTCATAAAACCTCTCTGTGTCGTAACCTCCCCTCACCGGTCCCATTCATCACCACACTATCCTCTAATCTCTCCTGTTCTCTCTCTCCCTCTGTCTCACTCTCTGTACAGTCACTACAGTGTCTCTCTCACTCTCTCTGTCTCTCTCTCTCTCAGCTATTATCTCATCAGTAATTCCACCCATGGCCACCCATGAAAAAGAGAAGGGAGAGCTGCCTGTCTCACCCAAAAACAGAGTACATACAGTATTATAGTACAGTAAAAAACGGAATGTAACCCTGAGAGTTTAGAAATGACCCTTTTATACACTTAAACGTAGTATGACACGCCCTGAAAACATCACTAATGGTACTGTACATCAGGTGGTCTCAGTGAAAACAGTCTGGACCATAATGTGTGCAGTGATGGAAAAAGTACTCAATTGGTTTAGATTTGCATTCCCAATGTGACATCATCAAAATATCAGCTAATCAAATTACCCCCTTTTTTGGATGTGACAGGGTCTTTAACACTCTGGATCAGCGGTGGGGGCCACATGCGGCCCCCACCTTCACTTAATGTGGCCCTCAGGTTAATGTCAGAATACTGATATAATATTGGTTTCAGCTGTTTACAATTCCACAAGTATAATTAAAGGCATTTGAAATTACATAAAATTGTTAATTTCAGGATTCCAATAAAAAAATAGCAACAATTCAAGATTTCAATTAGAATATAGCAAAATAGCCAATCTACAAGCTCAAAACGCGTCGCAGCGCGACGCGTTTTGAGCTTTGCTACGACAGCAATTTATTGCCCTACGGAGTGAGTGTGGAAATATATTGGCCCTCTCCATCGTCAAAGTTGCCCACCCCTGCTCTGGCTTGTACTATGTTGAAGTCTCTCCTCTGCCTTCGGCAGGATGGTATGGCTTGACTGTGCAATGGTGGACCACCTGCAGTGAACAGAGGTTCCTTATGTAATAGCTGCCACATAAAGCAGCTGACACCAGCTGTTTTGGGGCAAGAAAGAAGGTTATAGAGTTTATTCCTGGGATTTTTAATCCACATACTGTATAAAGTGTCACCAAAGCAGGGTGTGGTCAAGGCATCTTCCATGATTAGCAGAATGTTCTCATGGTCAAGTACGTGCGCACGCACGCACGCACGCACGCACGCACGCATGCACGCACGCACAAATATACGGGGTAGATCAGTGGCTCTCAAACATTTTCATGTGCCATGAATCCCCATGCAAGATTTGTGTTATTAAAATATTACAAAGAATATACTGAAATGATCCAATCTACATCTTGTGAGGTTGTAGATCAACTATTTTCAAATAGCAGACGTATGGTTAAACTCATTTTGATGCTATATGAACTTACTTTCCTGGGGACCCTCATGAAACCCTCATACCTCAAGGACCTCCGAGGGCCCCCTGACTCCACTTTGGGAACCACAGGATGGAGGACCCAATGACATTGTTCTAAGGTATCGATCAGGTCGCTCCAGGGTGAAGCCCACATTGGCAGCTGCCTCACATTAGAAGACAAATGGAGGAGTCATCAGTCTATTGAATAATTAATTGCTGCAAATCCCAGGGGGTGGCTTTTGTTTTTCTTTCTCTTTTTTCTTGTATAAAAATAGCTGCAGTCAGTTGTGGAGTAGATCATAATTTCCTCCATGTATTATTCATGCTAGACCTACGGCCGTGGACCTCGGTCAACGTGACGGGGGGAGGGGGGTTGTATGCTAATGTATTTGTGTGAAATCTATTTGATATTGATGCAATGTTGTGACTGCTATTCTCTGACACAGAGGGACCTGTGGCCTGGTCTGAAATGTATGCGCAGAGGTGGACAGTACTTTCGTATTTGTGAGCACATGACTGAACTTCATAATTTGTACTTATACCCACTTATACCTTGTACCCATACTTATAAAGACACACATGGGGGGATTTATTGTACTTCTGAAAGAATCCTTGAGAATCCTTCTTCTCACACTCTCTCCATCCCTACAGGGTGATTTATACTTAGTTGCGCGCCAGTGTTGCACAACGAAAAGCCGGTCTCCAAGCTCACAATCAGTCACGCTGCGATGCACTGAGAGAGCTTGTAGATCGGCTATTAGCGGTGCACGACACGTCACGCAACTGAGTGTAAATCAGGCATTAGAGGAGTGCTCCACAGTGACAGCATATTCACTGAAGCATCCACATAAATCTGTGATCCATATTTAATGTTTGCAGACAGATGTCTACCCCTCTCCTCTCCTCTCCACTCGTTCCATATCTCTCTTACAGTGTTACACTATTTAGACTTAGGCCATATTTGAATACAGTACATGAAAGTTGCAACGCAGCACAAATTGCACTTCAAATGGCGCTCGCAATCTGTGTGAAATTAAAGGAAGGTTTACTAGACACAATCAGTGAAAACTTAAAAGGACTGTATCTGTGCTCTCTTTTCAATTTCACCATGGCATGAAGGATAAGAAAATATCATCATGGACAGTGCTCAAAGGCCTCAGGTTATTTTGAAAACATTTGAGCTCTATCTCATGAGCTGACAGGGCACCCCAGTGGACCAGTGAGTAAGGGTGCATACATAAAAAAAGGCTGACCCCCGACTGAATTCCGACCTGAGGTGCTTTACTCCATGTCACCCTCCTGGCTTTTCTGTATCTCTCTCAAGCACAAAATGCCAAAAATAAATCTTAGAAAAAGAAATAATGACAAGCTGACAAGAAGCTTCATGCCAGCAGTCAGTCACAGCTGGGGAGGGAAATAAGTATGTACGTGCGTCTGTCTGTGCATTTCTTGTGTGTGTCTATGTATGTGTGTGCAAGCGCGTGCACACATGCTTTATATTTTGCAGTTCACCCGGGTTTGCCAGCCTGTACTGTGTCGCCTCAGAGTTTGTCCATCATCGTCACTCGGGCCCACAACCTTCTCCTCTCGTCTCCTCCATCAATAATTGATTGATTCCGGCCCTGTGAACTACAGTTCCGTAGCGATGTGGCCTTTTTCTAAATGTGGTAATGAGTCCTTCCCTTGCTCTGACAACAGCACACACAGCAGACATTGCACTATTGGGGCCCACAAAAATACTCAATAGCACACACACACACACACACACGCACGCATGCGCACACAAACACACACACAAACACACACACACACACACACACACACACACACACACACACACACACACACACACACACACACACACACACACACACACACACACACACACACACACACACACTGCAGCCCCTTTTATGCGTTTAACTTTATGATCAACAGTTTTTCATAGTTAGTTATATTTTTATGGCACCGATATTACACCAACCCTTTCAACCCTTTTCATGTCGAGTTCCATTATTTATTTGGCATTTGAGCCACGCCATTTGATCGATTTTGCCTCTTAGACCCAATACTTTTGTTATCGTTGGATATAAGATCTTGTCCACGTGCTGTGGTTAAGAGGCAAATGTTGACCAAATAACAATCCTTCTACTAATTGTGTAGACTTCTTGTAAATTAAGTAAGATGTTAACTCTTGAGAGCGTAGAAAACATTACACTCTCAAGAGTTAAATATGTATAAGGCTCCATTTGGTTACCTACTCTCCATTTAGCTGGGGACCACCTGAAACCCCCTCAAGGACCAATGGTGGTAAACCACTGATTTAAACTAGCTCTTTAACTAGCCACGCCCAATTATGATGTGAAGGAGCAATACATCGTAATGAGATGTGTTGTGAGCTTGTACATCTGCAATTTTAGCTATTTTGGATTTTGAAGTGAAAGTGATGTGTGTCTGTGGGTTTTATCAATATTTAACCAATCAAAAGTATTAACAAGAGTGGCCCGGACGGTTAGCTCAACCGTCTGGGCACCTAGGCTGCCAAACCAGCCGCACGGCGTGCTGCGGGTTTGACTCCCGAGCCCGACGGCCTTTGCTGCGTGTCACTCCCCATCTCTCTCCCCCTGTCCTTACTGTCACTGTCATACTGGCATACAAAAATAAAAAGTATTAACAAGAGCTTGTTCTATTTCTATTTCCTGAAAAGTAACAGATTGTGACAAAGACAGACTTGGGTTGTAATCGTAGCTACTGTACCAACACAGCTTAGATGCCACTTTCTTTCATAGAATTCAAAGTTACAACCAAAGTCAGACAATAATTACATAATACACACACGGCAAAAAGAGAAAGCTTTGCTTGCAAAAACTGCACAGAGTGGGACCGTCTTCTAATTGTGTTGGTTACTGTTTATGTATTGTGAATGGACAGGTTCGGGGTGACAAAGCTCAGGGCGACGAAGGGTGACAGACTCAACATCCGGGGACCCGCTCGGACGCTCCCCAGAGTTTTCTGTGTCTCCCAGTTTGCAGGTTTGTTATTACGGACGGACCCCCAGCTGCAGATCAAGAGTGTGATTGCGTCATTGGTCAAGATATCCCTCTCGATATCCGCTTATTTATACTAGGAGATCCTTCTATTCTTAAAGATATAACTCCTTCCACACACGTGGAATGGATCCAAACAGCCATAATGCTGGGCAGGAGGCTGCTAGTCCAATTATGGAAATCAGCCCACGTACCATCAATTACAGAATGGCATAACTTACTAAACAGTACCGCGTTATATGAAAGAGTATCATTCTCTATGAAAAATAGGATAGATCAGTTCCACCAGAAGTGGGACAGATTCCTTCTGTATGATAGCACTACGTAATGACAGACTACTGGCTGCCCCCCCCCCCCCCCCTACAGTAGATCTTCGCCTGCTCACATATATGTCTCTATCGAGAAGAACACAGCCTCCCTCCCCTTCCTTCCCTCCTAGTTGTGTTTTTTTTTTTTTTGTAATGTGACTGTTGATTTGTGTCAAACTCTTCTTCTTTTTTTTTTTGTCTTCGTTTGTTTGTTCTGTATTGTTGTTACTGGTATTGTGGGTGTTGTGTTTGTGTCTGAAAAATAAAATCCAATAAAATACTAATCACAAAAAAAAGAGTGTGATTGCGGACCAGACCTCTCCATGGAGCACGACTGTGGTTTGCTACTACTACCACTATACTAGGCTACCCTATGTTATCTTAACATTCTTATACTATGCCATTATATATTGTCTAGCATTATTGTTACTACCGGTATATTATATTATTATCTTACACTACTTATTTACTACTTGTATTTGCTTTTATCTCCCTCTCAGTCTCTCAGTCTCTCAGTCTCTCTCTCTCTCTCTCTCTCTCTCTCTCTCTCTCTCTCTCTCTCTCTCTCTCTCTCTCTCTCTCTGCCATGGTCGAGGCAGATGGTCGCCCACCCTAGAGCCTTGGTCTGCCAGACGTTTCTTCCAGTTAAGGGGGATGTTTTTCGCGTCACTAGTACTGTCGCAAACATTGCTTGCTTCAGGGTGGGACAATGTCGCGTCTGTGCTCCACATCTAAAGTGTCTTGAGACAACATTTTGTGATTTGAAACTTTACTGCAATTCTATTGAATTTTAAGAAAGATTCGTTTTTCTTTGTCTCTGATAGAAAATAGAAGTAGATTTTTTTTTTTTAAATATACCTCTGGAGCTGTTAGTATACCAGAGTGGCCTGCTTCAGAAAAGCCCACACGTCATAATGAATAGATTCATTGTCAAATTCAGTATCAGCAGGAGCTGATCAGTAGCTTATTGTTATTTCGGTTCTAACCAATCAGGAACCGGTAGCAAATTTACAACAGTTCTCAGTACCCATCCCTACTTAGAATGTTACAGTACATTAATTTCTTCACCAATCACCATGCAGTGTGTATTAGGGCTGGGCAATTAACTGAAAATATATCAAAACCGATATTTAGAACAAATAACAGACATAATCTTGCTCATGAAGGTTATTCGATTAATCGAGAATTATTAAAAACAAATCGACACAAAATAATTCAAATTGGGTTGTTTTTTTTACAATGAACTAATTAGTAACCATTTAACCTTGTGTCATACTTTCTTGTGCAGAAATAGTGAAAATAGCACAGAAAATATAAATAAATAAAATAAATAATAATAATAATCATTCATGTAAGCGAGGCAAAGGTTTTAAATAACGGTGATATTGAAGTCATGTAAACGGCCCAGCCCTAATCACTAATATGATCTTACATTGGAGTCGAGCAGGTCGATGCTGTCCAGGCTCTTGCTGCGGTGAATGCGGCCTTTGATGCGCCGGAGGGACGGCTTCCCCTGGCTCATGGGCAGCGACAGGGTGGACGAGGCAGCCATAGCACCGGCACCGCCCATAGCACCTGTTGCGCCGGCTGAATCCCCAGCAGCATCTTTAGTGGTCTCATCTTCGTCTGTGGGCACCCTGCAATAGAGATGAGAAGTCAGAGAGGAGAAACCTGCTTTAGCCCATTTGACCTGAGATCAGATTCTAAAAATGTCTTCTAGATCCTGACAGTTTTCTGAAACAGCTATGTTTCTATGTCAGTCGTTCTTTGATTGTTCAAAAATAGCAGACCTACAAGCTCGTAGCGCGCCACTCGGTGGCGCGCTATGAGCTTGTAGATCTGCTATTTTGCAATAGCTAAAGCATAACATAATGCTAACACCAAAATGGGTTCCCGCCCAAAATGGGTTAGTATGGATGGATGGAGACCGAAGGAAGCAAATGCCACATGCTTTCACGAGGAACATTTTATTGTAGTAATATCCTAGGTTACAACAACAATGTGCAACAGCCCAATAAAGGGTGGGTTGGAGCATAGAGGTGTGCTGCAGACTCAATTTCCTTCTAGAGCACTTGGTTGCAACACTTTCTTAGTGACAAAGTGAATGCCGGTTTCCTTTTTTAGTGTGACCACATACTTTCGCTAGGAACATTTTATTGTAGTAATACCTGGTTACATTACAAGAGCAACAGCCTAATGCAGGGTGTGTTGGAGGATAGCGGTGTGCACTAGACTAGAGGATGACATTTTTTCGGGATTCCCACGGGATGGGACTAAAATTTGTATTAATCCCGTGATTGGGACGGGACGGGAGTGAAAGTCAACGGGAGCGGGCAGTACTGACATATAATTATGATCATGATCATTTTCAGCTGGTCGCGCCAACCAAAAGGACAGATGGGCCCATTTTTGTAGTCATCTTTCAGTGAGCCAACACTCATTTGACTTGCGTTAGCACCACCCGCCACAGGAGCCTAACCCGCCCCAACCCATCCTGCAAAACAATATATCAACTCGCCCGCACCGCGACCCGCAAAAACAAAAAGTAGCCTACCGACCTGCTTTTCAACACCCTAGCAAGGGGAGGAGAGACTGGGCCATTTCCCCT
This sequence comes from Electrona antarctica, assembly GCF_951216825.1. NCBI lineage: Eukaryota > Metazoa > Chordata > Actinopteri > Myctophiformes > Myctophidae > Electrona > Electrona antarctica. Next base: position 16,307,694 of record NC_136808.1, on the reverse strand, counting down.
AAAATGTTCTCACCGTTGTCACTCACCCTATGGGCCCTTAAGGAAGCATTGCAGGTCTAAAATGTATGTTCAATGCCATGTGTTTCCAAGTCATATTGCAGACAGTAGGCTACAGTCAACATTATCCTACCAATAGGCTGCTTATTAAGTCTGCAATGAAATGATCAACAATCGTGCCCTGTGCTTGTCGTTCCGCAGTGATTTGTGATCCAGCGCATCCTTTAGTCTTTTGAGTTTAACTACGTTCAAAACAATGAAATAACCAAATAAATATAGGCCCCATTTTCATAAGGCTTCTCCAACAGCCCGGAGAGAGAGAGAGAGAGAGAGAGAGAGACAGAGAGAGACAGAGAGAGAGAGAGAGAGAGACAGAGAGAGAGAGACAGAGAGAGAGAGCAATCAGTTGAGGAAACAGGAGCTAATGGAACAAAGCCCAATACAGGTTCGGTTTAGCTCACGACAGACAATTCATATTTTCCCTGCCCTTTATTGTGTAGACTACATGAGAGAACATTAAACGATGACGTAGCTAGATAAATAGCTTACACAGCTACTGTCCGACTCGTCCGCCCGCCTGCAGGCTACGGGTCAGCCCGCACATCACTGCCTGCAGGCTACGGGTCAGCCTGCACATCACTGCCTGCACTGCAGGCTACGGGTCAGCCTGCACATCACTGCCTGCACTGCAGGCTACGGGTCAGCCCGCACATCACTGGTCTCGAGGCATGTGGACGGAGAGTACGAGAAAATAAAAACACTCGTTGTGGAAGAGCTGAAACAGGTACGTTTGAATTAAAATGGCACAAAACAGTAAACTAAAAAGAACACAAAATCCATTGCCATTCCTAATGAAAAACAAACGGGAGCGGGATGGGAGTGGGAGTAATTTTGAGTGGGACGGGTTGGGATTTGTGAGGGGTGCCAGCCCCTCCTATGCCCAGCTTTGTGAGTTTGTGTGTAGACTGTGTACCCCATAGCGATGATTTAACATTGGCTGAGCACAGAATGTGAGGATAAAAAGTGAGGACAGAAAAGTGAGGATGTCAAAAGTGATTAGCCTGGGTCATGGCTCAGTGGTCCAGGCACCTTGGCTGGTAATCCAGTCTGGCAGTATGCCACGGGTTCGACTCCCGATCCCGACGGCCTTTACTGCATGTCACCCCCCCATCTCTCTCCCCATTTCCTGTCAGCCTACTGTCTGTCCCTCCATAAAATATATAAAATAAAGGTGAAAGCCACAAAAAAAACATAAAAGATTTTTTCCATGAAATTGTGCACGCACATTCCCACTAGGCCGAGGAAGAAATGCCACTTGAACATTTTCAACTCAGCCTCATGGTGGCGCTATAACTGGCCGATTAGTGTTTTTACCTCTAACTGCACGGATCTGTGTAAAACTTTGTATGCACACTCCCTAGAGACCATGGAAAAATCTTTGCCTCGAATTTATGTGAATTTATGAACATATGTAAAACACATTTTCTAATATTACCCCTTCAGATTTTATCCAAATTTCATGCAAATCGGTACACATGCTCTCCATAGTCATGTGATCAAGACTGGTTTATTTGATTTCTCATAATCCATCCTGATTGGCTACGATTGGCTTCTAAACTTTTCAGGAGTTTCATTACTTTTTTCTCATTGAAAATTAATCAAATTTTATTATGTTCAACTCAAATTGTATACAAATAAATTGACCAAGCGAAACAGTGCAAACCAAGCTACCTTTAATTAAACAAATAGGCACCATAAAATAAGTCCCTCGTGGTCTCTAAATGATCAAACGACTGCCCAGGTCTATAACCATATTTCTCCAAATAGCAGTGAACAAAGCACACCACTGTACACTGTCAGACTCTAACTAAGAGGTGACAGAGAGAGCATAAAGATGCCTAGAGGTGTAGAGGGACGTATAACTTTCAACTTTAGTCTTATTTTTAAAGGACACTCTCCCCTGTCGGGTGTAGTGGCATCCAAGGCGAGTGTGAGTAATTGGGTTGAATGTCAGCATGTAGCCTGCGGTGGAAGTGTAGGTATGGAGCATCTGCTGGTGCTCCATTATATAATCCCCTGGTGTTATACTTATGACTGGTGTGGCTCCTGGAAAATAGCGATCTACAAGCTCAAAGACGCATTGTGTGGTTAGCTATGTACCGTACGACGGAGCATAAAACAAACCTGCTGTTCTACTGTACACACAGTACAGTAGCGTTCAGACATAAGACATGCATGCTAAAAGCTCATTTCAATGCTGACAGGTCAGACAAGCCTTATTGTATATCGTTGCTTTTGGGTGGAAACCTAGTATGTCCAAAACTGTTATAAAGGGTATGCATGTGACATCATCATCATACCCGGAAGTTATGCGGGAACGCCTACTACTGCCTAGTATCGAAAATGGAAATCCTTAAGCAAAGTAAGTACCTTAAAATTGTACTTAGGTGCAGTTCTGGAGTAAACTTAGTAACTGTCCACCACTGAGAGAGAGAGAGAGAGAGAGAGAGAGAGAGAGAGAGAGAGAGAGAGAGAGAGAGAGAGAGAGAGAGAGAGAGAGAGAGAGAGTATGCATGCTCTCTCTAATGCTTGTCTGTAATGGTGTTTGACGTGAGTACAAACAGGCCCTTTGTTTTACAGCACACCAAATGCTGGGAATAGCATTGAGTGCTTTGGTGACATTAAAGCAATACAATAAAGCTGACTAGGGGCAGATGTCACTTCAGCTGGCTGATCACTTATTCAGGTATTTGTCACATGATGTATGCCGCAGCACTTTGCACCTGCATTTAGGCCTCAGGTTATGTCAATAACTGTTTGTTGCCTTCTCTTTCATGACCATTAAACAGAATGGATTACAAAATGGTTATTCTCTCGAGACAGGCGGTTGCCTCGCATCAACAAATTCAAAGGAAAAGAGGGCGCTGTTTCTCCTTTATTTGCCTATAGGTTCACAGATTGATGGGAGGGAGGTTCAATAAAAAACAACACAGAAGGTGCATCACGTCGTACAAGCCTCTGTCGGTTGATCTGCTATTATCAACTTAACATTCTACTAGCTTCCTTTTTTTACCTGAAAATGTTGTTCTTTGGATTCCACTGTTCCCTTTTTTAACCACATAAACCCTATATTAACCCTATACATTTAGTGAGCCGGTCTTGAGTTGTCTCTGTACTTGGGCCACTTTCTTCTTTCTACACCGAATCTCTTTTCCAAAAATAGATGTATCACAACATGGATACACTTGGATACATCATCAGTGTTGTTTTCTGGTCTCATTAGATGTTTCTGGTCTTGCAACAGACACTCTCCTCCAGGCGACCCGAACCGAGGCTGATCAGACCCCGGCCTATGTCCAAGTTAGTTATGTCCGGCCTATGACGACCGTTGAGCCGATTCTACTCTATGGCTCCGAGACATGGACACTTTCAAAGAAACTAGAGAAATGGTTGGATGGCACTTACACCCGCCTTCTAATGAATCCACGATCTCGACCGCGGTCGAAAAATGATGATGATGATGGTGTCCAAGTGGAATACTACTACTACCCCGCTGTCTCCTGGGGGCTTAGAGACAGTGTGGCAGGTGAGCTGTTGACAGCGGTTGTTGGCAACACTAGGAGGCGCCTGGCTCCTCCTTCGTCTGACCAGAAGTGAGGCACGTGGTAATGTTTGTTTAAAATGCTCTAAACAAATATTAAAAGTCCATACTTGGCTTCTATGACACTCTGTTTGTTTAAAGTATTCCAAACAAACATTACCAGGCAAAAGTGCTCTAAACAAACTTTAAAAAGTCCATAGCCTTGGCTGCGATATGACATAATTTCTAAAAGCAATGATGATGATGATGATGATGATGATGATGATGATGATGATGATGATGACGATGATGAATTATTTTGTTCGTTGTGTCGTCGTTTCCGCTGGCCAGCCAAACGTCTCATTTGTGAGCTTTTACATCTGCTATTTTTAGCTGAGGTTCAAGTGGTTATTCTCAGCACATAATTTACAGGGAAACAACAAACTGTGACAAGGCACATCAACGCCATCGTAGTGTGTGAGTAGTGTGTAAACATCACTGCACCTCAGCAGCATGGCTTTCATTTCAGAGGATCAGCCAGCAGATCTGTTTCTTATCTCCTCTGATTCATAACAGACAAGCCTATCCGTGTATTTGATTCTCTGGATGTTCCAGTGATGAAATGTGGTCCCTGTGATGCCCAGGCCTGATGTAAGGTGAAGCTCTGGATGTTCCAGTGATGAAATGTGGTCCCTGTGATGCCCAGGCCTGATGTAAGGTGAAGCTAGGCTCCAATCCCATAATTTAGGCCAGTGATTCACAACCTTTTCAACCACAGAAAAACAGGAGACAAGCCAGAAAGCTATAATAGACACACTATTTTCCCGACAACTGGGAGAGTAAATATAATCTCAGTTCTGAGTGAAAATGTTTTCCATCATAACAATGCTGCAGTAACAAAACTAATGACTGTATAAAAAAAGTATTTGACAAAAATACTGCTGATGAAATCCACTGTAACCTAATGATAATAAAATATTAGTCCTTTAATATTATGGGAAGCTCTTCAGGCGAAGACAGAAATAATATCAGATAAAAAAAGCATAAGGAAAACTTGAAATTTGATGAATTAAACCTAATGTTTTTAAAGACATTTTTACCTTATAGAGCAATTAAAAGTAAAATAGATACACGTGTACGTAGTATATAAGATATAAGCATCTTCATTTCTTTATAGTTACCACACACTTTATAAACGGTGCGCAACGGAAAATGGGGCTCCCCCGGCCAAAAGCCAGTGTGGAACTGAACCCAAAGCAATGAGAAGAAACACAGAGCATTAAGTCTAGTCACAGGAGAAGTTCATGAATATTATATGAGAATATGGCTAAAAATAAAGACGCAGGACTTACACAGTCAGCAGACAAGAATTACCGACGACCTCATCCTGGCACCATATTACAGCCAAGTGCAAATAAATACATCAAACATAATCTTAACCACTTGAACCCTCTAAATGGTACTGAGTTGACAGTATTATTAATGTGTGCTCTTAGCTATCTACATACAAGCTCACAATGGGGCGCGTTGCAATGAATTGTGAGCTTGTACATCTTATATTGTCTATTGCAAATGTTCCCCCCCGAATAGGGATGCTGCGGCTCAAGTGGTTAACCACCATAACTGAGCTGAAAGCGATTGTCTCTGTTCCAGACCTGATTGTTCACTTGGCTTTTACTTCATCTGACATTAGACACATTAAAAATGCAGCAATATGAATCTATACTGAGTCACATAAAAGCCCAACAATAACAAAATGGGGCCACACATTTTTAGAGACAGATTTTGGCATTTTTCGGTTTGCAAAAAGCTGTCTTGTGTCGTGTGTTAGACAATTGGACAACCTATGATAGACCACAAACCCAAATCTAATTAACAGGAAACGTACTAATCATTAAAACTAGAGTTGTTCCAGTATCGGAAGAGATGCCGATATACTGCCTAAAATGCTGGTATCTGTATCTGTATCGGCAAGTATGCCAGTCTATTCCAATCCGATACCACAAAATGTATCACATGATATATAATTTACAGTTAATACTGTAATAATACAAAATAAACTATTTTGAATTTTTTAGTTGATGTTGCACTACTGCTTTATACTCTCTCTGTGGTATTTACATTATTATTTTACTAACGTGTGGCTGCACTTTGAATAATTCTTAATGGAATTGTTATTTATTTAAGTTTTGAATATCGGAATCGGATCAGGAAGGGAAACAAAATCAGAGCATCTCTAATTAAACCAGTGAGATGCTTCAATGTGTCATGATGTTGTGAGTGGAGTCTCCTCTACACAGCATTGATATGACCTGTGTGAAAACTGATCCCTCACAGCGTGTTCCTTCCCTTGACATTGATGCTACACAAGAGTCAGTCATGTACAGGGAAGCTAACTTCATTATTATGCAGAGATGTTGTTTACTTAACATAATGTTAATTCCTGTCCCCAGTTGCATAGATTATATATAGCCACATAGCCACACACAATAACTAGAAAGGGGCACTCCTCAGAGCACAGGTCTTCGTCAGGCTGGGTGGCCTACCCGGGGTTGTGTCAGTCACGGCCACAAACAGTATGGGATAGCAAAAGGCCATTGTCACGTGACTCATGAGACCATTGAAAACAGTCACATTGGTATGGGTGGAAGTGAAATAACTTTTGGCTGTGCAGTGTGCATTTCATTAGAGGCCCACATTGAGTGTGATTACAATGTGGGGCAGATCAGATTCCTGATTTGTGGCATTTGTTACTAAACAATTTTGGTAGCCTATCGTAGCTAACTGAAAAGGAACATGAACAATATTGCTGATACATCTTGATCATGATTGTGTGAGTTTGGACAAAATCTGTAGTAGTAGTAAAAAGTGTGTTTTGAAGAAAAGGCTAAATGGCGGAAGTAATTGTGTAAGGAATCTTGAAGGAAACAACTTTGATTGTACAACCTATGGTTCAAGTCTTATAGGCCAAAAGACAAACGGCCTGTTATAGCACCAACAGGATGATTTGAAAGATTTGGCGTGAAGGATCTTCCTTGACCTATATATATATATATATATATATATATATATATATATATATTGTAAAATCAAAGTTGATTTAACTCTGAGAGTGTACAAATCACGGGTCCATTTGGTTCCATTTGTACGCTCTCTGAGTTACAGACCCATAAGGGTCCATTTGATTCCTAACTATCATTTGGCTGGGGACCCCCTGGAACTCCCTCAAGGACCCCTGGGGGTCCCCGGACCCCACTTTGGGAACCACTGGCCTAGGAGGTATTGGGCTGTGACAGCTCCTCAGTGCACAGTGTGCACTTTGCGAACAATGGTCTCCACTTAGCAAAGACGACAGTGGCAAGAGCAGGTGTGTCTGATCAAGAGCAGGTGTTTGGGTAACACTGTGATAGATTATATCATTCATTATACTTTCTTACTATTGATTGACTGTATGTATTATCCAGCTGGCTGACAATGTAGGATAGATATCCACTGTCAATAATCTTAATATATCCATTTATTGAACAAATATGTATATTCATATTACTGGTGGTGATAGATTTTACTATAAACATATTATATTTATATTTATTAATAGTTTTCATTTCATTAACCCAGTCAGTCACAGTGCAAATGGCTAGATCAGACTTTGAGCCTACCTATTTTTCTCTATTATATTTGTACTCTTATTTTAATCCATCGTACTTATCCTGCTCCATACTTACTGCTGTGTCAACACCTGAATTTACCCATGGGGATCGATAAAGGTCTATATACTATGTACTTAAGTTACATGCTACATGCATGCACACATATACACAGGCATAACATAATTGTCTTAGAGAGAAAAATAACTATGTCGATTTTATTTATATAATCTACAATATATTATTGTAAGGGAGCCAGTAGAGCGGTAGAGACAATTACAATTTAGGCATTTAGCAGATGCTCTTAATCCAGAGCGATTTACAGTAACAAGAACAACACATGGTGATAAATCAAATAATATGCTATCTAAGTTACATAATTTAAGCCTTTGCAAACGCCTGCAAGGTCGTTGGCGCTAGGGCGAGTGCAACGGCAAGTGCTACGGGCTTAAGGTGGATTCGAAAGAGGTGAGTTTTCAGACTACGGCGGTGAGACAAAGGTAGAAGCAGATCGTGAGAACAACAGAGGGAACACAGAGGGATCAGAATCAGAGATGGTCCAAAGTAGTGGTGAATAAACAGCATCATGGGAGCAGTATTAAGTATTAACATATGGCCTAGCCATCCTACTTATTGCTGTGCAGCTGGACGTAATGAGCATGCATCATTCTGCTCGGGGCCCCATGCATCCCACTCCAGGGGAAACAAGCACAACATGACATATTCCATTTTGTCTCTAATTAACTTTAAAATACACCTCGCAACCCCCCCCCCCCCCCCACTAACCCCCAACACACACACACACACACACACACACACACACACACACACACACACACACACACACACACACACACACACACACACACACACACACTCAGTCACTCACTCATACGCAGAAAAAGCGACTAATGTCTAATATGATGGTCAAAAACAGTGGTTTTAAAAGTGGGGTCTGTGGCCCCCAGGGAGACGCCAAGGGAGTCAAGTGGACAGCAGAGGAAAATACAACATCATCATCATCATCATCATATCATCATATCATATCATATCATACTATAATTCAGTCAATGTCTGTCTGTCTGTCTGTCTGTCTGAATGTCTGTCAGAAACACTGCCGTATCTCCTCACTGCCTGCACCAATCACTCCCACTTTTCACACAGGCATTGACCATAATAATATGGAGGTCTTAACAAAGCTCTTTTTCTGATTTTACACATTAATGATTAATAATGAATTTATTAGTGAATTAAAAATGCACCCAGGGCGCAGTACCCCCTGCGGCCACAAGGGGGGGGGGGGGTATCTCACAACGGGTAAGGGCTAGTATAAATAATACTAGAAAAAGTGCCCCAGGTCTCCACCAGGCCAGGTCAGGTTGTGGCCTCCTGGTGGCGCTATAATAGGCCAATGTGAAAAGGGTGCCATTTGTTCTTATGCCTTTGATGGAAATTGGATGATTTGAGGCATTTTGTTCCAAAAATGTGTTTAGCAAAAATCCATCTGTTAGTGGTGCTATAACAGACCATTTTTATTCCTCATGCCTAGTAGGAAAGTGCATGAAAGATTTTACGTAAATTGCACACTGCATTCACGATTTGAGGCTTTTTGTTCAAAACTTTGAAAGCCAATGTTAGCCAATTAGGATGGAATATGAAATATCGGACAGATCCGTCTTGAGCACATGACTATAGAGATACTGTGTAATTTGTGGGATGTTTGGACAAAATCGGGAGGAGTAATATCAAAAAATGTGTTTTACAAAAGTCGGCCTCCTGGTGGCGCTATAACAGGCTGTTCTGGAAAATTTGGGGTAGAGGTTCATTGTTGGCATCTAGGGAGTGTGTGTGCAAAGTTGGGCATCGACCGGGTTAACGGTGCCAGAGATTAGCTGGTAATGGACGGACGGACACACACACACACACACACACACACACACACACACACACACACACACACACACACACACACACACACACACACACACACACACACACACACACACACACACACACACACACACACACACACACACACACACACACACACACACACACACACACACACACACACGGACGGAGTGCAAAACATATACTCTCTCCCCATGCCTTCGACAATAAATATAGCTGTTGTGAATGAGAAACTAATGACAACACCCACCCGATCTACAAACTCAGGTTGCCCTGGCTGGTGCCACACTGAGGACTTGCAGCTCTGGGACAAAAGATATTTTTGACGGCAGTGAAGCCAACTGTCATTCAGATGAGAGAAACCAATTGGGGAGTCAAGGGTGGGGAGGTTAGAGGACCATCAGTATAGCATAACGCTATAATCCTTGGGCGTCCCTGCATGTCGTGGAAAAGTTTGTGTCTAAAAGATTATCAGAGAAATCAGTGTGAAAAAGGAGAAGCGTGTGATTAATTGCAGGTGTCAGGGAGTGTGAAAACCCTGGTGACAGCCACCTTGGGTATAGTGAAGGATTGGACTCTTCCCCGATAAAGGGAGGTGGACCAGACAAACCCGACAGATGGACAGACCGAGAGATTAGGCATTTAGATGTGTATCAAACAAGGCGAGCCACCGGTCACATCCGACTGCTGTCTGACTCCTGTGGAGATGATGCACGATCGGCCTGCATTAGGCATTAGGCATCTAAATCACTCGCTGGTTCCAAAGCACAGACTCCACAGAGACACATACAAAAAAGCTAACTCACAAACGCATACTGACAAATCCTTGAAGCACATCAATGGGCAAAGAAGACGGATATACAGTATAGGCTGTATACACAGTATAGTATAGGATATACAGTATAGGTTGTTTACACAGTATAGCATAGGATATACAGTATAGGTTGTATACACAGTATAGTATAGGATATACAGTATAGGCTGTATACATAGTATAGTATAGGATATACAGTATAGGCTGTATATACAGTATAGTATAGGATATACAGTATAGGTTGTTTACACAGTATAGCATAGGATATACAGTATAGGCTGTATATACAGTATAGTATAGGATATACAGTATAGTATAGGATATACAGTATAGGCTGTATACACAGTATAGTATAGGATATACAGTATAGGTTGTATACACAGTATAGTATAGGATATACAGTATAGGCTGTATATACAGTATAGTATAGGATATACAGTATAGGTTGTATACACAGTATAGTATAGGATATACAGTATAGGCTGTATACAGTATAGTATAGGATATACAGTATAGGCTACAGTATAGTATAGGATATACAGTATAGTATAGGATATACAGTATAGGCTGTATACACAGTATAGTATAGGATATACAGTATAGGTTGTATATACAGTATAGTATAGGATATACAGTATAGGCTGTATACACAGTATAGTATAGGATATACAGTATAGGCTGTATACACAGTATAGTATAGGATATACAGTATAGGCTGTATACAGTATAGTATAGGATATACAGTATAGGCTGTATACACAGTATAGTATAGGATATACAGTATAGGCTGTATACACAGTATAGTATAGGATATACAGTATAGGCTGTATAGTATAGGATATACAGTATAGGCTGTATACACAGTATAGTATAGGATATACAGTATAGGCTGTATACAGTATAGTATAGGATATACAGTATAGGCTGTATACACAGTATAGTATAGGATATACAGTATAGGCTGTATACAGTATAGTATAGGATATACAGTATAGGCTACAGTATAGTATAGGATATACAGTATAGTATAGGATATACAGTATAGGCTGTATACACAGTATAGTATAGGATATACAGTATAGGTTGTATATACAGTATAGTATAGGATATACAGTATAGGCTGTATACACAGTATAGTATAGGATATACAGTATAGGCTGTATACAGTATAGTATAGGATATACAGTATAGGCTACAGTATAGTATAGGATATACAGTATAGGTTGTATATACAGTATAGTATAGGATATACAGTATAGGCTGTATACACAGTATAGTATAGGATATACAGTATAGGCTGTATACAGTATAGTATAGGATATACAGTATAGGCTACAGTATAGTATAGGATATACAGTATAGGCTGTATACACAGTATAGTATAGGATATACAGTATAGGCTGTATACACAGTATAGTATAGGATATACAGTATAGGCTGTATAGTATAGGATATACAGTATAGGCTGTATACACAGTATAGTATAGGATATACAGTATAGGCTGTATAGTATAGGATATACAGTATAGGCTGTATATACAGTATAGCATAGGATATACAGTATAGGCTGTATAGTATAGGATATACAGTATAGGCTGTATAGTATAGGATATACAGTATAGGCTGGCTAATAGCCTATCACAGGTCCTGCCTTTTGATACTGGGCTTTAAATACTGAACATGCTATTATTCTCAGTTAATTTTATAATGCGTGTGAAGTGTGAACTCATCCAATACGGGAGGGCAAGTCCTTACAAAAATTACATGTCTTAACAAAGCCATAGTGAGGAAGGAACAGCCATTACAGTAGCTGTGGTAATGGAGTGTAAACTCTCTCTGGGTCCATGTTCACCAATATAATGTTGGAGATTGTAGGACTTAGCGGGGCGATAACATCTGCTCTGCATCGGCAGGATATCCAAAGACACCTTGCTCTCACCAGGCTAGTGCATGCGGATCTGCTACTTTAATAAAGAAAAATCACACCCGTGTGAACTGAGTGGTGCAAGGTCTTATATAGCCTGATCAGCTGTGGTCTGACGTAATGTCAGTGACCATAGTAACCATGCTCACCTGTGCACGGACACGTACACAGGTACACAAACATACAGACAAAGCTGGTTAGTAACCATGCTCACCTGTGCACGGACACGTACACAGGAAAAAAATAATCACACTCTTGTGAAGTGATGGGCGCCCACTTTGTCAGCCACATGATGTCTTACGTCGTATTTTAGTGCCCTAAACAAACATTAAAGTCCATAGACTTGGCTGGCAATATGTATGCATGAGCTCTGACGTCACTCACTTTACCTCTGCGTTTTCAACCCGGCTTTTGCAGTTTCCATTTCCGTGATGCGATGGACCGAGAATACACATGGTCAGCGGACACACAACGTTCACGGAGAAACAACAACACAGAACAATAGCAACACAACCTGCCCAGCACGGAAAAAAACACGGCAGCGGACCTGGCAAACGATTTATGTCTTAAGTGCTTTAAACAATATTGTGGCCTGGGCCGGCTTAAGCCTCATACATACTCCAGGGTGAAGCGATAGGTTATCACTGCGTGATGTGATAGCTTATCACCTCATGCGGTGATAAGAGTCGAGGCCATCATACTCGCGGTGATGTCCTTAAGCATTGACCCCGCTTCCCTATGGTTCAGATGCGAAACCCCGCCCACCCTGAAAACGGTCTTCTGTAAACAGAGCAGTTTGTCATCGTGGGAGTCGGAGAAACAATGGAGGACAGAATGGAAGCGAATAGAATGGAAGAGGCAGAAAAGTTGGAGATGGCAGCGAAGATGGCGGTTGAATGTTTGTTGTTGGACGGGGAGGAGGAGGAGGAGGAGAAGCTCGTATTTGAGGAGGAAGCGGAGGATTTTGCTTTGCGGTGCTTGGTGGAGGAGGAGATGGCCGCCCAGCCGAGTGAGCGCCGCTGGTATGTTCGGCCATTGAACACAGCGAACGCGTGGAGCCTCTGCTCCAGCATGCTCCCACACACAGCATGCCCATATCCCCCGCAGAGAGACTCACACTGGTTGTCCTTGCATGTGGTATCTCGCATCAAAGGGCTGCGGCCAACTATGGGGGTTTGAACTGTCTGTGCCATTGTGTCCGAGGCTAGCCAAGCCATCTGGCTGGCCTTGAAGGACCAGTCTGTCGCCTTTCCACCGGCTGCAGAGTTCCGTGACATCGCAGACGATTTCTGGAACCTGTGGAACTGCCCCATCTGTGTTGGAGCAATCGACGGCAAACAAGTCGATCTGAAGGCGCCACCGAATGCTGGTAGTGACTTCCATAACTACAAGGGACACCACAGCATCGTGTTGCTGTGGTGTTGTGGTGCTGCCGTTTGTGATGCACACTACAGATTCACAATGGTAGACGTTGGTGCGTATGGTATGGTCATATCAAAACGTACTTTCTTCTATCTATCATCTATCTACAAATGCACCAAAGTCTCTGTCTGTCTGTCTGTATACGTCTGTCCGTGTGTAATCCACGTAACTCGGGAACCATTCGCCACCGACTTCAAATTCGATGTCCGTGTGTAATCCACGTAACTCGGGAACCATTCGCCACCGACTTCAAATTCGATGCACGCGTTCCACACCACCGCGGGGGGTGCAGTGGCCGGTGTTGAGCCGGTCGGACCAACGGTTGTCCATAACCGCCCCAAAAAGGCCTCTGCCCAGGCTCTGGACAGGGCCCCTGCCCAGGGTCCATATATGGAGCTGACATCATTCTGACGTCTGCATATACTCCATATTTGGGCATGCCTGACAAAGAACTCCATATATGGGCATAAAAGGGACACGGACATAATATCTGGGTGGGGCATGCATTTCCAACTTGTATCGTTCCAAGTAGGCCAGTGCCCAACGGGCACCGCTGTAGAGGCTCCAACATCTGGGTGGGACATGAATTTCCAACTTTTACGTCATAAGTGCTCAAAACAATACATTTTCCATAGACTTGGCAGCCATATGACGTAATCATCAAAAGCCATGCATTGGACGGGCTATAGCGCCCCTCAAAAAATGAAGTGAGGGGCGCCCACTGTGGCTGCCACATGACAGGTGCCTAATGCAAACATTAAAAGTCCATAGACTTGGATGCCACATAACGTCACGGGAGGGAGGCTGCTTAAAGCAAACATTAAAGGTCCATAGACTTGGCTGCTACATGACGTCAGAAAGCCAGACGATCTACGAGCTCACAGCGCATCACTATGCAGCTATTTTGGGCTTTAATTGGTTGGATGTACAGAGAAGTGCTGGAAGGCACTGTGCAGTGTGTGCACATTAACTACATCTACAGGACCTCTGAGATCTCTGCTGGTCTTTGTTTATACACAACAAAATCCATAAAATCTGATTAAGGTAATGCGTTAAAGAATGAGAGCTGACAGAAAGACTGTGGGACAGAGCGAGAGCTGGGATTCTCTTACCTTGTCCATTAGAGCAGCACTTATTTAGAGCGTCTGAGTGAAAACCACACAGTGTAATTAACTGGCCAGTGTGTCTAACATATTGGCAGGACAGAGATAAGAACAGAGTTCATGTCTGGGTTACAGCAGGACATGTCATATACTGTACAGTTGTGTGTCAAAAAAGGGATTTTGACTTGTTTCACGGTTGGGTCATGGTTTTATTCCGCCGTCTGTGTGTGAATGGGTGGATGTCATGCATATTGTAAAGCGCTTTGGATAAATGCACCATTTACCTTTTACTCAGACATTTTCAAAACAAATCTTGAAAGAATTTGAAACATTTTTTAAAATAATAATAATAATTACAACACAAATCTTTAGATGGGGGTCTGCAGCCAAATACATAAAACAAAAACAAAACAAAACAAAAGTGGATCCCTACCACTGCATCCTTCTCTATTCGTGGGCATGTGGTGATGGATGCCATCTTGTCAGCCTCTTGTGAGACCATGACATTCTCGAGTCACTGGTGGCCGAGAGCATCTGACTCAGCAGATTCTAAAAGTCACTGCCCTTTCGTCTGGGTCTGACTGGCATGAGTCTGACCTCTGTTGCCCTCACAGTTACCAACACGCTTTTAAACTTCTAGCCCAGTCCCTACAGTATACTGTAGCATCAGCACTATTTGAATTCTTATTTACAGCAGTGGTCCTGAAACGTTTTCAATTCAAGGACCCTCAGTTTGATACCATTTCTATCTCTGAGACATGGGATGGGACCCATCTACACTGTAAAATGTCAATTTAACAGTGTACAAGTTACAGACCTGTAAGGGACTATTGATGGGCACTATTATGCGTGTCTTAAGTACCAGGTCTTATTACTTAACTTAAGACCTGGAGGCGTGATCAATGCCATTTGGCCACTCAGAATAGCCAAATGACATTGACCACACCTCCAGGTCTTAAGTTAAGTCATAAGACCTGGTACTTAAGACACACATAATACTGCCCTAATTAAGGGTCTATTCATCATTTAGCAGGGGACCCCAGTTTGAGAACCACTGACCTATGGTATACATGTATTGGATGGTTGTAGGGTTACAATACATCAATCAATCAATCAATCAATCAATCAATCAATCAATCAATCAATCAATCAACTTGATTGTCACAACTCAATTACAGGTAACAAAATCCCTGGAACATGTGGCGTGTTTAAAACCTAAACACCAGTGTGTAATATTTAAATGGCAAATGTTTATTTATGGATATAAAAAACACTAGAACACGAGTCACCTCAAACACCTCACGAGAACACCTAGGGCAGTATTATGCGTGTCTTAAGTACCAGGTCTTATGACTTAACTTAAGACCTGGAGGCGTGGTCAATGCTGTTTGGCCACTCAGAATAGCCAAATGGCATTGATCACGCCTCCAGGTCTTAAGTTAAGTAATAAGACCTGGTACTTAAGACACGCATAATACTGCCCTAGTGTTCTAATTCTAAACACGTATATGAGTGACTTTTGATTGTATAACCTAAACACATTTATGTGTTTAAAAAGTGTTACCGGCGATTAAACATGTTCCTCTGTTTAAAATCTAAACACTGCGACACGTTTAAAAAGTGTTACAAATAAGTGTTTAGAACCTAAACGCTTGGATTTAGTAAGATGAGCCAAACATCCAAGACGGAAACATTGTCCTCCTCAAGGGTAGAGATGAAAGTCTTGGTTATGCATGAGGCTGTCATGTGTGCAGCTCAAGGAGCAAAGAAAACTAAATGAGCGGAAAAAAGCCTGAAAATAATAGCATGTTAAAATCTGTATCTTGTCAATTGAAGAGGCGCTAAATCACATGTAGTGCATGTCAATACTGTATGTCAATATCGTGTTGCTTACTAAGATAAGCTTACTGAAAACACAATAGCAGCAAGTGAATTCACTTTAGACATACTAACACATAACATCTTATCTTGTGGTCGGGTCATTGTGCAAGTACTGTGGAACTTTGGTAGTGATGTATGTACAGGGCATGATATACAATAATGCTTGCTTAATATGTACTTTTATGCACAAAATTAGGCAATCTACAAGCTCATGACACGTTGTGAGCTTGTAATTTGTACATGAGTGGAGATTACAACTGTTATCCCAAAGTAAGAACACACACACACACACACACACACACACACACACACACACACACACACACACACACACACACACACACACACACACACACACACACACACGCACACACACACGATTTTTATTTTATTTTACCTTTCCATGCTGCACTAACTGGTCACTGTACCTGCTGCTACTTTGTTTTACCCAGCCTTATGGTATCACATTATGCACACACCTGCATATGATGGGCTCATGTTTCTAAATACAATGCACACACCTGCATATGATACTTATGTTTCAAAATAAAATGCACACACCGCCATATGATGCTCAGGTTTCAAAATAAAATGCACACACCGCCATATGATGCTCAGGTTTCTAAATAAAATGCACACACCTGCATATGATACTTATGTTTCAAAATAAAATGCACACACCGCCATATGATGCTCAGGTTTCAAAATAAAATGCACACACCGCCATATGATGCTCAGGTTTCTAAATAAAATGCACACACCTGCATTATGATACTCATGTTTGTAAAATAACAACAACTGCATAATGATGCTAAATGTTCTAAATATCATGTGGTTTCACACATCTGTATACTGTACATAATAGTTATTTGTTCTATTCAAACTGTTTTCTACAGTGTTTCTTTCCCTTTGCACTTTACTCTACCACTGGCCTCTCTTCTCACAGAATACTACAAAATGATGGAGCGCACATGGGAAAAACACATTTCACCCACTGCATTACACCTGTAAACTGATTCTGATGCACACACACACACACACACACACACACACACACACACACACACACACACACACACACACACACACACACACACACACACACACACACACACACACACACACACACACACACGTTTCTGTGCAATATTATTAAAGTATTTTAAAGCTGTCATCAGTCAGGTTTCAAGCTGGAATGACCAGGCCTTTCATTCCGGAATGATGGCCAGAGTGGTAGTGGGGAGGCACAGTTCTGAGCCCTTTGGTGTACAGACTGGAGTAAGGTAGGGCTGTGTGCTAGCCCCAGTCATGTTCAACATCTTCCTGGTCTGTGTTACTACACTGTTACACAGGATGATGGAGGAACAGGCTGGAGTCACCATTGACTTCAGGCTGGATGGTAACCTGTTCAATATCAGGAGGTTACAGGCAACCACCAAGTTGACCTCTGAAAAAAAATCATCGAATTGCAGTATGCCGATGACTGTGCCCTGGTAGCCCACACACCAGAGGCCCTACAGAGCACTCTCTCTGCAGCTGTAACTGCATACAGCAGAATGAGTTTGACGATCAACACCCAGAAAACGGAGATCATCTGTCAGTTGAATGCTGGCCTCCCATGACAGCCAGCCAACCTTCACAGCAGGAGGGCAACAACTGCTTACAGTTCCCACTTTTAAATACCTGGGAAGCATAATGGCATAATGACACCTGCACGATGGATGATGAGATCCAAAACCGCCTTAAACAAGCCTCAACATCATTTGGTCGTCTACGGAGAAGGGTGTTTCTGAACAGAGACATCAATCTCCACACCAAAGAGGCATGCCCGCAAAGCCAACCCTGTTCCCCCCAGTACCGCTTTTATTTGCCCGGTCTGCAACCTTGACTGTGGAGCCAGGATCGGACTACACAGCCACCAGAAGACTCACAAATAGGAGAAGATGGTCATCATTGGACACGATGGACAACCACAAGCAAGCAAGCGTGTGTGTGTGTGTGTGTGTGTGTGTGTGTGTGTGTGTGTGTGTGTGTGTGTGTGAACTCATTGGTACTAGTTGAATAGTTGATAAGATTTGTTTTAATAATTATTTTTATCATTAATATAATTCCTGAAGTCCTACAACATCTACTACTGTAATCTTAACGAGTTTTCTTTTTAAAATTGCAAATTATTATAATAAAACAGCCGACCGGGCCGGAAGCAGCAGCAGATAGTGTCTTTTCACAGGGAATAATCAGGGAATAAGTCTGCATCCTTCAGACGTTGATGTACTATTTTTTTTTAGGCCCGTCGCTCCCAGTGGAGCATAGGCCATCTACGACTCTTCTCCATCCAACACGGTTTTGGGCTATCCTTTCTGCGTCCCTATTGACTATAGTCTTCCTTAACACAGAAGACAGTAAACGAGGAGCCAGTGGACAGCGAGTGGCCTATAGCCTTGTGTTATTGACCAACATGGTGGATTTATTGTTGTTTAACGAGAGAGACAGCATTTTGGTGAGTCCAGTTTCCATTTCTTATTATTGTAGCAGCTAAAATGGACGTGGGTTTGAGGAAAGGTGAAATGCTGTTGTTGTTGTTGCTGTTGTTGTTGTTGTTGTTGTTGTTGTTGCTGTACACGTTCTCACTGCACGTGGGATTGTTTTTGTATCCGTTGTCCTGGCAACCTAGCTGCTGCTACGCAAAACTCCTCTCTCTGTGGCTTTATTACATAATAGGTAGGTAACTTACTTACTTATCCCCATTACACCGGCTGGCCCATAGGCAGCAACAAAGTTTCTCCACTTGCATCTGTCTTTGGCCATCTTCTCTATGGTCCCCCAACTCTAAGGTTGTTGCTGGAGCTCCTTCTCGATCGTCCTATATTCCATGTCATTTTTGGCCTCCCTTTCTTCCTCTTGCCTTCTGGGGTCCAGTGTAATGCCACTCTTGGGATCACGTTGGAATAGGTAGGTAAACAAGTAGTAAACTAGTCAACTAGTAAACTAGTCGTCGCACGCACTAGTCGTGAAAGCCCTAGTGCGTGCGTGTGTGTCAGGGTGAAGGAGAGGGAGAGAGAGTGTTTTATTACTGATTAACGTGTTGCGACTAGTCCTCATGCCTGTGCTGGTCGCCTGCTGAGGTAACTATTACACAGCCATGTCAGTTTGGGTGAGAGATTACGCATTAGTTCCATCAACTGTTTAGCGAACCAAAACATTGTGTGTGTGTGTATGTGTGTGTGTGCGTGTGCGTGTGCGTGTGCGTGCATGCGTGCGTGCGTGCGTGGTGCGTCTGTGTCTGTGCGCACAGTATAATTCTCAGTGTACTCTCTCTCTCTCTCTCTCTCTCTTGGTACGTGTGTGCGTGTGCATATAGTATGCATGCCTGAGGTGGTTGTGACTTTATTATGAAGTCTAGAAAGGTTGGTTGTTCACAATGAAAATAAAGTTCTATTCTTGTCTCGCGTGTGAGGAGAAAAAAGGCCCAGGGACAAGTTTGTGGGGCTGGGGGGGGGGGGGGGGGGGGGGATATATGCCGTGGGGGGTTGGGCAGACTGTAGTCCGAGTATAGGGACATTGACTTTATGCATCATTAACCAGGTGGAGAGAGAGAGAGAGAGAACACCAGACGGAGTCGTCACTGTGTAGTGCGTAGCGTAGCAGAGCAGAGCAGACATCTGGCAGCACAACACACAACAACGCACATCTCACACGAGAGGATAGTACGAGCGGATCCACAGCTTGTGCACATCATGTAAATACATTCAGTAGCTAGCTAAGGCTGGTTTAAAGATGCATACTCAACTTAACCACATAAACTTTTGGCGAAAATAGTTGATCTACTAGCTTGTTGTGAGTTTCTGGATAAGCTATTTTCGCTGAAGAGATTTGGTGTAGAGGGGAAAAGGAGCGGGCCATGTATACAGCCCTGAGGGACTCCGGTCAAGTAAGTTAAGTACAGGGTTTAAGTGGATCATGGCGTTGCTTTTTCGTGCTTAATTAGCACAGACTACAGATAATGTATCATTTAGATTACTGCTGACAGTGCTGAGCATTTTCCAGAACATATTATAGGTATTTCAGTCAATGTCAGACCTGTGGCAAAGAACCTAGGTGTCCTACTGGACTCTAACCTTTGCCTCGAAGCTCAAGTAAAAAACATAGTTCGCACCTGCTTTTTCCACCTACGCATCTATAGAATCCGTCCAATCCTTTCCACCCCTAACCTCCATAAAGTCATCAATGCCCTTATTTCATCACGCCTGAATTACTGCAATGCTCTTTATTCAAATCACAACAAAGGATCCATACACCGCTTACAATTGTACAGAATGCAGCAGCTAGACTTATCACCGTCCGGGACCAGGAGGTCAGAACAGCCTGTTACTTTTAGAATTGATTTAACATTTTTATGGTTGACCTTTAAAGCCCTTAACGGCCTGGCACCCGAATACATATCGGACCTCCTGGAACAACATGTGCCGGTCCGCTGCTTGAGGTCCTCCAACTTAGCCCTTCTAGAGGTCCCTAAAACCAATTCGGTGACAGGGCATTTGCTTCCAGGGCCCCCAGACTCTGGAACAGACTACCACTTGACCTTAGGGTTGCTAGTTCCCTCACAATGTTTAAAACAAAACTAAATTACTCTTCATTTGACCACCGCGCTCTGACTGTAGGTGCGCCACCCGTTCAAAAATAACAGTAGTGGGTCGCACACACCAAGATTTCAGTTCAAAACATTTATTTCATTTTTGAACAGGGACAAACGTTTCGGCTATCCAGCCTTCATAACACAAAACTAAAGACACATTTCTACAGAGAGGCCTTCTTAACCCCCAGAACTTGACACCTTTATTCCCCCTGATGGTGTTGTTGTTATATTTTGGTTGTAATTGTTGTGATGTTTGTGATTGCTTGATTGTTTTAATTATGTTGTTAAGCACTTTGGAACATTGTTTAAAAAGGTGCTATATAAATAAAGTTTATTATTATTATTATATTTTATGTTTTAGTTTTTGGAGCGGTGCACACCGCTTCAATGACTGCCCGTGTGTGTCCCAGTCCCTATGTCCCTATGTACAGTATGTCTATTTGGAGTAGGAACAGCTGCAATACCACTGGGTGACCTACTGCACAGTACTTCAAGTGGCGCTGTTGAGTTTCACAGTGTGCACTATAACTATTACAATAGCACAGTACAGAACAGTACAGTGAATACAGTGAGTACAGTACAGTACAGTACAGTACAGTACAGTACAGTACAGTACAGTACAGTACAGTACAGTACAGTACAGTACAGTACAGTACAGTACAGAACACCGTATGGTACAGTACAGACTACAGTACAGTAACTACCAGTAACTGTATGGTAACCACGTATGGTTGCACCGTTCAGTTCACACAGGTGTGATTTTTTCTTAATTTTCTTAAATTAACTTGCAGAGACTTGAGATACTGTAATAACCCTCCAACATGTTACCTTTATCTTTTGTCAGAGTTATGTTATTGATCCTTGACAATCTGCATCTGAAAGCACACACTTTGCAAAGTCTGGCCAGGCCTTATTACCTGAACGATTGCATTTAAAAAGTAGGGAAATCAACTGTGTGATCTGGAAACTAGTCAGAGGTACATGGTCCTTTAACATCATATTGATGGGCGGTACCAACAACATTGTCCTGATAATAGACAGAGCAGTGTCCAGTATAAAAGCATCCAAATGTAGACATAACACAGCCCTGCATGTGACTATATAGACAAAGCAGATCTGGCCAGAGCCAAGCTGTCACACAGTGCGGACAGGCATGGTTCCACTAACTCCAGTCAATGTACACAACCATGTGCACTGTGGACATTGAGGCTTTCCCCTGTCTCCTTTCTGACACAACCCAGTGCTTTTCCAGACACCTTCAAGAGAACAGAAAATCAAATGTGCAACCAAAATTTGCATCTTTTCAATTTAATTAAGCGAACACTTAATCATGTAGCTTTTTCTACTACAACCGCACAAAACCCCAGCGCACTTAAGCCTATTAAAGTGGTCGGAAGTGCATTGAAAGACTGACACGCACACGCACACGCACACGCACACGCACACGCACACACACACACACACACACACACACACACACACACACACACACACACACACACACACACGTTGCACAGCTAAAGGTAAATAGTACTACATGTGACATTGTCTGGCCTCTCTCGTTAATATGTATGTCAGAAGTGATACAGTAATCTTGTTTTAATGCCCCCCCCCCCCCCCACACACACACACACACATACACACCATGACGTGATGACCCTGGACGCAACGCGCCACAGCTCTTAAGGGAGCCGTGTCAAAACAATGTCACCACACAGTGCCTTGCACAAGACAGACAGAAACTAACAGAGGGTTCCAGTTTCATTCTGCTCTTTTAATGAATACACACAACCTTTATTGACCGTTCCCATATATACTGATATACTATACATTCCCCATAGGAATCAGCTTCAGGCATTCATTACAATAAACCAATAAGCCAATGCTTGTGGTTTTCACATTAAAGTAATGCCACTGAAGCAGGGGGGATTATGGCACATGCTTGATGTTAGCTACAGCACATATGTGGATTACAGAAGAGGAGGCATTAGACATGCATAATGCATGGGGACAGCCTACCTGTGGATTTATTGCTGAACTGCAAAGTCATTTTTTAAGATGAGTCCCAGGGGTGTCAAACTACGGATCTGATCAGCGAAGGGGTCCTGTGGGATTATTTAGTGCACTGAAATCACCCTTCAGGAGGTTTTTACAGTCAACAAGACAAAGTCATTCAATGCCTTCTCTGTACCAGTAAGACGCCTGAGGGCATCCGCCTCGTTGACAGCAGACTGCTGGGCGAGCGCTGGCGCTTTGGCATGGGGGGTCAGATCAACATATGGAATGAATTCTGTACTGGCCATATAAGGAGCATGTCTTGAGTGTACAGGGTTTGATGAGGTCAGATCAACATATGGAATGTCAGAACAGGTCAGCTCCATATGGAGATCTACGGATGGTAGCGGGGACATTCTCTTGAGTACAAGAGAATACAGGGTTTGATGAGGGCCCAGGTATGGCCGGGGCCTTAATTTTCGGGCCTGTTGAGAACTCTAGTTTTCGCCGGCTGCCGGGCACGGCTGCACTAATAACTTTGGGGCACGCCCGTCTAGAGTTTGAATGGACAGGTATCAGTCAAAAGGGAGACATCGAAGAGGAAGGATGGATGGGGAAGGAACAACATATGGAATGTCAGAACAGGTTCTGACATATATCCATATATGGAGATCTAAGGGTTTGAGGTCGATGTAGAGTTGCTGGCCATTATTGATGACATCAGGGATCCCCATATATGGGCTTAACTGCGACAGCAGGTCGCATTTACTATGACATCAGGGTCTCCACATCTCCATCCCTGATGATGTCACATGATGTCACGAGACCATAGTTAACTGCGACCTTCGGTTTGTGTGCTAATGATGCATCTTTGACTGTCACTGATGAGTTTGTGTAGATGGTGCTGAGATATTATGTAGGGTGCAACACTTTATATTATTATAAAACAATAGATTATTGATAATTTTATACAATAATGGAATAATAATCCATCCATATTTTATAGGTGAAAAAACAAAAAAGTATAATATGATGTATATCTGCTATTTGTTTGCACGAGACCACTTTGCGGTAAAATATGAAATAGGGCTTAATAAGTTGAGGTTTTGTTTTAATATAAAAAAACGTGCTTCTCGATTATTCAATTACTCAAAAAACGAATCGATAGAATAATCGCTAAGAAAATAATCAATAGCCCTAAATTTAATTAAAAGAAGGAGCCTGGAAATGGGCAATGTAAGTGTAGTAATAATCAATACACTTCATTTCATTGCAGTCAAGGGACTCAACTGGCAATTTGATGCTCTTCTGTCCAGAAGTCCTATTGGTCCTCTGAGCAGAGGGGCAGTGTTTAATGTTTCTTCCAATTACGTTACATCTGGAAATTGGACTATTCATGATGACAACGTTTTTACGGGCAGTGCTAAGATTTGTGTCAGTACTCGGTACAGAGAACCCCATTATGCTGATATTTGCCACTAATTTGGCACGATTCAAATGTACATGTGTTTGGAAACGTAGGATGCTATTATTACGCTGACGTGGCTTCTACTTGGAAGTGTCCGATGCTTTGTGGAAAATCAATAATAGTATCAAGTGCCTAAGCTCAACTGAACAAAAATATGTTTTTTCCTCAAATGAACCAAAAACTGTTTCAGTACATTTGTAGATCAAAAGGCTTCTGATTAGAACCATAAAAACAGCACCATATGGTCAGTCAATCACTGTGAGTGCAATAGTTCATCGAAATAATCAAATTAATCGATTACAATAAATCATAGATTTTTTAAAATAAAATAACAGCAATTAGATAAAAATAGCAGATCTATAAGCTCACTTATTGTATGTACTGTATTGTGAGCTTGTATATTTGCTCATTTTGGCAAAGATATTTGGTGTACATGAAAAATGTGTTCCAAGTATACTACAGTTGCAACTGCGGGTCCGTTTCACTAAGTATAAAATGTTTAGAGCATTTTATCATAGTGCCAAATCACAACAAGTTGTCTCAAGACACTTTACATATACTGTAGCTCAGAGAGCCGACATTGTCCCACCCTGAGCAAGTAAATATAAGATGAGGTTGACCCCCCAAATCCTGAGCCCTGTTTTAACCACTGGAGCCGCATCCCTACAGCGATTATACCATTCAATATGATATAGTAGCCTGTAGTATATCCTGGAAGTCAACATGATACATTTTTTTTTTTGATAATTTCAGATAATTTAGTGACCAGATTATGGGGGTAATATAACGTTGCTGAATAAAATAATACAAACAAGCTACAGCACTAGACTAACCCATATATGTCTGTTTACCTGTACATACAGTACAGTCATGTATACTGTGAGTATTGTCTGGTAAGGCAGGGAGCAGGTGGTAAGTCTGGTTACAGCTGGCTGTGTGGTGAACAGTATGGATGGTTAATGAGATCAGACTTCAATATAGATGAAATTAGGTGGAAAGCCTGACATGTAAACACACACTCACGCACGCACGCACGCACGCACGCACGCACGCACGCACGCACGCACGCACGCACGCATGCACACACACACACACACACACACACACACACACGCACACACACATATACACACACACTCATACGCACACACACACACACACACACACACACACACACACACACACACACACACACACACACACACACACACACACACACACACACACACATGCACGACACACATACACACACGCAGTCGCACACACATGCACGCACACACACACTCTATGAGAGGTGGATCAAAGGAGTCATCCAAAATTACTCCTACACACTATAGTCTAGAACACTGGCATGGAGCTACTGATTGGAGACAGCAATAGAACTACAGTATACTGTAGTGCCACAATGTGTCACAGTCAAATATGGAGAAATGACAAAAAAAACAATAAATTCAATGAATTCAGATGCCAGTGAAGACTACGATGTTAGTTTGAACAAATCGTCTCTGTCGGATGGAAACCGGGCTATGTTTCGAGCTTGTAAATCTTGCGCTGTAGTATGTATGATAAAGTAGGGCATTCATTTATGAAAAAAAACACAAAAAGTTAAAATATGGAGAGGTTTCTGGCCGACAGCAACGATATGTAACCAATGTAACAGGTCTGTGACTGTTTGTTCGGCTTCCTCTTCCTCATCACTCAGGCTTGATAGTGCCTCGTTAGTCGTTAATAGTACACAGGGGGAGACCAGGACATACACAACACGGAGGAGGCAAATGTGCTCATACAGCGCACAGACCGACACACTCAAACAGACACAAAGCACACAGACAGGCATTACACCTCCGCTCCTGCAGACATCACCACAGTTTGGCAATAAACAGTTTTACCGCTCAACAAAAAAAGCGTGCGAGAGGACACTTCCGTAAACAGCTATACTCAGCCCCCAACTTAGCATGAGAGACAGAGAGAGAGAGAGAGAAAGACTGAAAGACAGAAAGAGAGAGAGACAGAGCAGGAGCGAGAGAGATCCCTGTCCCTATCCAAATTGTTCAGATCTGAAACACAGTGGCAGTGCCAATAGGGCTTGTTGCTCTTTTCATCTTCTCTCGGACATGTTATGATGTAGCAAAGTCTTACACAACAACATCCTCTCATCACTATCACCTCTCAGTCACATGTGCACAGCATCCAAAGGTGTGCATGCACGCGTGCGTGCGTGCGCACGCACGCACGCACGCACGCACACACGCGCACACACACACACACGCGCACGCACACGCACACATAAGCAGACATGTTTGAAGCGCGTCTCGCCTCCTACTCACCACAGCATCCTCTTAACAGGGAGACAGTCTTTGTTGGAGGCTGTCACTCCCATGGCCATCTGCATCACCGTTATGTATTTTTGGTACTTCATTGCTGTCCACCACTACTTGCGCTTCTTCTAGGAATCCACAAAAAACACCACGGAACCAGCATAGGTGATCATTCATTGAAATGTCTGTCTGTTATTGTCCCCTGTCATCCACTGCCGGCAGTTCCCGCTACATCAGCAGCACCAGAGCGCCATTTAAAGGTCTGACGGACGGACGGGGTGAGCGTTCCCCGAGGAGCTCAACAAAAGGTACCGCGCCGCCACGACCCATGTCTGCACTGACTACCTAATCCCATTACAGCTCAGAATAGATTGGCTAATCCATTGTTTTTGACCGCTCAAGTGGCACTTCGCTGTGGGGATAAGATGGACAGAGAGATAGAGAGAGACTGAGACACAGAGAGAAACAAAAGCCAAGCAGAGATCAGCCGCGACGCTAGCAGCACCCAAACGTGTGTGAGGTAGGAAGGAGAGCGTGCGTGTGTTCAACGGGAAGAGACACAGAGAGACAGAGAGAGAGAGAGAGAGAGAGAGAGAGAGAGAGAGAGAGAGAGGGAGAGGGCGTGCAGGGGAGTGAGGAGTGAGGGGGGTTGGTTTGAAGGTAGAGACAGAAACAGCGAGACACAGAGAGAGAGAGAGAGAGAGAGAGAGAGAGAGAGAGAGAGAGAGAGAGAGAGAGAGCGGAGGAGGAGGAAGGGACATGTAATGGTCTGACAGTAGTAGCCTACTTTGTCTCCAGAATAAATCTTAGTATTTCTGTTGCATGGGAAGGAAAACAATAATTTTCTTTCTTCTTCTGAGTGTAAACAAGAACATGAGCAATGTTCATCAGGCTAGATGAGGTCCTGCCTGGAGAAGAGAGGAGGGGGAGGGGAAGAAGATGTACTGTTACTGTATAGGATGGGGGGGGGTGGCGTGGGGGTGTACCGGAGGATGTCCAACATCAACACTGGACCCTGTTCAATTTGAATACTATTTAATTTCAAACAACCTGAAATGAATGAATGAATGAATGAATGAATGAATGAATGAATGAAAATTCATAGTAATGAATATTTTTTTTACAGTGTAACCTCTGTGCACAGTATGCACCATCTGTCACCATGGCTGTGATTGGCTACACCAAATGACAACATTTGGCTACATTTGGTTGTATATGTAGTTGCAGGGTGACATGTGCTCCGATCTCTGAACAGATATACAGTAGACACCCTGGGGAATACGAGAGACGGGGGCAGGTTTGCTTCTCATGTACTTATACTGACCGGCTTGTTGCTTTCATTTCAATCTCCTTAAGCAACACCACACACAGTAAGATCCTTAGTGTTAGTTTAGCCTAAACTGCAAGAGCGTACAAATGGAACCAAATGGACCCTCATGGGTCCATACAGTTCCATTCGTACACCCTCCTGAGTTAAATGAAGACTGAGGGTTGTATCATGTGTATAGGTCTAGGCGGGTCACCATGATCTCATCACAGGCTCTTAATGACACAGCCGATACACAAACAAAGCTTTGAGACCAAAAGCGGCAACGTCTAAAGACCAGTCCAGGTAAGATCTTAATTGTACGTTCTGTTGTCTCATTGCAACAATTCATGTTTGCTGATCTTCAATACGTGGAGAAAATGAGAGAAGAGCAGAGCAATTTCACACAGACTGGCTAACTGTATGCCACAACCAGATTACAAACGACTAGGAATTTGACAGTGGATTGAGAGATTAGCTAGATTACTGCACCTCTCCGTACAGATCCTTTCACATGATTTATGCACCGTTAAATCCTGAGGGTTCATTTAACTGCGATTGGAAATATAGACCCACAATGGATCTGAGTGTTTCCTTTTGCCAAAAGAGGCCTTAGACCTGTAATCTACGTTGTTTTACAGTACCTTTCCATCCGGGAGCTACCTCTGTGTCTCATTACAGTAGTTGTTTTACAGTACCTTTGGATCCGGGAGCTACCTCTGTGTCTCATTACAGTAGTTGTTTTACAGTACCTTTGGATCCGGGAGCTACCTCTGTGTCTCATTACAGTAGTTGTTTTACAGTACCTTTGGATCCGGGAGCTACCTCTGTGTCTCATTACAGTAGTTGTTTTACAGTACCTTTGGATCCGGGAGCTACCTCTGTGTCTCATTACAGTAGTTGTTTTACAGTACCTTTCCATCCGGGAGCTACCTCTGTGTCTCATTACAGTAGTTGTTTTACAGTACCTTTCCATCCGGGAGCTACCTCTGTGTCTCATTACAGTAGTTGTTTTACAGTACCTTTGGATCCGGGAGCTACCTCTGTGTCTCATTACAGTAGTTGTTTTACAGTACCTTTCCATCCGGGAGCTACCTCTGTGTCTCATTACAGTAGTTGTTTTACAGTACCTTTGGATCCGGGAGCTACCTCTGTGTCTCATTACAGTAGTTGTTTTACAGTACCTTTGGATCCGGGAGCTACCTCTGTGTCTCATTACAGTAGTTGTTTTACAGTACCTTTGGATCCGGGAGCTACCTCTGTGTCTCATTACAGTAGTTGTTTTACAGTACCTTTGGATCCGGGAGCTACCTCTGTGTCTCATTACAGTAGTTGTTTTACAGTACCTTTGGATCCGGGAGCTACCTCTGTGTCTCATTACAGTAGTTGTTTTACAGTACCTTTGGATCCAGGAGCTACCTCTGTGTCTCATTACAGTAGTTGTTTTACAGTACCTTTGGATCCGGGAGCTACCTCTGTGTCTCATTACAGTAGTTGTTTTACAGTACCTTTCCATCCGGGAGCTACCTCTGTGTCTCATTACAGTAGTTGTTTTACAGTACCTTTGGATCCGGGAGCTACCTCTGTGTCTCATTACAGTAGTTGTTTTACAGTACCTTTCCATCCGGGAGCTACCTCTGTCTCATTACAGTAGTTGTTGCTAGACGTGTAGAAACATAATTATTATTTGTTTATTTTATTAATATAATGTTAATGAGAAGGGTAAAAGCCACTTTGGTAGAGGTTTGGGGTTGTGTAGTTACCTTGACATTTAACTCGAAAGGTGGGCAACATATCAACAATATTTGATCCATTTATTATCATTCAAAATATGCTCCTCGTTGACTTACAAGGCACAAAGTCATTCTCACATAAATAGGTAAATCAAGAAGTTGACTACTTGACTACTATGAATATTTCTATTAAATAAAATGTAAAAAAAATCAGTGCAGCAATATTTTTTATATCTCACCCACCGTTATTTGTAAATTCTATGTATCTTGTTGTTTACAAATCATGTTCTAAATGTTTTTTGCCTATTCTTTGTATTGTTTTTATATTGTCAAATCAAATCAAATCAAATCAAATCAAATCAAATCAAATCAAATCAAATCAAATCAAATCAAATCAAAACATTGTTGTTAAACCATGGCAAGGTAACAACCCAAACCTCTACAAAGTGTACATGTCCTATTGCTTTAAGCATCTGAGGTTCTTCTTATTCAGTTCTTGCGAGTCAGTCCCTCTGGGAGGGCGGGGCACATTTAAATGGAAACAGGAGAAACACAGCTATGAAGGCCTTTCTTCTTACAGAAAGAGGAAACACTGTAGGTTGATTAGAATCTTCTTTGTTGGTGATACATGCCTTCTGTCTTCCCATTGATCATCCACACACTTCCACAGGAGTCAGATTACCCTTCATCAATCAGGGGTCAGATTACCCTTCATCAATCAGGGCTTGATAGTTCACAGAATATATGTGACTGTGCCAAACCATTCAGTATTAGGTTTCTACAGTATAGCCTCCGAAAAAAATAAATGAGTCTTTACTGAGTCCTCAAGGGCAAAGAGATTATTACTGGAGTATGAGTACACTGCAGGATCGGTGCTGAAATGCAAGCCATCTGCATTGTAGTGTGTGTGTGTGTGTGTGTGTGTGTGTGTGTGTGTGTGTGTGTGTGTGTGTGTGTGTGTGACTGTGTGTGTGTGTGTGTGTGTGTGTGTGTGTGTGTGTGTGTGTTAGGGGTGTAAGAAAATAAAAATATTATTAAATATTATCTTTTGTGATACTGTGTTAATTTTGTATAATTTTTTGTATTAATTGCAAATATTTTTATATTCTATATTTTTCTGATATAGTAAATGTTAATTCTTTTGCTTAAATTTTCCACAAGGAGACGTATTATGATGTTAAAGGGAATGTACTGCACCACTTTTCTGATTGCATAGATTTTATGCATAATGGTGGTGTATTCTAACTCTTCTGTCTAATGACAGTTTTCATAAAAGTTGAACATAATTAATATAATTAGAAAATACATTTTGCAATATATCACCTCGCATACAGTAATATTTAAACAATATTGAATCGTAACCTTTGTATCGTGATATTGTATCACCAGATTATTGCGTGTGTGTAACTGCAATGAATGTTTAAACAAATCTCAGCCTGTTTCTCCTCTCAATAGAATACATTTTATTAGGTTACAAATATGTTCAGAAAACCAAATACCTAGAAAATGCACAAATTGTTTCATCATTTTCACTTTCCTGTTACAGACTGTTAGTTACAGACTGTTAGTTACAGACTGAAACTTAACCAGTAGTAACTGTGCCTGTATAGCCTAGCTGTAACGTATTCTATCATGCTGCAAAACATGTTTATGCTGTCTCATGGGAGCAGCCATTTTGTATTTTGCTACTACTGTATGCAACACATAAACTGAGACAGGCAATGCCAAACTCTTCAGAGGTGAAACAGCTCATCACTATCATTATACATACAGTACTGTACAGCCTGTACTATACGCCATGGGGCCTGGGGGTAATTCTAGGGTTCGCCTAGGGCCTCCAGATCCCGAAATCCGCCACTGATATAGGCTAATAAATGTTTCTATGGGGGCTGGTGAAGATAGCCGCTTCACAAGCGGGGTGCGTTTCGCCACCTTTTCACTGCTACTTCAGCAGCCAACGGACACAACTTCAGTGCTGTTACTTGCTATAATAGTCCTTTGTGGCCTGGTCTGCAGCCCCTAAAGCCCATAAAGGTATTATGCTGGGCCTGCATATCAAATATACTGTCTGCAAGGTTATTTGGAGCGTGATCGTAGTATAACCTTCACTGGCCTCACCCAGCTGTGAACGGAACTAAGTCATATTTCCATTCCAAAATATTTAATAAGATTCAGTAACTGCATTGCATATTTCACAGCTTAAATGTTTAGGTGGAGAATTGCCCCTTGTTTCTGTACAGTGTGAAGAATGAACAACTGAACGAGCGCACAGATGAGCGAACGCCCCACCAAGTGAACAGAGGGATGGACCCATCAAACCCCCGCCGTGTTGTCGGGGTGGGGGTCAAAACAAAATGTCAACAAGCTCAACAAAATAAAATTGGGCAGATCGGTCACTCTGAGTCACGCATGCAGACAGACAGGCAGCCAGCCAGGCATGCGGACATCCAGGAGAGAAGCCAGGCAACTCCTGCGAGGTGGAGCAAGGTGGTGAACAGCTGGTGACGAAGGTCAGAGCCTCAGAGGCAAACTGCTGTCGTCAGCAGCACCACTTGAACTGGAGGGTATAACATCCAGAACATTCACCACAACATCTCGACGGTTCCAAGTTTATTTACACTTTTGCAGTAGGAAAACCAATTTAGTGCGCACGCACGCACGCACGCACGCACGCACGCACGCACGCACGCACGCACGCACGCATGCTCGCACGCACGCACGCACGCACGCACGCACGCACGCACGCACGCACGCACGCACGCACGCACACACACACACACACACGGTACACCCACCCACCACGCATAATAAAACGATCTGTTAATCTTAACGATTGTGACTTGTGAGGGTGGGCAGGTTGCCATAGCAGGAGTCAATTGGTCATAAGTCAAATGGTCGGTGCATTGGGGACTGTCAATGATGCATATGACTCAACAGGGATGGATGATCACATCTTCCATTTTCTTGCCTCCTCCAACCTTCCAACAACCACTACCTCCAAAGAACCAACTGTAGGAACCTAAAGAATGTGCAGTCTCACCCCACGTGCACGTCTCTTTAACAGGAGAAGGGGTAGGGAACTCTCAGTTAATGAAAATCTTCTTTGGGTAAAACAACCGTCCTAAACCAAACCGAAGTACCTGCGGCTTGTATCCGCCCTCCCCTCTTTTCTTGCGTGCCTCTCCTTTCTCTCTGCCCTTGGTTTCCCAACTCTCTGTGAACTATCGGAAATAAAATGCCCAAAATAAATCTAGAAAAAACAGGGTGTCTGCAGCAGTCCAATTAATCACAGCTGTAACCTGCTGCGCGGGAACCCCTATAGCTCTCCACTAGCAGCTGAACAAACCACACCCCACTGCTACACAGTATAGCCTTCTATCTTCAACTCATTAAAGAAATGTTAATACTATCAAATTACAAGGCGTCAACACCTCTATAGCTGCACATTGATAACTGGCTTCTCACCTAAGACAAATAGTCACAGGTTGATGTTACAGTGTGGTCAATGACAGAAAGACAAGAATACTAGATTGGTTTAAGAGTGAGATTTCCCTCAGGAGCAGCAACCCTCCAAATGTGTTGATCCCACCCCGCCATAAATTACAGCATTCACAGGCCCCTGTCTGCCATTCATCACATGAGCCACAGCAGCCAGATTAAATCTGTAGCCTTGGACTGGTCTCTCTCTCTCTCTCTCTCTCTCTCTCTCTCTCTCTCTCTCTCTCTCTCTCCCTCTCTCTCTCTCTCTCTATTTCTCTCTCTCTCTCTCTCTCTCTCTCTCTCTCTCTCTCTCTCTCTCTCTCTATTTCTCTCTCTCTATTTCTCTCTCTCTCTCTCTCTCTCTCTCTCTCTCTCTCTCTCTCTCTCTCTCTCTCTCTCTCTATTTCTCTGCCCCCATGCACAATTGCACATAGCATACAAGTAAACAAGCAGACAGTCTCACAACATCAGCACGTAGTAACACACACACACACACACACACACACACACACACACACACACACACACACACACACACACACACACACACACACACACACACACACACACACACACACACACACACACACACACACACACACACACACACACACACACGTCAGCATAGAAACCCGTCACTGAGTGGATAGTATGTGTCAGACAGTGTCCACCTGCTGCCTGTCACTTCTGCAGATATCAAAGCTCATCTGTGTATGGCGTGTGTAACAGCTCTATACTGTACGCATATCAGCACAGCATGGATGCAGCAGCAGCACCAAGAGCATCCTGTAACTCAACACTGGCATTTTACGCAGCCTGTCCCTACATTCAATCCATAAAAACATTGGCTCTGGTGTTGGCTGACATGGCGGATGATGGCGCTGACACAAGATATGTTTTCACGTTCCACGGGCTAACTGCAGAATCCTACGTGTTATGCTTGCGCACGCTTTCCAAAAGGTACAGCATACTACGAGGATTTCAGAGGAGTGTGACTGAATGTAAAAGGTTCAGTTGAAAGAATTATGCTCACAGCATGCACATCCATTTAGCAATTCTGAAATTAGCTCCCTTTTCAGTGGGAGTTGGCACCGGCTTTGATTTTCATCAGTAGATGTACATAGAACAGTTCCACAAATAGCAACAGAATATAAATGAAATAATGTAACATTAATGTTACAGCAGCAGCAGCAGCCAGTTAAAAGGGATTACATGCCTTTTAGGGGGATTATTTGGATACACTGTGTCACGGGGCAACCCTTGGCCGTTCGGGCAACTTCACACACTGGATTTCAGATTAGCCCATGTTGTAATAATCTGCCATTGCAAGTAGATTTGAGTCTGAAAATCTTAACCTATGGTGCACTGTGCTATCAAGATGAGTAATTATTACAGTTAAGTTGTGTCTTTAGGTGATTGTGCTATAGTCAACATTTTCATGTCATTATGGCACAAGTGGATGTCTGGAGTCTATGGCTGCATGATACTGTACAATGAAAAGCAGTAATCTCAGATGACATCATCCTCCTGTTCATTGGACACAATTCCCACCACCTTTCTCAAAGAGGTTTTAGACAGTGTGATTGGAGATATCCTAAAAATTGTAAACAGCTCTCTACAATCAGGCGTCTTTCCAGACTCACTGAAGACGGCTGTAGTTAGGCCCTTACTCAAGAAACACAATCTTGATCCCTCTGTGCTGGGTAACTACCGACCCATTTCCAATCTGCCCTTTCTGGGCAAGGTTTTAGAAAAATGCATCTTTCATCAATTGGATGTGTTTCTACAGAACAACAATGTGCATAACAAATTCCAATCTGGCTTTAGGAAAGGCCACAGCACAGAAACAGCACTTGTAAAAGTAATTAATGATCTTAGGGTGTCTGCTGACAAGAAACATGTTTCCGTTCTTTTACTTCTAGATCTAACGGCTGCATTTGACACGATTGACCATTCAATTTTAATACAGCGTCTGGAGCACTGGATAGGCCTGTCTGGCACGGCCCTGTCCTGGTTTTCCTCCTACCTAACAAACAGAAGCTATTTTGTCAATCTAGCTGAGTTTGACTCAGACAAACACAACATCGGTTCTTGTATTCCACAGGGCTCGATTCTTGGTCCTCTGTTATTCTCCCTGTACATACTACCATTGGGAGAACTCATTACCAATCACGGAGTCAATTTTCATTTCTATGCTGATGATACCCAACTATATCTTTCTGTAGCTCCAGATGATCTCTGTGCCTTAGACCCGCTGTTGACCTGTCTGTCTAGCATTAAATGCTGGATGAGTGAGAACTTTCTCAAGCTAAATGAGGATAAGACAGAAGTTCTCATAATCGGTTCTAGTGAGCAGAAAGAATCGATAAAAAGCAGACTTGGCAACCTGACTGTAGAAAGTAACAGTACAGTAAAGAACTTGGGGATCATTATTGATTCTGAACTGAATTTTAATTCACACATTAATCATGTTACCAAGATTGCCTTTTTTCATCTTAGAAATATTGCACGAATCAGAGCCTATTTGTCACTGGACGATGCAAAAACGCTAATCCACGCCTTTGTTTTTTCTCGGCTTGATTACTGCAATGCACTTTTTTCTGGATTGCCTAAGAAATCAACTGACAGATTACAACTTGTCCAAAATGCAGCAGCCAGAGTCTTAACTAGAACTAAGATGAGAGAACATATTACTCCAGTCTTGGCCTCATTGCACTGGCTTCCGGTTGTTTTTAGGATTGATTTTAAAATTCTTTTACTTGTTTATAAAGCTCAATGGTCTCGCACCTTCCTACCTACATGACTGCCTGCCGAAATATGTCCCAAACCGCCCCCTAAGGTCTTCCACTGCTGGCCTGCTCGCTTTGCCTAAAAAAATGGCAACTAAAAAATACGGGGAAGCAGCTTTTTGCTTCTACGGGCCGACGGCGTGGAACAAACTCCCACTGTACCTTCGACAGGCAGCCTCTGTAGACATTTTTAAAGCTCAGCTCAAGACCCACTTCTACACCCTTGCTTTTAATTGATTTATTTGTCTTTTTAAAAAATATATATTCATGTCCTCACTGTATTGTTTATGCCCTGCCTTTTTCTTTTTTGTGTAAAGCACTTTGAGCTGCATTTCATGTCATGAAAGGTGCTATACAAATAAAGTTTTATTATTATTATTATTATTAATCTACTCCAGTATGGTGCTACGACCCTCGTGTGGCCAGACTATATAGATCACTGTGACTAGGAATGAATAGGGCTAGTAAGTAGTAATAATCACATTTATTTCAAACTTTCCCCCCGATTACAATTAATTAATTAATTTGAATAGTGAAATATTGCAGATACAAGGAAAAAAAAAAAAAACTTTAAGATTTCCGTTATTAGTCAATTATTGGTTGTAAATATTGGTTTTGATATGTTTTCGATGAATTGCCCGGGAGAGAATTCTATGTCTGCATGATACTTTACAGTGGAAAACAGAAATAATCTACCCCGGGATCTACAGCCATCCATAACGTGTGTAAAACAAGCCAGAGAGCGCTGATGTGGTATGAAGGCCCTCACGGACCACCAAACATGGAGACTGCAGAGGATACATGAGTCACACGAACCCAACCAAGGGTAATGCAATATGTAAATGAAACAGACTGAATGTGCTGTTGCATGTTTGTGAAGCAAGAGAGCTCACTGAACATACTGTACAGTACATACATACATATGGGCAAGTATGGAAAGGTTATGTTCTAGTTAGCACTTAGAGCGCTGTAATTAGACTAGAATGGAGAAATAAACAGACAGAGAGAGAGAGGAGAGAGAGAGAGAGAGAGAGAGAGAGAGAGAGAGAGAGAGAGAGAAGAGAGAGAGAGAGAGAGAGAGAGAGAGAGAGAGAGAGAGAGAGAGAGAGAGAGAGAGAGAGAGAGAGAGAGAGAGAGAGAGAGAGAGAGAGAGAGAGAGAGAGAAAGAAATGAAAAACATTACTGACTTCTGCTGCTACTCATAGTGAATTATGGTAAGTGGATATGCAATACCTTCTCACAGACAGATACAATGAGACAGATTGTCAAGTCAACTCAGGCCAAATGTATTCCGAAAGCACATTTAAAATACAAATGATGTTGACCAAAGTGCCATAAAAACCATAGAACGTAGATAAAATCACAAATAGAAAAAACACTGTAGGCCTACTGTACATCAGTGTTTCTTCTATTTGTGATTTTAGCTACGTTGTAGAACGTAGATAAAATCACAAATAGAAGAACAAGACACACAGCTCATTGCGGTCTCTCAGTCGGTAGACCACCTTTGGACTGCAAGGTACAGTAGAAACGCGAGTAGAACGCGAGTAGAACGTGGCTTGGGTAACTAAGTTGTGCAGTAAGTACTGGGAGCTGATGGTTCTGTAGGTGTTGTGCAGTAAGGACTAGGAGCTGATGGTTCTGTAGGTGTTGTGCAGTAAGGACTAGGAGCTGATGGTTCTGTAGGTGTTGTGCAGTAAGGACTAGGAGCTGATGGTTCTGTAGGTGTTGTGCAGTAAGGACTAGGAGCTGATGGTTCTGTAGGTGTTGTGCAGTAAGGACTAGGAGCTGATGGTTCTGTAGGTGTTGTGCAGTAAGGACTAGGAGCTGATGGTTCTGTAGGTGTTGTGCAGTAAGGACTAGGAGCTGATGGTTCTGTAGGTGTTGTGCAGTAAGGACTAGGAGCTGATGGTTCTGTAGGTGTTGTGCAGTAAGTACTGGGAGCTGATGGTTCTGTAGGTGTTGTGCAGTAAGTACTGGGAGCTGATGGTTCTGTAGGTGTTGTGCAGTAAGTACTGGGAGCTGATGGTTCTGTAGGTGTTGTGCAGTAAGTACTGGGAGCTGATGGTTCTGTAGGTGTTGTGCAACTTGTACTGGGAGCTGATGGTTCTGTAGGTGTTGTGCTTCACCTCAGCAGTCCATCTCCCTAGCACACTGAACCTACTTACTTACGCAGCTCATGGCACAATAAACAATATGGGCATTATAGACACAAGCCAAAACTCTGCCACATCAGGAGGACTCAAACATTAGTGAACTAGAAAAAGTGCCCTTCTGTGTGTGTGTGTGTGTGTGTGTGTGTGTGTGTGTGTGTGTGTGTGTGTGTGTGTGTGTGTGTGTGTGTGATGCGACTTGGCCTGTTGTAGCGCCACCATGAGGCTGATTTGAAAACTGTCAAGTGGCATTTCTTCCTCAGCCTAGTGGGAATAAGCATGCACAGTTTCAGTGCAATCGGACGCTGCGTTGAGGAGTTGTGGCAATTTGTACAAAACGGGTACAAAGCGGGCTACTCCTGAAAACTTTAGAAGCCAATCATAGCCAATCAGGATGGATTATGAGAAATCAAACAAACCCGTCTTGATCACATGACTATGGAAAGCATGTGTACTGATTTGCGTGAAAATTGGATAAAATCTGAAGGAGTAATATTAAAAAATGTGTTTTACATATGTCCGCCTCCTGGTGGCGCTATAAATAGCAGATGTGAAAAATTCCAGTCAAAGGTTTTTCCTTGGCCTCTAGGGAGTGTGCATACAAAGTTTTACACAGATCCGTGCAGTTAGAGGTAAAAACACTAATCGGCCAGTTATAGCGCCACCATGAGGCTGAGTTGAAAATGTTCAAGTGGCATTTCTTCCTCAGCCTAGTGGGAATGTGCGTGCACAATTTCACGGAAATCACACAATGTGTTCATGATTTGCGGCATTTTGTTTGAAACTGAGCACTTTGGAAGCCAATCTTAGCCAATCAGGATGGAGTCTGAAAAATCTGAAAGACTCGTTTCGTTGAATGGCTCTAAGAGAGACTGTGTACCAATTTGCGTGATCTTTGAACAAAATCTGTAGGTGTACTGTCCAAAAAATTGTTTTGCACAAAGCGGCCTCCTGGTGGCGCTACAAGAGGCCAATGTGTGGGGCAGAGGTTCAGCTGTGGCATTCAGGGAGTGTGTGCGCAGAGTATGGCTGCGATCAATCCAAAGGTGCCGGAGATTAGCTGTCCACAGAAGGACGGACACACGGACGGACGGAGTGCAAAACATACTCTCTCCCCATGCCTTCGGCCTGGTGGAGACAATAAGAGTGAGTTTTGAGCCTGGACTTGGACAAGAGTCACTGCACTATGAAGGTGGTTGATGAACAGAAGGTACAGCCCTCTGCCTCCAGCAGCTCTAACCTCCCTTGTTATCCCACTGTCACCTTTATTAACAAGCTGCCAGGTGGAGACTTTCTCACCAAGTGTCCCTGTGTGCAGGAGCTGCTGAGGTCATGATGAACCCGTAAAAAACACCTTTCATTACATTCATTACAGCTCTTCTGTACTCTGCCCACCAGCAGAAGTTGCCATTTAGTAGGGTGGTCGACATGACTTTAACTGATTATCACGACTATTTCACACTTTTGCCTCAATTATTTTTTCGTGTTGATTTGTTGATATTTGCTGTGTACATTATAAGACATTTAAAAAAATATTCCCAAAAAACTTGCTTCTCGATTATTTAGGATCAATCGGTTATTGATTCTAAATGTCGGTTTCGATACATTTTCGGTTAATTGCCCAGCCGTACCATGTATAATTTGGACAGTTTACTGATACTCTTTAATTTGTTACAGTATACATATAGTACACGTACTGCAAATATTATAGTGGCAAATCTTTTTAGTATCACCCCATTAACATGAAATGATTGTTCACGTTGCATTGTGTCTAATAATGAATAGACTCGCGTAGCCAGACAACTATTCCACAATCTCCGAATGCTATATAGAGTCTGGAACTACAGCTACCGAAATCCGAGTAAGGATGCTGGCATTTCCGTTCACGAAAATATATTTTAAAATATCTTTTTCATTTCTCTAAGCAGCAAGCTATATATGCTTAGATGATTTCTATTATATTAGGATAAATTTGTGCAACTGTAAAGACGCAACAGAAGTGGGGAGGATGCTCCACTTCCGTTTTCATTTATTGCTTACTCGTGATAGAGCTTCCGTTGCTCCAGACTGTATGACGGAAGCATTTGAAAATTGCAGTCAGGCCACGCGAGACTAAATTAAGCAATATTACACGAGAGGGTGTTCTTTATCGTGTTTTGATTAGGTGTTCCAATATCGTGGTTTAAGCGCGGCTAGAAAGTTGTTTTAACCAATCAGATTGCTTCCTCGAAACGAAACTGTTGTATAATAATTAATAACATTCCAACAGGAAATCGACCTCTAGCATGTGGGGTAAAGCCCACTGCCTATGAAAGCACAGGCTGGTGGGAACTGCTCATTGGAATGCCATTAGGTTGCTCCGTGACACTTACATGATTTAGATCAGTGGTTCTCAAACCTTTTCAAGTCAAGGAGCCCCGAAGTATGTATTTGGCTGAAAAGATTTTGTGCTAGGGATCCCAATACAAGATGTATGTTGTTAAAAGGTAAAAAATAATCAAACATGTAGCAGGTCAATGACGTGTTGTGAGCTTGTACATCTGCTATATTCAAATTGTCAATGGATATAGAGTTAAAGCAGTTCAAATGCAATATTAACAGATATTGTTGGGGACCCCCAAGGACCACTGGGGAGTCCCCACCCCACCGGACCCCAAGGACCACTGGGGAGTCCCCACCCCACCGGACCCCAAGGACCACTGGGGAGTCCCCACCCCACCGGACCCCAAGGACCACTGGGGAGTCCCCACCCCACCGGACCCCAAGGACCACTGGGGAGTCCCCACCCCACCGGACCCCAAGGACCACTGGGGAGTCCCCACCCCACCGGACCCCAAGGACCACTGGGGAGTCCCCACCCCACCGGACCCCAAGGACCACTGGGGAGTCCCCACCCCACCGGACCCCAAGGACCACTGGGGAGTCCCCACCCCACCGGACCCCAAGGACCACTGGGGAGTCCCCACCCCACCGGACCCCAAGGACCACTGGGGAGTCCCCACCCCACCGGACCCCACTTTGAGAACCACTGATCTAGACCTCACCTTCTAAAGTGAGTCGGGGTGCTGCCTTCACAAAACAATCTAGAAGCACAGGAAATAGCAAAAGAGGCACACTTGTTCAATATATACGTATACATGTATGCAGGTTACATTTTCAATCATTATCTACCTTGAATTTGTTATTATCCATGGGCATATAATATTAACAGTTTTACTTCCATTTTAGTGTTTTTCTCTCCTCATTACACAATACACATCATGCAGTTACTGTAGGCCGTACTGTACATCCACAGCATGTTGCTGTGCAGTACAGTATGTACCATGTGGATTTATGTGTGTGTGTGTGTGTGTGTGTGTGTGTGTGCTACACTATACTGTCACTGTGCATCTCATCAACACGTCCATATGTCAAGTGAAGATAGAATTTACCATCTGGACCTGTTGTGTGGAGATTGGTCCATATGTAGCATCACTTTAGGGCGATGTACCCGCGCTACCCACGCCCATAAAAAAACAAAACATGTTCTGGCGAGTCAGGTCTGGTGACTGTCTACGGCGGTGTTAGTCTGCAGCGGAAATCTGATGCAGCAACTGATTGGCCATCAGCAACGTTTCAACTCGATGACGTCAAACAACAAACATGGCTGCGGTAACTTGCGACCGCATCGATCTGGCTATTAAATCGCCGTATGATGAATTGTTTCTAAATAGAAACGACAGGTTTTAGAAACATCATCATCCGACATATTTTACCGTGTTTGTTTACATGCCAGTAGCGCTCGTTGACCGTGTTTCTTTGGTTAGCAACCAGGTTAACCACAGTTAAGTGTGATTACATTGCCCATGGTTTACCTGTTGCTGTCGGGCAGAAATCTCTATATTCCAACTTAGTTGTTTTGAACATTACTGTTGAGTATACAGTATATGTAGATATCTTAGATTTTTTTCCTTTGCCTTCTTTTCTTTACTCTTTCAGCATTCAAACGCTGAGGAAGACCTACAGTATCCGGTCAAAACGTGTCCGTTGCTTCTGTCCATGAGGACATTCATTGTGTGCTGGCTATTTCCTCATTTCCACAAAATAATGGAAAACTACATTGGATACTTTGGAACACAGGTTATTTTTTCCATTTCCAGACAAATAAGAGCTTTGGACATACAAGGCTATTTTGGCATTTTAAAATCCCCCCCAAGGACTTGGTGTACAGCATCACATCAAGCACATAAACATGTGCACTGTAGGCTACAGTGTCTAAACTCTAAGATGTTTCTTACATGGAAGTAAGAAACATCTTATTGCTTCACTGTTGTAGAACAGAGTGTATCAATCTTTTTTCTTTTTTTTTTATGTTTTTTTTTTTGTGGCTTTCGCCACATTTTATGGAGGGACAGACAGTAGGCTGACAGGAAATGGGGAGAGAGATGGGGGGAAGACATGCAGTAAAGGCCGTCGGGATCGGGAGTCGAACCCGCGGCACACTGCCAGACTGCATTACCAGCCAAGGTGCCTGGACCACTGAGCCATGGCCCAGGAGTGTATCAATCTTGACCATAACCACTTACATCCTCGGACCAGGGTCCGCCAGGCGTCTACTGTATACTTAAGGCCATTATACCATTCATACTCCAGTTTTAGGTGATAAGCAACTCACCGCGGTGTAGTTTTCCAAACAACAGTTTTACTACAACATTATGTCACTCGCCGTGGTGAATAGCAGCAACTCACTACTCACTGACCGACATCTCCCCTTTCACTCTGGGCTATCACCCCGTTCAGGGATTGGTCTAGAAGTTGGGTGGGCGCTCTGTCTGCAGGGACCTTTAGTCCTTCATCAAATCTCTGCACCGTCACTCTTCAAGCGTCGCACGTCAGTGACGTCACCCATTGGTGAGCTTGTAGATCTGATATTTCCCCAAATGTTCTCCCCAAAATAGGGTCGCTATAGGGTTAATGTAGTTCATAAAGCAAAGAAAAGTGTTAAAATATTGACCGTGAATAAGTGAGTGTCTAATTAAAAGAGAAAAGCAGAGAGAGAGAGAGATATGAAGGGAAGAGAGATGAGATTCTGCTGCACTGAGCAGATCTGCAGGGCCAAGGTCAAGGTCAGAGCCAGCAGGCTCTCCCCACAAGAGGCAGTGGTAACCTGAGCCAACAACCGCATCGGAAGAGAGCACTCACCACCCCTGTGTGTGAAAATAAAAATGATGTCTGTTGGTGCTGGCGTGAATAGAGAGCTGAGAGGGAACGGATGAGCAGATGTTGGCACAGGAACGTCTTTGTGTGCACGATGATGTCCATTGTTTATATATATATACTGTAGTATGATATAGATAGCATAAGGAAAGTAAAAGGTTGAGTCCAATTAATGCACCTCCCCGGCCTCCTCCCTGTGGCATTAGTTCTGTAATTATAAACGTCATTTATGGATTGTACTACTGTATATGTGGTATCTAGTTCTGTTATGGGTATCTGTGATTATAATGTGTTTTATGGATTGTATTATGATCATGTGATATGTTCAGTATCTATGTGGTATATGGAATGCATTGAAAGTTATGTTGTTAATGTCTATGTTATGCTCTGCTCTGGGGTTTGTTGTTGATATCAGAGCTGTGTCCAGGGCTCCAGACTAACTTTTTCACAGGTAGCACTGGTGCCACCTACCTTTTCATTTGGTAGCGCCACCACAAATTAGGTAGCACCATTTTTACATTTTTCTTTGTATAGCGTGGTATTAATACATGATCTTATCATGCCCCCACATCGGGCGCCATTTATTTATGTAGTGGTTTCCACCATTAAAGGTTTGACTTTGAATCATAAAACCCCCTACAAAGGTCACTGTGTAAAAAACAGCAACCTACCTGGTTATACTTCAAAACACTGTAGATGGTTTCAACCCACCACAAAGTCACTCAGTCAATAAAGGCAATATTTATATTGCACACACAGAAAGTCAGTTTAAGGTTTTGTGTTGAAAATTAAATGCAGTCCAAACCTTTTGGATTAATAAAGTGACAATTTGTACAATATCTCCATTACCATTATCCAAATTAATTCCTTATTATAATATTTTTACATTTTGGAAAAAATCTTTTGCAATGTGAAATGCCACCAAATTCTTAATCCTTTTCCTTGTCTTTATGGGCCAACTTGTGAAAGCTGCATGCTTTTATTGTGAAGGCAAAAGTTTCTGAATGCTCTCAGAGCCTGCATATCTCCGCGTGCTGAAAATAGCTGATCTACAAGCTCGTAGATCAGCTATTTTCAGCACGGAACACTTAGAATAAATCAGGCATCAGTGCTCTTCACTCACTGGGAGGGAGATTAATGTATTTTGTTGGCCGATCATCATGTATGGACCTATGGTATGGACACATAGGCTACCTCCTCGATGCAAACATAACAAGCTTTGGAAGCTATTTTTCACGTTTACTAAGTTTCACTCAGTGTTTGGGTCGGGAGTCGGCTGTCTGTGTAGATCATGACTGATCATCATGCAGTTAGA
This sequence comes from Electrona antarctica, assembly GCF_951216825.1. NCBI lineage: Eukaryota > Metazoa > Chordata > Actinopteri > Myctophiformes > Myctophidae > Electrona > Electrona antarctica. The sequence continues at coordinate 16,263,026 of NC_136808.1, read as the reverse complement.
TATGCGCGCTGCGCGCTCCAGTGAAATTGTACAGCTGAGAAAGATTAGTTAATTTGTGTCGGATAAGCTGCGTTCAGACCTGAATATATATTCGCCTCGGTTCGTCCAGTTTGTACCGCGGCAGGTCGCGCCTCGCCCGTTTGCGCAATTCTCGTCTTTGAATTGACTTTGTATGTAATCGCGCCGCTCTGACCATCCAAGTCTGAAGGGCTTATTTGTGGGTTTTCGTGAACGATCGTTCTTTGAACACTGGGCGTCAGGCGAACGTCCAATGTTTTCAATCAATGGAACGGGCAAGCACTGCGGGATGTTTTTTTTCCCCTCCACTCATCCTTCCAGCAAGTCGCACCTGTGCGACCTCATTAAATTTTAAGTATCACCCTTAATAAATTAAGTCGCATATGCGACCTAATAGGTCGCACGCTGGAGCCCTGGCTGTGTCTCAGTGCACAGATAATCTGACATATCAAATGTGATATGATATCAAATGATATGATATCACATGAGCAGAGCCACACCGCCATACTAAATGCAATAGCTTTGCAATAAATGGTTAATGGTCATTCTGAGCTGAAAAGCTTCAATGAAGTAGAACTTCAAGAAAGCTGCATATTGCTATTTGTCTTTTTATACTAAGTTTCATACTACTTTATATCATCCCTAACTTAATTTATAACTGTGACAATGCATAAACGAGCACTAGGTCAGACACCAGAGAGGACTGTGAGGGCCATCGTCGTCCTCTCCATAAAGGTAAGCCTATGATGGAATACTGTAGCCTCCCAGTCACTCTAAGAGTAAGTCCCACCCTGTGTACAGTACCTTTAAAACACTAAAACAATGGTTAAAAATGTCTCAAGCGTGTGACCATCAATACATTTTAAATCTTAGATATGTCAAGATAGGCTTTAGTTTAGACTCTATAGTAGGAATTTGGGTTGTTAGTTAGGAATAAATTAGGTATGGCAATTCATTTTTAAATGTATTTCTAGGCAGTTCTATATTGTTGTTGTTTATTTTCTGTTTTTGTCATGTTGTTGTGATGTTTTTATATGTGGTACTTCTATGGATTGTAAATGTATTGAATATTCAAAATGTGCACTGTCCTCTAAATAAACAAATAAAGTAAAGTAAAGTAAAGCTGGGGAAACCGCAACCTTATTGGCGTGCACCATAGACTGTAAATAAATATGGACAATATCGCCATCTTTCTAGATCCGTTTGGGCCCAGCTGGCCATTGGCTGGCCCAGACAACGAGGCGGGACTTCCCCCCTTCTTCTTCGTTGGTTTTTATTTTGACTCGAGCGGGGGGTGGATCCCGATCATAGACTGTAAAGGTAGCCACGCCCCTCAGAACATACTCGACTTTATTGTCATTTTTTTAATAAATGGGACCATAATTTTCCAAAAACAATATTATGACATGAGAAATGAGACTTTAAACTAGTGACTGGAAGCAGAAAGTATTCATGACCATGTTTATTAAGGTAATACAGTCTAGGTGAAGTTGGGCCCAAATACATGGACCTCTATGGAGCTATGGGGTTTTTTGGGCCCAATGACAGCGCCACAACAGGCCATTATATGAACTTTCAGGAAGTCAGGATTTCCTACTGGCTTCAGACACTATTGGCTTCACTGCCCCCCTGGCGTGCACCAGACTTTTCATTGCTGTGAAGGTCATGTGCATAAAGTTAAAAGGTTTTGCGTGACAAGTCAGTGATGCAATCACAAACGACCCCAGGAGAGTTTTAGGGCTTTCCTAACACGATGTTTCATTGTGGTGTGAGTCACATTTATGTGCTGCTCCTCTGAATATAGGCCCTATAGACACAGTCAGGAACACTCTGATGTGTCCAAATACTGCCCTTGTTAGCTCTTTAGGGGAACGCAGACTGACACCATAGTTTTAACCCAGTAGAATTTGTACCAACAACGAAAATTTGTCTTTCCTCTATTAACCTAATTTGACCGTGACAGGCTACCACACATACTGTACGTTGGTGAACCAGGTGAGACAAAGTAGAATCTAATGGCGCGTCTCTACATCCCCTGCATGGTACAGTATAGGAGGCCTGCATTTGATATGTTGCGTAGTGTCCAACCTGCTTTGCATCCCCATTAAACAATGTTTTAATTGAGTCACAAAGAGAGTGGAACAGAGAGAGAGGAGACAGAGGTTGCCGACAACCTGACCCAACAGCTGTGCTGTTGGGTCAGGACTTCTAGTCGAACGCCGACCGACCTTGCTCGAACCCGAGGTAGGGTTGGCGAAAGGGCCTTTCTGTGTGGAGTTTGCATGTTCTCCCCACTGGTTACAAAATCGTAGGAGAAAAAAATACATTTTACCATATTCTCAATCTCAACTCTCAATTCCTATACCAATTGATCAACTCCAAAACATTGTTTATTGTTTTGGTCCAAGCTGAGACTGGAGGCTCCAGTGTTGCCAGATTCTGTGAGTGGAACAAGCGACCAAGTCTATGAAAACAAGCCCAAACAAGCGACCAGTTTCACCACTTGAGCCCCATTACATCAGCTATTGTCAAACAAAATATTGGAAGCAAGCTCAAATAAGCAACTACACTTCAGAAACATGCCAGAACAAACGCGACCCGCAACTATTAATATTTACAAGCGACTTTACTAGAAAACTGGAAGTTATATGATAACCATGACTATTTAACCAATACATTTGCGATAGATACGCATGTGAGAACGTCCCAATTGTTCTTACGAGGCCTGTACCTTAAGGCCTCTGGCTCTTTGCGTGATGACGCATGTGAGATTCATACACTCCCTTCGTTATCACTAAGAGAGAGAGAGAGAGAGAGCAACCATCCCTGGCAGAACCCGTCCTCGGACGCCTCCCCTGGGATTTATCAATCTACCATTCAGACCTTGGTCTGATTGGAGAGATAGGTTCATAATCTCAAGGTCCAATGGGTCCCAGAAGGCCTTGCACACTTGCCATGAGCTGGCAACCAAAGTTGCCCAAACTCTGACCTGACCATACTGGTCTCAACCCCCTAACTGATATGTCCCTGAGGACAAGAACTAGGGGGCCTGAGGGTGGTTCCCACGCTCCTCAGCAAATTGGCACCTCGACAGAGTGCATTTGTAGTTATGTCTATGTCCCTTTTATACCCATATGCCTTGTCCCGGGTGTGGAACGTGTGTCGAATTTTAAGTCGGCGGGGTGAACGGTTTTCGAGTTACGTGGATTACAGACGAGTCTGAGACGACGTACACATGTACGTACACCGTACACACAGGGACTTGTTCATTTATAGATATAGATCTCTTTATTCGTCTGTCCATGTCCTTTTATGCCCACATATGGCACTCCCTGATGTCATCAGTATTATGCTGTATGCTTGCCATACATGGGCATATCAGTCGGTTCAGCTGTTCTGGACAACTGGATCAGATGTCCTTGATAACTTAACACCAGGCACTGTACTTCCTCGAGTCTTAGGGATACGCACGCCGTGTTTGAAGACAATTGGTCAATCAGTTCTGGAGATACACATTTATAGGATAGCCAGAGGAAGACATTCTATAGAGTGAAAACAAACAGAGATACAGCTGGTTCTGTAAGTAACAGGAAGTTACAGAGATGCGGTGTGACTTTTAGAGTGTGTGTGTGTGTGTGTGTGTGCGTGCGTGCGTGCGTGCGTGCGTGCGTGCGTGCGTGCGTGCGTGCGTGCGTGCGTGCGTGCGTGCGTACAATGACAAGATAATGTGGTCTGTGTTTAGACAAAAAGCAGATAATCACATCAGTAAGAGGGAAGCCAGATTTACAATGATGTTCTTTATCCAATTCTGTTAATATCATTCTGTAATGTATGACAAAAACTAAATTACAATATATATTCTTTTCAGTGTACTGTAGCCTATAATAGAAAGAGCAGTTTTCAAGATTATTAATCCCACTTAAAGGAGCATTCAGTGATTTGGAAAAATCATATGGTACATATACAAAACAGAAAAATAAGTGATATTTGAATTAAGTGAAATCAAATCAATCAATCAATCAATGCTTATGCTTATGCTTATTTAAAATGGTTAATTTTGTTTTGCATTCAATCCACTTTCGTGCAGCTCAATGAGAAAGCATGAAGCCACTTGACACATTTTTTAGTCAAGTAAAAATAGGACATTTGAGGTTCATGGCAGTTTTGGGATTGGCATGAATGAAACACCACATCAAAGATCTGGCTGAGCATGAAAGCCCATCCAGCGGTGGCCTTAATCCTTCAACACCTGCGATGTGACACACGCTGCTTTGATGTTGTTGCTTCAGCTCAAGAGGAAGGGACTTGACACATTTGGACACAAGCAATAGAGGATGCATTCTAAGAGTTAACAGGGGAAATACTGCACAGTCATTACACACAGCTCATTATTCACCGAGAAAGGTTGTGCAAAGAAAATCCATACAGCCATGTATCACAATGTTATTTTTCACAATACTATGGATTGTCCAGCCCCTCGTATCGATAGGTATCCAGCAGTCGCTCATGCATTAGTCTATAACCTTGGCAGGGAAGGTTGCCTCGTGCCTGACCAAAGTGAGATGACTGAGGTCCCAAATGCCAATCACAACAATTCATGCATTTAGAAATAGTAATATTAATATCCTTGTTTTCTTCTCCCAATTTAGTTATGATTCCATTACTGATTCTCTGTTTATTCTAATCCCTTGTCACTGCTAACTCCTACAGTTAGTCCTAGGAAGAGCACAGACAACCACTTATCTCCTGCGACACACATGTCAACGCGGCTTCTTTTCACCTGACAATGAGGACGTTTTACCGGCAGGACTTAACACATGTGAAAGTACTACATGGTGGTCACACAGTATTATTTCTACCGCAGCAGACAGGACAGGCTCCCTGGCCAAAATGTAGGAACCACTAGAGCAACGACAGCTCTCATGAACACATCCAACCACGGAGGATTCTAACCCCAGTCTCCGCCACGGTGGACAGGACCTTAGACCTGTGCCACTCGAGCGCCCATATTGATATCTTAACAGCAGAATCATTGTATGCTTTTTCAAGGGGGGAATGCTGCTAACATGCTTTTTAAATTGTGTCTGTATTAATGTTTATATACAGTACGCAATACAGAGCCACATCATGTTTTATCATAATATGTACTAAATGTTAGGCAGATTTCCACCTCTATTGACTGTACATATCGAGTAAATCCTTCTATAACATTGTAATACAAATGGCATCATGAAGCGTGTATTGTGATATTGTGATGTCCTTGCCAATACCAAGCCCTGAGCACTATGCAGTACTACTGCACTGTACAATACATGCAGTATGGAAGTCAAGCTGACAACATGTTATATTACCTGTCTTTCATCTTGATTGAAACCCAGCTTGACTAGCATCTTCTCTGTGTGCATCATCGCTGTCGGGCGGAAACCTTGTATGTCCAAAACTGCTGGAAAAAAACAAACTTGTGTTGCAATGGATCCAATGTAGTTATTATTTCAAGCTCTTGTTAATTAGGGCTGTCACATTATGAAATAGGCTTTCATAATTAGGCTTTGAATGTGCACAGGGCAGTGTCATAGAAATTTAGACTGCAAACATATAATAATACCCCTTTATTGCACTCTGATGTTATCTTATCTGTGACACCCCTGTGGTGCTGGTTGGTTACTTTGTTACTGTCCCAAAATTCCTTTGGGCTATGTTGGGGGATGTCTCTTGTGGGAGTGGAGACTATAAAGGCTGTGGCCTTATGTTTACTCAGAGAGTCAGACTGGGGTCTTCCGATGCATTGAATTGGTCATGTAAGTTCCTGACTCCTTACTCGAGTAAAATCCTAATACTTCCAAACTATGAATCCTTGTGTTGCCTCATTATTATGTCTTCCTGAGCATGTGTCCCACAGATTGCCATAACATTTTGGAGGTTTCCTACCGAGATGGTGTGCTAAATGCTGGACTTGGCGGTCGTCGGCTTGGTGAGTAAGTTCATTCTTTCGGGCTGGGCCGACGACGTGCGCAAGTGAGTATATGGGTGTCTGTTTGGATGTTCAGAAAATGAGGTATTGCTTTTATTCGGGGTTTGAAGGTATTGGTGATGAAATTTGGTTGTGATCACGATGGGCATTTTTTGATGGCCTATTTAAAAGAGGGAAACGAAAGTTTTGCCTTTCATGTGCATGCCATGAGAGACGGAGGAACAGTGTTTGGTTGGTTGAATGACTCAAGATGGTTAGACAAGGAGGTCTGACAAATGGTACCAGTGTACGTTGGGAAAAAAGAATAGTCTATTCAATAAATCACTCATTACGTTGCCTGCTGTCTAAAGAGGGGGAGAGATCCTGCCTTAGGGTATCCTTGTTGTTTTATGAAGCAACAAAAATTGGCTAGCCAGAGTGTGTGTGTGTGTGTGTATTGTCCTAAGTCCTAAGTGTATGTCTGTGAGTGTTACATGTATGGCCTAAAAAGGGAGACAAGTTGTCTTGCCTAACTTCGTAGCTACTGAGAAGGGAGGTTAAACCTCGCCTTATACTAGGGTACCTTTGCTAACAGAAGCATAAAACAATTGTGAAGCGCTATGTATGGATATATCATTTGAAAATGAATGTGAATGGTCTGTCATGAAAACTGATTGAGTGTTGAATGGAGTGGTCTGCCTGTATGTGAGTGTGTGAGAGAGAGGCAGACAGTGTGAGACAGAAAAGAAGTGTGAGAGGAAATTGTGAAAAAGGGATGTTAAATAGTTAACAGCCTAGAATGAAAATGAAGATATGAGAATTGATATAGAGATATATTAAGGTAAAGTAATACGTTTTAAATCATATGATGTCATATGATTCTCGAGACGAGAAAATGGAAATAGTTCCAAATAGGGATAAAAATAAGGAAGTAAATAGTACCTACAGTATGGGTATGAGTGAAAATGCTCAAACTTGTGAAGAACATTTTTAGGGCCTGGAGAAGATATTTAGGTCAGGTGCATTATGTACAGTTTCTGTGTCGAAATGTGGGCTAGAGTAGTCAAGGTGAAAATGGTAGTCAAAATAGTTTTAGTCTATTACCTCACTCAGTTATTCTGAGTGTGGGGCTAATAGTAGCCTTGATGAAAGAGTAGCATCGATGACTGGTTTACTAGTTATCACTTCATTTTGATCAAGTGACTGTCTAATATAGACTTATTTATCCTTAACATGGCATGGTAGCTAGCCCCTGAGGGCTGTACGGTTCCCTTCAAGGGGAGTTGTCGTGAAATTTAAAATGTAGAAAGAATTTAATCTAAATTCCCCAGGCAGGCCATGCCCTGATTGATATTAAAAGTTAGTTTAAGTGTTTAAAATTAAGTGGCTCTTTAGTTCCTAGAGAAGTGAGCCTTGCTAAGCCATGCACCATACAGTATAGGAGGCTATCGCCTGTTTTCTGTAATATACGCAGCTTGATGTATAAGTATGCCCCTGGATATTCATGTTGTAAATCGCTCTGAATTAAGAGCGTCTGCTCAATAGTAAATTGGACAGTGTGACAGTTAGTGGAGTGAGATTGAGATAAAGATTACTTGAGACTGAAAGAAAGTTTTTTTAAAATGACAGATCTACTGCGTGCGCGCGAAACTAGTTATTATAAGCACGTTGTTTAATTGTAGACAGATTGGAGAAAAGAAAAATGCCAAACAGTATGGTAATGTTAAAATGTTTAAGGTAAAACAGAATGGATAGGTAAGATTAGGATATAGGAACGCCAAATAGGCCGAAAATATTACAGAGCAGTGTATGCAATCAATACATTCAAAAGAGCTGAAAATGTTTTATGGACACATAATAGTGATTATTGTTTAAGTTGTAAACGACACTTTTGGATAAGCCAGAGCTTTTGTTTGAAGCCGTCGGCTTGTAAAAGCAGAAAAGATGCAAAGAATGTGGAGTCTTCACTCCATGTGGTACACAAATAATGCCTGGGGCTAGTGTTTTAGTCAGTATAGGGAGAACCAGCTGGTGTTTCTATTTAAGGATTTAAAGTGTAAAAAAATGTAGTGTAAGTCATAAGTATACCCGGTTTGTGTTGGGTTGTAATCTACAGTATGTCTTAAAGTGTAATCTACAGTAGGCCTATGTCTTAAAGTATATACAGATTTGTAATTTTGAAAGTCCAAATAAGGCATAAAATAAAATGAGTATGCCCACATGCTGATAGCTTGTGACGGTGATTGATTTGATGACATTATTTGAAGGACAGGAACCCAAAAGTTAAATATGGAATAGAATATAGCAGCTATAATTGCAAACTTTAGTGTACAGTGGATTGCAATATTATGCAAAAATAAATGTACGGGCCAATGTACGGCTGTCGACAACACCTCATCCTGTTCCGTTGGAAAGAGGGTACCACATGGACGGGTCCAAACTACTGGTTTTGTTTTTTCCAGTATGAGGGGGCAACTCTGTGTCAGGGTTGAGAAGAGAACGAACTGAACATTGGACATTGGTCACTAGCATTGGACATTGATGCACTGACATTGCAAACAGTGATGGGGGATCACTGGACAATGATACGATCGGAATCTGAAGGAAACAAAGATTCTTGAATCGGAATCCCGACATGAAGGAGTACGCGTTGGTGACAACTGAATGCGAAAAAAGCTGTGCTATTTTTGTGGCTCTGCAGTATGGTGGAGGGGTGAGGTGAAGCTGACAGGTGTACATTGGGATCGAGTGATAGTGAGTAGCTACAGAGTTGCATTTGTTCCACTTATGGCTGCTATAAAACAAAAATAGGTTGTATTTACAAAAATATAGTAGTGATAGATGCTGTGATTGGTTGTCAATCTCACTGACAACTGGCAAACTCTTAAGAAAACAGAGTTTGACTTTTTGTGTCCCATGCAGGCCGTAAAATGATCTTATCAGTAAACAAAGGGATTTCCAGCTGTTTCAGGGCACTTATCGAAGTTCCTGTGACATGGTCAATAAAACCCCCTTCTGGGAATAGAGGTTTAAGTGCTGCCAAGAGGCTTCATTCGGCTAAAAATTCAGACCAAGGTATAGTGAAAGTACAAGTTAATTTAGTTCAATTAGTGGTGCCGAAGTTATGAGTAGTTTTAGCAAAAAGGTCTATTGATTACATGGCTGTTATTGATGTATTGGCTGTATGAGTTAAATTTAAGACATACTGTACTGATGAAACCTGTTTACATGATCAGATTGTGATCAAGCTTTAGGAGTAGCCTATTGTCAAGGAATTTGGGTTGACCTGGTTGAACTTTCCAAGAAGCCCCAGGGCAGCTTTGTTTCTTATCTCTATGATGGTAGGCCAGCTGTGTTTTGATTAGCCTGGGGAGGGTGATGCTATGGGTGATGCTATGTTGAGAATGTAGAGGCATACTATGATCAGCTGCACAGGGTCAGATACTACAATACTAATACATTGGTGGAGTTCAATAGTAGGCCTATAGTACTAGATAAGTGAGATAGATCATTGAATCACTTCAGCATGTGTGTGCAGTAATTACGCTCACTCAAATAAGAAGGACAGTTAAGATAGAATAATTCTTAAAGAATGTCCTGTAGTCATGAAGGTCATGATCAAGGTAAAATCTTAGAGGTTGAAACGGTGTAAAATCAGTCAATCTCTACATTATATTGGTTAGAGAATTAATTAGGATGCAAGTTCAGTATATTGCAGGCAAAGTTTTGTTAAATAACAATTGATTTGAGTAGTATTTGTAATGATGCATGACAGTTTGGTTGACGCTATATTGTGCTATACTCTTGTCTTCAAGACCGGTTTAAAGTACAGCGGAAAGTATTTTCGCATCTCACCAATAGTGCGAACATATCAGTAGGGTGATACATTAATAAATAGGGCTACAGTAGTAGGAGCAGGTATGAGCTGAATAAGGATTTCCGCAGGAAGAGAAGAACCCATTGACAAAATAGGTCATATACAGAAATAGGAGTGCTATGTGATGTATTTAAATCAGGACAAAGAAGGGTTTGTTTTCGAGGGACGCCTTGAAACAAACAAAAGTATGTAAGAGTGTACTAAGATTGTTATGTTTCCTGTATGAATATTCTGATCCAAGTTTTCTTAGGTTCATGTGGAGGCGATCCAGATGGATGTGACATGAGATTGATTTCTCTCATATGTTTGTGGCATGGTGTTACTAACGAAATTGACTAAATTGAAATTGTGCATGTGTTGAAATTGTGCATGGGTTGAAATTGTGCATGTACGCCGAATGTTATCTTGCTGTATTTGCAGGAAAAAGTATCAAAATCTGTGAGTATTACGTGGGTAAGTTATGCAACAACTTGATGTTTCCTGGTGGAATAATTGAGCATAGGAGGATGTTCTAAATCATGTTCTGTTGCAGTTATGCGATTAGTTCTGAACAACGGTATTGTTTGATGATGCCATACTAAAGAGACATATAAGAATGTGTTCAGAGATAAGATATCTACGCAATAGATAGTTGCACAAACACACATATGCTTACTGAGAGTTAGAGTTGTACGGTGGAGCTGAGCATAGCCTGGTTGAGTCAGAAAGAGCATTGAGAAGTGGTGGACTAGCAGTAAATTAAATTCGATAATACATGGTTATTGCTGCTGTAACTACGTAGTATTGAGTCCACCATCAACATTCAAATTAGTAGTAATGTGACTGTATCTGAGCTGGATATGACATAGCGAAGGGAATATGATCCAGGTAGAGTAGGGCTTTTCAATGGTGTTGTAGTTTTTCTTTCAGCTCCATAATAATGAGAAGAGTCGTGTTGGAATAACATGACGAATGATGAAGTGGATCTGATGACATGGCTAAGTATCGTTTGGGGATGATATGGAATATGTATTATGAGAAGTTGTCAATTAAGTCAACTAACTAAGGTCCACTTAGATGCGGAGTCGGGTTGAATGAATGATAGTATGTATAGACTGGTTTATGAATGAATAGTTAATTTTGGTACTTACATTTTCCGTGTTTAAGAGACAGTTGTGTTACATGATCAAGCCAAAGCTTATTATGCCTATCCATGTTGAGATAACACAAGGTAATAATGTGCCAGCTGATTGTTGTGGACAGAAGATAAGTACGATTGATTAATGCAGGTTAACTACCCATAATAGACCAGGGGTTGCTGTGACTGCTCCTGCAGGCTGAGGGCTTATATGCAGGCATGCCCACGGAGCAGGACCCGTGATTTATATAAGGTCAGGGGCCATCTCGAATGAATGCCCGGCTCCGGTTAGGTGTGGTTAATGACATATTACTCGCATTGGTTTTCTTTCTTTTTCAGAAATGAGTGGTTAGTCTGCTGTCCGCGACGTGTCCACGCTGATGTCCCTATGGGGGATCAAGTGCTGTTAGCACTCTGGACTCTGAATCCTGCGATCATGTGCTCGGGAGCCGTTTCTGAATGATGTTGCATCACCTGTGCGGTGACAAGTTCTGTCAAATGGCCGATCTGCAAGCTCACGACATGTCTGGGCTTGTGGAAGTAATGCACGTTGGTGCTTTGAGCTCTGTGAAAGAGCTACTTCCGGTTTGGATTGCTCTGTGCGGTGTGGACCACATGGCACCTGCAGTACACTGTCTGTGATGTGTGCAAAGTGGACAGTTCTGAACGGACATTTTCTGGTGCTGAGATGTTTTTTTGGTCTGAGGGGAGATGTTTTTTTGTCTGAGGGCTACGACGTTTTGCTATATGTTTAATTTGGCTTTGCCTTGTTTTGTTTGTTGTTGTGAAACTATTGTACCACTGTGTATCGTAGGCCTTGTGTGCGGTCGCTCATAGATGAGGGCCATGTAGGAATTTTCCCTGTTTGTCTAACCCATTGGGTTCCAGGTTTTTTGCCTACATCTGCGATGTACTGATAAGTGGTGTTTAGGGGTTTTTAAATGTTTAAAAGTGGGGTAATGTCATAGAAATTTAGACTGCAAACATATAATAATACCCCTTTATTGCACTCTGATGTTATCTTATCTGTGACACCCCTGTGGTGCTGGTTGGTTACTTTGTTACTGTCCCAAAATTCCTTTGGGCTATGTTGGGGGATGTCTCTTGTGGGAGTGGAGACTATAAAGGCTGTGGCCTTATGTTTACTCAGAGAGTCAGACTGGGGTCTTCCGATGCATTGAATTGGTCATGTAAGTTCCTGACTCCTTACTCGAGTAAAATCCTAATACTTCCAAACTATGAATCCTTGTGTTGCCTCATTATTATGTCTTCCTGAGCATGTGTCCCACAGATTGCCATAACAGCAGACAAATAACTTGAATATACAAAGAACTTTTGTAAATTACTTGTAATTGATCTACAAACTCACACGTATCATGTGTTTGTAGATATATTTTTGAAAATGTTTGGAAAACAAATATGAACATTTTTTGATAATGATTATACAATATAATTGCCTTAATCTCAAATAACTGAGATTCGGCAATTATGTAATAATTGTGACAGCCCTATTATTAATACTTTTCATTGGTTCAATATTTATAAAAACTACAGACACACTTTCACTTATTTCCCCCCAAAACAGATAATTAGCAATAATAATAATGTTGCTACACGTATAGCAACAACTAATGAAACACAGAGGTAGCATCCAGATTGAAAGGTATAACGGATAGTTTACAACAGGTCTCAATTGGTTAAAAATGAGGAGAATATATACAGGGCCCTATCGTGCATCAGGGGCACTTTATCTGTGATTTGGGGATTTAGCATTGTGTAAGAGTCCCCGTTAAATTGGCTATCATGTGCCACAGCCTAAATCGTTAAAACACCCCTGGTACCCATCACATTATGCATAGGTGTGGTTTGGGCGTTACAATAATTGCACGAGGAGTACAGCTTGGACTCCTCATGCATAGAAGGAAGCATGAGGTCAGTCCGCTGACCTCCGCTGCCCCCCCCCCCCCCCCACCCCCCCACCCCCCAGGTTGGCAGAGGAAGTGTAGCGCCCAGGATTACATTCGATAATTGACACTGGGTGAAAAAAAGGGTTGCAAAATCGTGGGATAAAAATTCAAGTAAAATGATAATAATAATTAAACTAATCACTGTGCCACATGCTAATGCCTTTAAAAGATTATCCATTACGCATTATGCCCAGTGATTTACACTATGGCCATGGAAGAGCGACACACGTTGCACACGTTAATTGAACAGATTTGCACTGAAGTGAGGCGAAATCACTTTGGAAATGTTATCTATCTGGCTTTTCACACGTATCAGGCAGCTACATGTTACTGATTATGGGGAATTTTACATTATTGAAATCCATTAAATATTTGCTAGGCAATGATGGGGTGATGTAACTGAACGAGCGAATCATGCACAATGCACCTTGGCACAAATCTAATAACTTCTTTGACTAGACAATCAAACACAATGATCACAAGGAATTGACACTCTGCTGCATGATTATAGGAAAATTACAATCACAGAGATTTGTGGAGAATTAAGACAGAACGAGACCTCCGACAGAATGTTCTGCGTCGAGGCAGCTCCAAATCAGGAGCGCATTCTTTTATCAAATGGATTTGCATTACGGGTGGTTTGATGAGGCGCTTTCCGTTGTCCTAAACCTGTGTGCATAAGATAGCAAATATAGGGAAAGTGCGTACAGACATGAGCACAGACACACCTCCACCCGCAAATATAGGAGTCGGCAAAATATATAGTGGGTTGTGTGGCCGCGAGATACCGATTACGCATAGTGGAAGCTCCTAAATGCGTAATTCACGGAAAGTGTTTAATGCTTGCGGATAAGGCATGGGATATGATAGAGCCCACAAGGTTAGGTTTATACCGAACACTAACAGCAACAACATGAGAACACAAATGCAGCACACACACCAAAGTCATTAACCTCTACAACCTACTGTACCATACTGTAGGACATCAGGATGAATCATACTGTCTAACATTGTTTTCCTCCTGACTTTTCACTTCTGTATGTTGTTATTTATCCTTTCCAGTAAAGCTGTTCCTCTCACAACTCCACCACTAAATCAGTTTAACCACTTGAATGTTCCCATGGACGTAACCTATATGATTCATCTGAAGTGAACCATCCAATTAAAACAGCTGTACAACAATTCCTGTCAGTACGCAATATACAGACAGAATTATGGCCATGCAGTGAAGAGAGACTTTACGATAACATAATAACAAACATGGGTAAATTGATATTATAGGTCCACCAGGATACTAACTGGAAACACCCCTGGCGGCCTGGAGGTCCTGAGCTGAATGGGAAGAGGGACAGGTGCGGGCACACTGGGTGGGGGTGTGGCACACAGGATGCCCAAATCTATCATTCATTCATTCAACCTTTATTTAAATTTTCGGAGAGACCATTGAGGGAGCCCCTCATTTACAATGATGCCAAGATTACATATAAACAATAAAAAACAGTAATACAACAACAATTACAGCAACATACAGGTGACGGACGGTTATTGGGTATATTCCTAAAATGACCAATTGATGCCAGGGTTTTAAGTTTAAGTTCTTGTTGCAAGAGATTCCAAGAATCAGGTGCACCAATGCTGAAAGCAGCCTTTCCAAGTTCAGAGTTGTCAAAAGGACCAGAAGGCCTAGCCGATCACTGGAGTTATAGAGCACCGAAGTCTGACGTCACTTTCAGTAGAGGGCACCAATACACAGGTTCATGTATTTTTTTATTTGCATTGAAATCTCCATAGGGCGATTTTAGGTCGCTTCATATAAGAACTGTGTTTGAAAAATAAACCGACCACCCCGGCCTTTCTGTCAGGGGAGTGGCTGTGCGTCGTTAATGATGTCCATTCATATTTGATACAGCCAGTTTCTGGAGAAAATGGAATGAATGTGGCCGCAAAAGCCTTGAAACTACATATGAAGGCAATGTCGCTGCTAATATACGTCACGCCCAGCTGTCAACACATTGCGTTCCTGAGATTCCTCGTTGACGTAAGCTCAGCTGGTGGTGACTCGACTCGTACTAACCAGGAAACATTAAATATAAATAAAATAAAAATAAACGTAATTGACATTCAGTTTCTGTTGTGCGACGGGCAGATGCAGCCACCCACCTACCCAGAAATGTAGTCTCTGGGTTGTTTGACTCGTTTCTAACGCTTATTTTGTTACTCTTTGGGTATATTTGTACATTTCCACCTTCAGTCGATGCTTCATATCCATATGAGTGAAAAGGCCGGGGTGATCGGTTTATTTTTCAAACACAGTTCTTATATGAGGCGATCTAAAATCCCCCTATGGAGATTACAATGCAAATAAAAAGTACATGAACCTGTGGACTGACGCCCTCTACTGACAGTGACGTCAGGACGTCGGTGCTCTATTGTGGCACTGTTTTCCCATAAAAGCAACAGCCAATGCAGAATGATGTGTAGTGTAGAGACCACATCTTATCATTGTCACATATTAGTATTTCCATAAATTCCTGGGGCCGTAGAACACATAATAGCCCAGGAACCAAGTCAAGATCAAGCTATTTAAAATGATAACAGGTCCATGAATATATTTCTTCCCCCAAGTTTGTGCATGAGAGCAAAATTCAAGAACATTTAATAGCATTGTTAAACACTTGTGGCCCACACAGCATTCCCAAGCTTTATTTCTCTGGAAGGAGCATGGTGGTGGGGGTTGTGTGATAAAACATGGTTGCCTCCCACTGTTGTCATGGCAATAGGATCATCGATGATATGATCCCAACCACAGCCGCTATGAGGAGGCGCTTTGTCACCAGTATGACGAAGAGGCCACAAGAAGAAACCATCCACTAGTGCAGTGGTTCTCAAAGTGGGGTCAGGGGACCCCCACAGGTTCCAGGGGGTTCCAGGGGGTCCCGAGCTAAATTAGTTAATATAGCAGAAAAAGCAGTGTAACCACTTTAAACCTATACTGTACATTGTATATTTGAAAATATTGATCTACATCGCGACACTCCAATGCATGGCTTTTGAAGATGACGTCATATGACAGCCAAGCCTATGGGGTTTGTTTAGAACACTTATGACGTAAATCGTTTACCAGCCAAGTCTATGGACTAGTTTGTTGGTTTGTTTTAAGGCACTAAATGACAATGTAAGACATCATCATGTGGCTGACATAAATACAGTGAGCGCCCCTCACTTCACACAAATGTGATTTTTGAAAAACACAATTCTTATATATATGTGGGGACTCCTTGGCCTTTGGCACAAAATATCCTCAGATGGGGATCCGCAGCCAAATACAAAGGGAGTTGTCACGGAGTGGATGACAGATACTGGACACACAAAACAACCCTTTGTATCTAATATAAATGTATTCCAAGGATGACAGATAGTCAGATACTGGACACACAAAACAACCCTCTGTATCTAATATAAATGTATTCCAAGGCAGCACGCGTTGCTCTTCCATAAGGCTCACTCCAGGGCATAATGGATTGTGGATAATAGATCTCTTAAAGGCAATGGCACCTGGCACTCTGATTGGTTTAAGTCGCGTAACGCCGCCCCAAACCTATGCATAATGTAGCGGAGGCGTTTTAAGGATTTAGGCGGTGGCATTAGATAGCCAATATAATGGGGGAACGCCTCTCACACAATACTAAATCCCCAAATTAAGGAAAAAGTGCCCCTGACGCATCGTATGCCATGCTTTATCTGCAAGTAAACAACATTTTCTGTGAATTACGCATTTAGGAGCTTCCGCTATGCGTAAACGTTATCTTGCGGCCACACAACCCACTATTCATTTTGCCGACTCCTATATTTGCGGGTGGAGGTGCGTCTGTAGGTGTGTCGATGCGCTTTCCCTATATTTGCTATCTTATGTACACAGGTTTAGGACAACGGAAAGTGCCTCTTCAAACCACCCGTAATGCGAATCCGTTTGATAAAAGAATGCGCTCCTCAGATGGTGCGACCTGAGTTGGAGCTGCCTCTGCTTGACGCATGCATGTTGCAGAACATTCACAGCTCAGAGGTCTCGTTCTGTCTTAATTCTCCACAAATCTGTGATTGTAATTTCCCTATAATCAGCAGTATCAAATCCTTGTGCTCATTGTGTTTAATTGTCTAGTCAAAGAAGTTATTAGGCGCATTGTGCGCAATTCCCTCGTTCAGTTTCATCACCTCATCACCCCCAATGTCCCCAGTATGCAGCAAATATGTAATGGATTTAAAATAATGTAAAATGCCCCATAATCAGTAACACGTAGCTGATACTTGTGTCAACCAAATGAAAGGTAATTAAATGCTAGATGGGTGTAATTTCCAATTTGATTTCGCCATAGTTCAGTACAAGTCTGTTTAATTAATCCGATTTCCCGAATGATAGTTTTCACTTGATACCTGGCACACTGATTGGTTTAAGTTGCATAACGGCCAAACCACACCTATGCATAATGTAATGGGTAGCAGAGGTTTTTTAAGGATATAGGTGGTGGCACAAGATAGCAATTTTTACAGGGGAACGCCTCTTACACAATACTAAATCCCCAAATTATTAAGGAAATAGGGCTCCTGGCGCGAGATGGAGCCCTAAATGTTTTTTTTCAAAATAGTAAAGAATGGCACATTTTAGGGTTTAGGGATAAGGGATGGGGTGGCGCAAGATATAGCCCTAAATTTCCATTGACAATGAATGGATTTACGTCATATGTGGACGATCAAATCGACATGGCGATGTACAATGATAAGAGCGCCCCTCACTTCACACGGGTGTGATTGTGTTCCTTTATTTTTGACGATGGGTTCTCAGATTGCCTGTCTCTCTACACTAATCTGGGATTGTTTTAATTAATAAATTACTTAAATAAATTAACATACAGTGTGTATGTACGGTGTAAATTATATATTTTTGAGTGGTGTAAACCACTCCTACAACTGGCTTTTGTGTGCATAAAAAAATGACCATGGTTGCTATGTTCAAAATAATTTCTGACGTAATTAAATCACACCCGGGTGAACTGGATGACCGTAGCAACCGTGGTCATTTTCTCTGCGCAAAAAAAGCCAGTTGTGAAATCACATCCAGGTGTGATTTCATTACGTCAGATCGGAGCTGATCAGGGTATATAATACCTTACCTTATATAATACCTCACATCGGACAAAAACTCCAGGTGAATCAACTTCATGGTCACAAATCATCACATCAGAAGACGAGTCTTCTGATGTGATCTGTGATCTGTTGTGGTCTGACATTACGTCAGACCACAACTGATCATGCTATATAAAACCTTACACCACTCAGTTCACACGGGTGTGATTTTTTTATATTCATATAGGCCTAGAGTATATCTCTCTGCATGCATATTGGCTACCAAAGCCATTTCTGAGCAAAGAAGCCACATAACAGATTGTCCTATACTAGTGTAGTCCACGACCGTCCTATAGTGATAAAGCAGAAGTCTCTCCAGAGTCCATACTGGCGTGGCTGAGGCCCATCAATTACTAACACCACAATGGCCCATGGGCCCTGCCCAACAGCAATATCTTCCTTAATAGACTTCTCCAGTTCTAATAAAACACAAGGTTACATGACATTATTGGCCTTAATAAAAAAAAATGACCCTATTTGTTTTGAGTGTCCGTGTGTGCCTGTATGATAGTAGTGCTCACATACAGTAGCCTACTGTCACGTGCATAGTGTGTAGACTTGTAGTAGTAGTAGTATAGCATATCACAACACACACGCACATGCATGGGATGTGATCATGTGACCACAATATACTGCAGTTGTTCCCAAATAGTGTGCCAAAAACAAGTCTGTGCCTTGGAATTTTGTGACAATACTTACATATACAACTATACAAAATGTTTTAATTTAATTAAATATCGGTACCATTTCCCAATACAGAGGCGATGAATACAGGTCTGCTTTAAGATATTGACTTGCCCACTGATGTGCCTTGGGCACAAGTTTGAAAATCAACTGCATTGAATTTAGTAATCTCAGCAAGGCTTCTTGGTTAGAGTGGGTGACAATATTATCACACGAAAAGATTAAATTACCTACCTAGGTTCCATCCTGGAGGCTAATCTTTCCGGTGATAAAATGGCCACCAACGTAATCAAAAAAGTCAATCAAAGAACAAAATAGGATCTCCTCACTGGTCAACAAAAACACCTTGAAGACCTTAACAGGAGCCCTCGTACAAGGTTTCTTTGATTATGCATGCACCTCTTGGTACCACAGCACCTCAAAGGCCCTTAAAACAAGGCTCCAGACCTCCCAAAACAAACTGGTCAGGCTCCTACTTGGCCTCACCCCCGAACCCACCTCACCCCTGCCCACTTTGACAGGCTGGAATGGCTTAGGGTCGACGACAGAGTACAGCATCTTGCAATGGGTCTGGTCCACAAGATTCGATACACCACCAAGATACCCATGTACCTGTCTAAATACTTCCTTAATGTTAACAAAGTCCACACCCACAACACCAGAGGGAGTGCAACAAACCATGTACAACCCAGATTCGGCACAAACAAGGGACTAAATTATTTTCGCTCCTATGCCACCAACATGTGGAACGCCCTACCAACAGTCATTAAGACATGTGAATCCCTTGACTCCTTCAAAACCACTCTCAAAGGGCACCTACGGATGGCTGCAATTCGAAAATGCCCCCGTAAAATCTGAATCCCCCCCACCGCCCCCCCTTTTTCCCCATCACTGTTTCTTTTCCCTTTTTACCTCCTTTATGATGAATTCCTGTTCTGTTCTTTGACTATATAGAAGTGTCTATTTGTACGTCTCTAAATGTTTTGATGAATTGAACATGGTGGACCCTCTTGTAAACAAGTGTAATGCTTAATTGGGTCGTTCACTCACAGTTAACAGTCTTTGTATTGAGTTTGTGCTCGAAATGTACTGTAATTCTGCAAACTGTTAATAAATATTTCAATCAATCAATCAATCAATCAATCAATCAATCAATCAATCAATTAAACTGCTTACGAATGGTCCAGCTCAGCATTAGAAGAAGCAATGAAGGTGTTGATGCATTGGGAAACACTCTTCCAGGAAGATTTCAGGCCCTTTCTTGCTGCTGAGGACTCACTCCATGGTGTAAGTGTAACTGCAACTAAAGAGAGAACAGTGACATACACTGGGTAAGGAAGGAAATGGGAACTTGTTTACTGTCAGTTTAACAGTCTGTGTTGGATCATGAGCCAGGCTGTCATCTGCTTCTTGCTGCCAGAGGGGCACTTCTTGACCCTTTTTCTGTGCTGTGTGTGGAGTGTGACATATAAAATTTGTCCCAAATGTTACATATAAATGTAAATGATCAAACTAACTGGATTAGGCCTTCACACATCATGATAAGTAGCCTACTGAGCACATACTGTAAATAGATCGAACAAATAAATCGACTTTTAAGTTACAAGAGTCTAAATCTTAGACATCACTCACAATCACATAATGTGGATACTGTACACATTCAAAACTAGCTATGTTAATATTAGCTTACATCAGTGGATTCAGAGTGTGGATAGTGGACACCCAATTGTCAAAACAATACAGAAAAAGCAACACATACTGTGGAAACACGACTTTTTAACCCTTTATAGCCTACCCAATGAGGGCGACGGCGACCTATGAAATTCTTCGACCGGGATGGATGGGTCATCATGGGTATGCCTAGCTCGCTCTCCCTCGTGGCTCTGTGGCCACTGCCTACATAGCTCTGATCCATAGCTCCAACGGCATTGCAACGGCATTAGAGCTATGGACCAGAGCTATGGCCTATAGCCCTGAAACATGAGTCACATGACTGTCGAGCACAGGTAGCATAGCCTACTGCAGCCACAATATGGGAGATTATTAGGTGAGTGTCGCGCGAGGTTAATGTATAATTCAACACGATGTATTATTAATCTGTGTTGAAATAACCATTCAATGGCTCAGATTCAGATAGATTCAGTCCAAACCAGCAATAATAACAAGTGGTATTATCTGTGTATTTCTCTCCACCCGTATGAAATGTGCTAAATGTTTATAGTTTGTTTGTTTGTTTGATTGATTGATTGATTGATTGATTGATTGATTGATTCATTCATTCATTAGGAAAGCCGCGATCTACGTTTACGTTAGAATAAGAAGCTCTGCTGCCATCTAGAGGTGGTAATCATGAACCTCTGGTTTTTAATCTGTAGCTGTAGCCCAGGCATGATTGAGTGAATGTCTTTTTACCCATTTGAAATAATTATTTTCTATTGATATTTTTTCATGAAAACAAAATAGTAATACAAAAATATCTTAAACACATTTTTCAAGGTTTGTTTTTATAGGCTAATATAGGCCTATACATTTTCTCCAATATTTTGTTGTATTATAATGTATTGATTATATGTAATTGTTGAGTGAATCATTTTTCTTCTAATCCGTCATGAGTCTACTGGTGGTGTTATTGTTGTTTTGTCTTGTTGTTGTATTGTTGTTGTAGTTTTATATTCTGTCTGGAGTCTGGACTATTTGATAATGATGTCTGTAAATGTCAATTTTGTTCATGAGAAAGTTTATCTATGGTGATTTAATAACATGTGATGATGATTGTGATAATGGTGTGTTTAAATCGTCTATACCGGTGGCCACAAGGCAGCAATGTTTCACTTGGTTAACGTCTACAACTAGGCCTACTCTGAGTCTTCATTCATATTAAAATATTAATAGTGTTTAATTTAATGTATTCGGAACCCTGTATAGGCCTACTATAGCCTATTTTTTGTATTTGGGATTTTGGGATGTTCCGAAAGGGGCTACGCCGAAGTCCGAACGTAAAGTAGGCTACCCTCGTTTCCATGTCAGCTACTGTACTATAGTACTACACTACCCATAAGCCTCGCCGATCTTCGACCAATCAAAAGAGTTGTGTGTGGCATCTGCCAGAAGCGCCAAATAAAATCGCAGGTTTATGAGGCTATCATTTCAACGTTTCAATCTTAAACGAATGACTTGGAACAGACCATGTTTCATAACAGAACGGCCTGGTTTTCAGACAGTGTACGACAAGGATGTTGTAACTTTTGGAGTAAGTGAAACTGAAATTAAAATGTGAATATGACATTGACATTCATCATCGTTCATTTGACATGAAATGAAATGAAATGAAATCTATATTTACCCAGGGTATCTGGGCTAAGCTCAAGAACTTGTTTCCAGCCAGGCCCTGCTCATAGAACACATTTCATCGTAGTGGCTCAATGCCTTGTTCAAGGGCACTTCAGCGGTGGTAATTTTAACCACCGCTAGTTGATTCGAACTAGGAACCTTCCGGTATCAAGACCGCGCCGCTATCCGTTCGGCCACCGCTGCCATACATAAAAGCAGATAAGCTAATATTAACGTTAATAACTGTGTGAACTTACTAGGCTACACCCAACAGGTAATATAATATAATATTGATTTCTGGTGGGAGCAGGCCTATGACTATGAATGAAAATGTGTTAACTGCATTAATTAACTTTCAGTATCTGAGGGTGGGACCATAGCAAACTGGAGGGCAGCAGACTATCTTTTCAGTGAAGATGCCACCAGCCCTGACACTAAGAGGTGAGCAGGAAGTAGGCCTACAACAGTATGTTTCAATCAATGTCTCCACAGGTATACAATTATGACCTTTAGACAGTTAAAGTGAAACTGTACATATTTTCATATCAGGGACAGGGACAGGGTTAGCTAGGACAGAATATTTAAGACATGGGGGTTCATCGGCCTAATGAAAGTCAATCTGTCAATTCTCTGACATGAAAAGGTTTGAGAACCCCTGCTCTAAGCCAATTAACAGCCACACGACAACACACTGTGTTATAAACGTCAGAGATAAATTAAATGTAATGTGTGTTACATATACAATTCTTTATTTCAGGATATTCGAGAGTGAAGATTACCTTTTGAAAGAAGTGACAGTTTTTCACAGCTTGTATCTGGATGCATGTGAAAGATGCCAGAGTGTGAGGTCTGTGATCATCGGTCACTATGTGCTACCTCCAGCCTGTGTTCAGAAAGGTGAGGAATTTATTTATTTATTTGTAATTAACTAATTATATGACATTAGGATTGTATATAATGTAGTGATTGGTGTGTTTGTTATCTTTTAAGAGGTGAGGGAAGTGGTTGGAAGATTTATTTGGGAGCAAGAGAATTGGCAACTTACAGCAGAGGTGCGTAGGCAAGATGCTATAATATAATTATATTCTCACTCTGTCTAATAACAGGGACAATTTCCCATTGATTGAATAAAAGGTTTTATTTTATTGTACTTTTTCTTTATTTTACAGGGATCCCCTAAGAGATCCGGCAATTGGACAGAAGATGATGACGGCCTACAAAGCAACCAAAGGTATTGGTTAGATATGGGGGTAGATATGGGGGTACCCGGTACACCCATATCTTCAAAGCCTGATCGAAATCTACAACCCCTCCCCCGGTGGTTTATCTATGATCTATAGACCTAGATTACTATTTCTATGCATTTGATGTATTACCTTGTGTTTTCTTTGTTTACTGTAAATCGCTCTGGATTAAGAGTGTCTGCTAAATGCCTAAATTGTAAATTGTAATTGTAAATCAATGAAACATTGGATAGAAGCAGCAAGTAGGCTATGTCCAGAGTAACATACTTTTTACCCCTAGTATACAGTGTATAAGTAGTGAACTGCATGGTAAACCTGCTTAAGCAACTGAACTACAGTATTCTCCGTTTGACAGCTCTGAACAATCTGACACAGACACTTCACAAAACGAAACAGAGGTGTTTTATGAGATGGAGGTTGATCGGGACACTTCTAAAAATGAAACAAACGTGTCTTGTGAATTGGTTACAGGTAAGCATTTATATCTTGCTGTGTTAGTCTCATTCATTCTTGTTTACATTAGTAAAGAACTGGGGTGGATCTTAAATGGAAATCATTCAATGGTAAAGCTCAGATTGATGAAATATAAAGACTGAAATTCACATGAATGTAAACACAACATGGTAACACAAAACATGTTTCTATTGCATGAACCTTTAACATTTCACATTTACTTTTTTACTCCAGAAAATGTCAGGGTGGATGACCTGAAGAAACCTGTGGATTCTGTATGTTCTGTCTGTTAATGTCTAATCTAATATATGGATTATGATGGAAGTCTAAATATTGACTGCAGCCAACATAAATTGCTATTTAATAAATTGAGGATTTAATTAATCACATAATTCATCCTCTTATGAGATTTTGTCATTGAAAGACAAAATGTTTTGTGGACTTGCCTTATTTATGTTTTGTGGACTTGCCTTATTTAAACAAAAATGAAGCGCCATTGTGTAACTATGATCATGTCTCCATTGTGTTGTTATTATTGTGTATTATTTATGAAGCACACCATTTGTCTTGATGCAAAAACTGGCCATATCTTTGTGAGTACTAGTAGTGACGTAGGTTACCAATACATATACAATATTAATTTCATAAGAAAGCATTGGTTGTCAGTTCATTGTTTGACATATTCAGTTTCAATCACTGTGGGACTTGCAAGGAGGCAGTGTACACAGCTTCTGTAACACATTAATGATAATTTTCCTCTGGTCTATACGTACATACAATGAGTCTGACTGTACAAGCCCCCAAGTGCCAACTGGGATCTGCAGATCTTACCCCCCCTACCCCACCCTGCCATCTATGTGGGGGACTTTAACAGCCACCACCCTGACTGGGGATACCCAGTAGTAGATGGTGATGGTGAGGCACTTTCAGACTGGGCATCTAGAAATGACCTTGCTCTGATACACGATCCCAAACGATTTACAATTACAATTAGGCATTTAGCAGACGCTCTTAATCCAGAGCGATTTACATTAAGCAAGAACAAAAAAAACATGGCAATACATAAAAAAGTAGTTATCATGAATCATACGTAAGCTAAGAATGTAACAGTGGAATATCTATATAATAAAAATGCATATATACTAAAGTAATAGTACAGTATATAGTATATGTCTACATAAAATACTATCTAAGTCTACATAAAATGCAGACTCCACTCTGCCAGGTGTAAGCAAAGCAAAGCAAAGTTCTTTGTTTACCCAGGGTGAATAGACTAAGCTCGAGATGCTTGTTTACAGCCAGACCCTGCTCATAGAACATTTCATGGTAGGGGTTCAATGCCTTGCTCAAGGGCACTTCAGCGGTGGTAATTTTAACGTGCCGGTCCGGGGATTCGAACTGGCGACCTTCCGATAACAAGACCGCTCCGCAAACCGTTCGGCCACCGCTGCCCCTATGTGTAAAAAGTACTATCCTGAAATGTGCTGGGTCAGCTCTTTGAAAGTAACGCCCTACCCTGCACAGATCCTCAATCTTGACGATTTCCCACATAGTCAACACCAGCCCATGCTTTTACACATTGGCCTACACCTCCCAGTCATAAACAGCCCAAGGAAGATGCGCTGGAACTTCTACAAAGTCAACTGGAAGAAATACAGTGAAACCCTGGACCGGAGTGTCGTCACCATGAAATGTGGAAAGGCAGCAGGATATGACAACATATCTCCTGAGTTCATGATACATGTTGGCCTAACCTGGCTGACACAACTCTACACCAGGATTGTACAGACAAACTTGATCCCAAAGAAATGGCGGACAGCAGACAGCAAAAGTAATGTCAGGGGAAAGGCATGCTCAACTCAGACAGGGTTCAGGGGTTCAGATTCAAAGAAAATGTATATGAAGAGAATAAAATCTGCACTCTCAGTAGTAGTAAGAGTCTTGTTTAATAATGTTGAGGATCCGCAGCAGCAGTCAAACCACCAGACAAATGCGTTTCAGCAGGACCACAAACTACCAGCAAGCTACCGCCCAATCTCCCTACTCAGCGTACTACAACGTATCTCTCCAGGAGTAGAGGATATTCTTTGTGTGGATCAGGCAGGTTTCCGCAAGGACCGCAGCACAGGAGAACAAGTTCTGGCAGTGGCCCTAACCACCTTCATTGAAAATGGTTTCGAGAACAGATTAAAGACAGGGGCTGTATTTCTTGACCTCACAGCTGCCTACTATGACACTGTCTGGCACAAAGGCCTCATACTGAAGCTCACAAAGGTGCTCCCTGTTTGGGCCAGAGCAATTGTTCAAACTCTGCTGACCAAGAAGGTTCAGACAGAGTCCACAGAACACAAGTGCATGGAGAACCTGTTCAACATCTACAGTTCTACACAAATGATCTACCCACCACCAAATCCCACAAATGCATCTACGCATTTGTCTGGCATTCCAAGCATCATGACTTTGACCCACTGGAACAAGTGCTCAACGAAGACCTTTGCAAACTGGACCAGTTCTGCAAAACATGGTGCCTAAAACCAAGCCCAGCTAAAACTGTTTCCAGTGTATTCCATCTCCACAATGGTAAAGCTGCCAGAGAACTAGGCATCTATCTGAGCGGACTCAAACTAAAGCATGCACCCTATCTTGGTGTGACCCTCGACAGAACCCTGTCCTTCAAGGAACACGTAAAAGGGATGGCAGCTGAGCTACGGTGAAGTAAAAAAACAACCTGCTCTGCAAGCTCGCTGGTGCTGTAGTGCACTCTGTGCCAATGTCTGACTGTCTGCTGTTCTCCAAAATTGGTGTCATTTTATTATGAAAATGTTGAGGTTAAGGAGTATAGTATTTCTTTGTGGAAAAGGGACTTTCAATATGCACGTGCATAATAAGCATTTGGTCAGTTAAGTTACTTCATGTTCTGTTCTGAGTCTGACTGCATGTCATTCAGGGGAAATAGTAGAGTTGTCATGTCTTCAATATATTACACACACATTATTATAATGTGTTATTAAATAATTAAAGCTGAATAGTAACTGTCGATGAATAAAAATGCATACAGTATTCAATGATTCATCCTGCATAATATACTACTATATACCAACCAGGGATGTCTTCATTGACAGAGATCTCCATAGAAACACTTCCTGGTTCTGTAGGTCTCCTTTGATTGGCCAAAGAAGGACGCAAGAATAAAGCGCTCCTGGGACAGAAATGAATACACACATATTTCTATATGATAGATTATATAGATTGTATAAATATATATGATTATATATAATCATACAATTGAAATAATATTACTTTCAGACTAGATAAAGGATTTCCTTCTATCAGTTGTCCACATCCACAACCTACAGTGCCACCTCTTCAAGTGTTAAACCAATCAGATGCTTTGTTTTGGTTGCTGCCCACACGAGTCAGGAAGAGTGTACTTTGAGCTCAGTCACCGAGTCACGGGAGCTCAGTTCAATAAAAAAATTAATAATCCTAAAACCAGACGTCGGTGACTGCACTGTCCTTCCTACATAGTACATACATCTTTTTGCTAATAGGAATTCGAATTCCTGCATCTGTCATGGAGAAAGACAATCTGTCCGTAGTAGTTCATGCTAAAGGGGACCTCAGACTGGTACAGTATGACAAAACGACAATTCAGCCACAATCTAATCTTTAATATCTGCTATAGTTTACACTACAACTTTGTATCTTTTTTACAGCATTGTTTTATTCCTACTTTAAACAGGAGCAACGCCCTATCCCTGAACCAGGGCCGAATGGTACAGAACAATCCAATTAAGTTATCTCATCTGCTTTATTTTTGTATTTTATTTTATTTATTTATGTAATATTTGGGAAAAATATCGTGTTGCATTATGATATCCAAACGAGAGAGCATTGAGTTGAAATTTTGATTGATTGAATACTTTAGTTTGCAAGGACATGCACAGGGAAGTATATAGCTACACTGCAAAACAAGGTCTGCTAAAAGAATGAAACCAGAAAAGCCTTTTGGCTTCTGGCTTGTTACCAATCATAAACATTCATTGCATTCTTGTGTATGGCAAATAATGGCATGCCCATGCTGTTTCCTCAGTGTTAATGTATCCATTTGTAACTCCTAGAGTGCACAAATGGAAATGGACCATTACAGGTCCTTTTGGTTCCATTTCTAAACTCTCTCTCGTTAACTCTTTGACTGTACCTATAGAGGTCCTGATCCAGATGCACTCTGTTGGGATTTGTGGATCAGACGTCCATTACTGGCAGAACGGCCGCATCGGGGACTTTGTGCTGAAAAAGCCCATGGTCCTTGGGCATGAGGCAGCCGGGCGGATTGTGAAGGTTGGGTCGTCAGTCAAGGACCTCAAACCAGGTAAGACTATAGGTGCAGTCTGTCAGAAATGCTGCAGAAATGATATTCTGGTTTGGTTATTATTCATGTCAAGTAAGTAATCATTTTGTAGCTCCTCCTTTTTAGTCTTTTAAATAGGGCATAACAGTGGTATAATAGAGTTGGTGTTGTGAATGTGACCTTAACATTGAGCATATTGTTGAAGTTGTGATGTGTAAATTACATTAGTATGTACAGCGTACATTCACTGTTGTTGCAATATCTCACAGTAGGCATATAACAAGTTAATTCACACTGTTATGACATCTAGAACGTTTTAATGTCCTATAAACTGCTTGCATTCAATAGGGGACAGAGTGGCAATTGAACCTGGTGTGCCCCGTGAGATGGATGAGTTCTTCAAATCCGGACGTTATAACTTGTCTCCCACCATCTTCTTCTGTGCCACACCTCCCGATGATGGAAACCTGTGCAGATACTACAAACACAGTGCTAACTTCTGCTATAAGTAAATTATCATGTAGTTCCACTGTTTCACAACGTCTTTCAGTTATTGCTCATAAGCAGTTACAAAATAACTGACAGTCTCTCTTACTGTCTTTCTTGCTTAACACTGACTTTTGTTTTTAATTTTCTATTCTCTCTTTAGTCTTTACTGTACCTTTTCTTTATTTTCACTAACTATCTAGGTTGCCAGACAATGTTACATTTGAGGAGGGGGCCTTAATTGAACCTCTGTCTGTAGGAATCCATGCCTGCCGCAGGGCTGGAGTTTCCCTCGGCAGTAGTGTGCTCATCTGTGGTTCAGGTGAGAATTTGCTGTGTCATTTGTCTGTGACGTAGAGTCTGTGGGGGCCGGGGATCCAGGGCCCCCATGAGGAATTGGACCAGGGATCTCGGCCCCCATGAGGAATTGGACCTGAATATATATTCGCCTCGGTTCGTCCCGTTTGTGCCGCATCAGGTCGCGCCCGTTTGCGCAATTCTCGTCTTGCATTGACTTTGTATGTAATCACGCCGCTCTAACCATCCAAGTCTGGCACCTTAACACGTCTGTTTTCCTCACTGTCCGGGGCGGGGGTGGTGGGGGGTGGACCGCGTTGCCTGTCCCCTTGTACACATGCAGATCAGGTATTGAAATGCTAATCTAAGTGCGACACGGGCCCCCATGAGGATTATGAAAACTATTCGTCCCTGTCTGTTGTCAACTAGAGGCCTCTACATAGTCCGTAGTAACATACATAGTAACATCCTCAACCATGACACTGGTACACACCATGAGGATGTGTTGAATCCTTTTTCATTTGAGTTCATTAGATTAGCAGTCTACAACCGTCAACCAGAGATGGTCACAGTAAAGATTTAAGAACAATCACAGTTTATTAATAACATGCCCATGCACGTACTGTAAGCTTGCTATGTGTACGGGCAACACAAAAGTGGGCGTGATCATGAAAGTGAGACTCATGCTGACTTAACAAATCCAATGAACCTGAACACCACTTGTAACAGGCATAATATTTAACATAACCTCTACATTAGCAAAAACAGACTAACTTTGTACGTTACAGTATTTAGCCATTCTCACTGTAAAACAAAAGGGCTGGTTGAACTGTGCAGGTCTAATGATAAATATTGATTGATTATGTTGTAAACAAGTCCTCATGACCCAAATCCCTGATGTAATTGTCACAATAACCACTGGCACTCACTAGCTAACATTCAAATTTGTTAATTCATGCATATATTTTTGTTCCTTCTCTGAACCTTTTAGTTATACGTATAAAGTATTTCTTGTACCTTGTTTACATTTCTTGTGATTTATTCCTCTGTTCTTTACTCTCTTTTTATAGGACCTATTGGACTGGTCTGTCTGCTAGTAGCAAAGGCAATGGGAGCCTCACAAGTGGTAATTACTGGTAAGAAACACAATAAACAACACTACTGATCTCAAGTAGTTCACTACTGTATGTTGTCTTTGCAGACAGAAGTCTTTGTGTAATAAGTTGGTCAAGATTGGTAACAATGGGCCTGGGCCGTGGCTCAGCGGTCCAGGCACCTTGGCTGGCAATCCAGTCTGGCAGTGTGCCGCGGGTTCGACTCCCGATCCCGACGGCCTTTACTGCATGTCACCCCCCCATCTCTCTCCCCATTTCCTGTCAGCCTACTGTCTGTCCCTCCATAAAAAATATTAAATAAAAGCCACAAAAAAAAAACATAAAAAAAAAAAAAAAGATTGGTAACAATGTAGCAAAGCCTTATGGTACTGAGCTATGCTGAATGTCTGTGAGTTGTTCTGACATGTTCAAGTAGTGCTTACAAAATAATATATAATGAGGACATGCACATCCAAAGCCCAAAATTGGGCAGGTGCTGAGCGAAACGGTACAGTACTAAAGAAAACAAAACGCTTGCATACTGCTCCATTTTAAAATAATCTGTATTGCACCCACTAAGTGCTGTGATGTTTCGAACTTGCCCTCTTCATCAGAATGATGAAGAGTGCAAGCTCGAAATGTCACAGCAGTGACAGCACAAATAGTCTGCAATACATTTTCTCTCAAATGGACTAATGGAGCCCAATAGTGTATGAGTTTTCTTTTCTATGTTTCAAATGTTTGCAATATTTAAACCACACCAAAAGGGATTTGTGGATTTTTCTTTATTGATTAATCTCACCAATGATCATTAGAAATATTGGAAGCATTTCTACAACATCATACAGCCTGTAGCATCTTCTCACAGTCTCAACCTCTGATGTAATGGACAGAACTAGAGTAAACTCCCCTTTCTGATATTCATTGATTGTTGCTGTTGTTACCTTCTATAGATCTGTCCTCTGAGCGTCTGGCAATGGCCAAGGAGTTGGGTGCAGACTTTCCACTGACGGTCACGAAAGACGATGGACCTCAGGCTCTGGCTAAGACTGTAGAGGACACACTAGGATATCAGCCTCACATTACTATTGAATGCACTGGTGTTGAGAGCAGCATTCAAACGGCCATATATGTACGTGACTTCTAACACTACTAGACCATTCAGTTGCATTAAAGATACCAGTACCTTCAGACAAACTATCAACCCAGCACTCGAATAAAACAATATCTTCAAACACTGTTACTGAATGGTGAATTGGACACTGAAGCATTATTATATTCACGGAGACAAAACAATTCACAGAACGCAGCAAAGCAGGCTGGAACCCAGGCTATTATTAGCATACAGTATTATGTTAATTATGTAACTAAAAATCACACGTGTGAAGTGAGGGGTGCTCTTATCATCCATCATCATACATCACATTCCGTGCTCACTGCTCAGCCAATCAAATCATCACATTCCGTGCTCATACATACTAACACACAAAGCTGTGCATAGGAGGATCTAGCGCCGCTCAAACAGCAAGAATACCAGAAAAGAATTGTGGATCTCAGGGTCCACGTGGATCTCAAACTTAATGTGAGCCTGTGACATATCTATTGATGTATGACTCCACATTTGTGCAAGGTTTCAGCCCGATCAGAGCATCCTTGAATTGGATGAACGATGAACCTCTGCCCCAAATTTCCCAGAACGGCCTGTTATAGCACCACCAGGAGGCTGACTTTTGAAAAACACGTTTTTTTATATTACTCCTCCAGATTCTGTCCAAAAATCCCGCCAATCGTTACACACTATCTCTATAGTCATGTGTTCAAGACGGATGTGTCCGATATTTCATATTCCATCCTAATTGGCTAACATTGGCTTCCAAAGTTTGCAGGGTTGGCCCGTTTTGAACAAAAAGCCTCAAATCATGAACGCAGCGTTACATGAAATCTTTCACAGACTTTCCTACTAGGCTGAGGAATTTATCTCACCCTTTTCACATTGGCCTATTATAGCGCCACCAGGAGGCCACAACCTGACCTGCCCTGGTGGAGACCTAGCTGTCCCCCCCCCCCCCCCCCCCCCCCCGACACCTTATCTAGTTGAATAGTCAAAGCAATATATGTGTGGTTTGTTCCTTCCCAGGCAACACGTTCAGGCGGTGTATTGGTGCTGGTGGGTCTAGGCTCAGAGATGGCCACTGTTCCTTTGATCAATGCCGCTGTCAGAGAGGTAGACATCAGAGGAGTGTTCCGCTACTGCAATACGTAAGTACATCCATTTTCGCTGGTACGCTCAATGTAGATCTTTCAGAATTCAGTTGGACCAACTTGCCTAGAAATGCATCCATTGACGTGGTTGACAACCTCACAGCGGCTCAGGATTTGCGATGTATTCAAGCGTACTTCCTTAATCTGCGTGTGATCAGTGTAATCATGGTGACATGATCCAGCCCTTAAGATATTGTTTCTGACTGTGTTCCAGCTGGCCGATGGCCATAGCCATGTTGGCGTCGGGAAAGGTCAACGTGAAGCCCCTCGTGACCCATCGTTTTCCTCTGGAGCAGGCGGTCCAGGCCTTTGAGACCACTCGTCAGGGTCAGGGGGTAAAGGTCATGTTGAAGTGTGACCAGAGTGACCAGAAGCCTTAATGATTAAGGCTTAATCTGACCATCGTTAGTGAAACAGTGTTCATAGACTGAAAATGGAACAGCATACTGATGAGGCAAAAGACAAACAAAAATCTATTAAAAACAAACATGAAGACAAATTACTGCCTTCAAAGCAGGTATGGCTACAGAGGCAGACAATCACAACATTTCTGTTTTGTATTACCCAATCATTTATTTTATGTGATAGTGCCAATGTTTAAATTTCAAGCTGGCTAATTCTTGTTTGACAATATTTTGTATAATTTTATAACTATGTAACTATTTTTTTAAACAAATGTAATTGTCCCTAAATATGAAATGCTATGTTTAATAGTAAAAATAAATGACACAATGTCCACACAGAACTTGCACTTCTCAGTTACACACACCAGGGGGAACCAGAGGATCAAAGTAGATAGCAGATAGTTCCAAACATAATACTCCATTATGGGCAGATGCAACCTTACATTGTGGTACTTGCTGTACACCACATTCAGTTTGTTGGTTGATCCAGTCAACAAAAAATAGCCGGGTTTAGCTTAGAGTTTATTGTCTTGCCACAATGACTTGATACTATCTTAGGAGGCATGCACACAGATAATGTTCATATGGTTAGATCTTTAGTACAATGCATTTTGAAAACCATTACCCGCCGGTAAGGCTATTTCTGTCACAGTGTGTGTGATTCACAGTTCTCTTTCTCGCACAAGGCTGAAAGCCAACATACAGGAGGCAAGATGTTTGCAGTGATTAAACCGTGTGACTTGTTTTTACATGAGCACACGAGACAAGTTTCTTTTTTCTTTTTTGTATGTACAGACATTCTAATACTGCGTATGGCAATGGAAAACAGCTCACACAACACAGTACATTCACAATCCACTCATAGTACATTATGAGCTTCAGTCAGGAACACTAAAGATGAACATACAGTAGAATAGCACAAAAATGCAACTTCAAGTTTCTTACACATGATTTGGATTTCAAAAGCATAAAGTAAGAAAGTATATTAATAGTTTTTGTTGAGTTGCATGTTATTCAAATGTGTGTTTTTTGTATTTTATACATGGGCTTTTAGAAAGAAACAAAACTTGCACACCCCATAAAATGACTTGTTATTCAGAGGTTGAATTCTTGTATTGCCGTTTGATTACGTAAATCAGAAAGATATGGCATTTTCTTCCATAAAACCATTGCTACAAGCATTGGTTTGGTTCACAGACACACAAGACCATCAACTTAACATACTTAAACCAGACATCAAACAGCAAAGTAATTCCCAAAGACTCCCTTTTCATGGTCAACTAACTATACTGTACTTAACAGGCATTCAACTGTGTCTTGGTCACTGCTGCTGTCTGCTTTCAAACCAACAGGAAGTTTTATTAAATATGTACAAAGCAACCATGGCCCTTTTCCGGGTTCCTTCAATCCCTATATTAGCAAAATACGTATGTATTTACACAAGAAATAAATAACAAAAGAAAATGAAAACACGTATGAAGTACCGTATTACATGATGTGAATATAAAAAATAAATTGTGATGCATTCGCTCAGTTCTTGCCATCTCACTGAATACACAAGACCACAAACACAAAAGACAAATAAATAGCAAAAACAATATCACACTCTTCAGCTGGTGAGATGAACAAAGCGTCCCAGGGGCCAATGGAATTGGCATTGCATTTGAATTAAGCACAAGGAAGATGACAAACATTAAGTCAGTGGTTCTCAAATTAATGCATTTTTAGCCCCCTGTTTGAAAAGAGTTTGTGCCAGGGATCTCAATAAGATGAAAACAATTTCAAAGTTACTAAGTTATTCTTACCAATCAAAATGTTAGAAAATAGCAATCTACAAGCTCACGTGTCGAGATTGTGACACATTATGAGCGTGTAGATCGTCCATTTTCGAATAGCCAGAGAATGAACTTGAGTTTAAGTGGTTATGCTGATTTTAATGCTATATTAACACATTTTGCTGGGGACCCCCTGGAACTCCCCCGGACCCCACTTTGAGAACCGCTGTATTAAGTCATCAGTAGAGGAGTGGGGGGGAAAGAGAAAAGTCTTCCTGGGCAAAGAGAGAAGCCATCCTTTTCAGTCATTGGTCAGCTTGCCCTTTATGACTACGGTAACCAATCACAGCCACAGCATGTAGAATGGTCCCTGTCTGTCGTTTATATGTACATAGGCGTCTCCTGTCCTGTTAGGAGTCTGAACATGGCTGCTGGCATAGTCTTCATGTGAATCTGGAGATGAAAGATATTACATTGGAATCTCAGAAAAATAACCATTTCCCATCTGTGTGTGTGTGTACATGCGTGCGTGTGTGCGTGCGTGCGTGCGTGCGTTCCGTGTGTGTGTGGGTATTTATGTGCATGGGTGCGTGCGTGCATGTGTGATGTGCGAATGCATGTTCACATGCATGTGTGGACTAACCTCGCCAACAGAGTTAGAGAGAGCCTGGACTATCTTCTCGTGTGCTGTGGCCACCACACTCTGGCCATTTATCTCTATGATTCGATGGCCCACACGGACCCCTCCTCGCTCTGCGATGCCCCCACGCATCAGGCTACAAATCTGTGGGGTGAAGACAACAGACCTCATATCACAGCTTTTCTCAAGGAGACCAGAGTAATATGCTCAGTAAATGCCATTAATAGAATCACAGGTATTCAAGGAAAAATAATCTCACGACTGAAAGTTTTTGTTAGGTCAA
Source organism: Electrona antarctica (assembly GCF_951216825.1). Lineage (NCBI taxonomy): Eukaryota > Metazoa > Chordata > Actinopteri > Myctophiformes > Myctophidae > Electrona > Electrona antarctica. The sequence goes on along the minus strand of NC_136808.1, from coordinate 16,227,613 downwards.
GTCCTAATCTATGATTTGTGAAACAGCATGAAAGTAGCCCCCACTAGTGATGTATTTCCTAATAAAATGGCACATTATGTAGAATTACATAACCAGAAATGGCAGATTGAAGGCTCTAACCATTGCTTTTATGAAATATCCGAGATCATTATGGTTAATGGAAGATTCTTCTGAACATCAATTTTCAATTTAAGCAATAGAACATTTATTCTATTGCTAGTTTGACCCATTCTAATACTCTTTAATGTATCCAGACTCCATCTTAGCCCTCTTACAGGGGTATGCAAAGGCTAAACTTCTGTAATTTAGATAGCATAATGTAGACATACAGTATAGCACTCTTTAAAAAGAAAATAATAATAAATTATCCCACGATTTTGCAACCCATTTTTTCACCAGTGTCATTATCTAATGTAATCCTGAGCGCTACACTTCCTCTGCCAACTGTCCTGGGGCGCAGCTGACTGACCTCATGCTTCCTTCTATGCATGAGGAGTCCAAGTTGCTTCTTTTCACCTGACAGGGGAGAGTTTCCCCGGCCGGACATAGAGTGTGGAAGGAACACGTTATTCCGACCAGTTCCTATCCCCTCCATCAGGCGCCCCGGCTGGCCAGGGGGAGGTAGTTTAGAGACCAGGATTACTGCATGTTTTTGTGAGGGTACCTACTCTAGGGCCTAGGGGACACGGGGAGAACATGCAAACTCCACACAGACATAGCACTCTTATTTAATTTAGATAGCATACTATGTAGACATAGAACTCTATAGTGTATACTCATAGTGTATGACTGGCTTAATGAGATGTTAGGTTAGCTTGCTTATGATCCTTGATGACTATTTCTATTTGATGTATTACCATGCGTTGTTCTTGCTTACTGTAAATTGCACTAATTAAGAGTGTCTGCTAAATGCCTAAATTGTAATGTTAATGTTAAAAATGACTGGAATCTTTGAGTCATCTCTATGTCATGACTAGGTGATGACAATGGAAACTGTGGAGTCAACCTGAGGCCATGAAGCCGACATCAAAGTGAAGAGATATGACTACAGTATAATTGTGTTGAAAAGAACAAATTGATAAACTTTAACCCAGGTTAAAGATAAAGGTTTTTACCGGGGCCTGTTGGTTGAATAAATATTCCCTGAACCAAAGGGTAATTGATCACCTTACTGCTGCTAACATGATTCTTTTTAAAGTAAATATATTAAAGTCTAACTCATGTTGATTAGGTGATGTAATGGTGATGTAAAACAAACGGTGCCAACACAAACATTAAACTCCATTAACAATAAAGAGACAATATGACGTAATGAGGCACATTATGACGTAATTTTCCCTTCATTGTCAATGCGTTTACAAAACAAACATTGAACTAAAGACAAACATTAAACCTGTGTATAGGAGGGGCTATAGCGCCCCTCAAAAATCACACCTGTGTGAAATGAGTGGCGCTCTTGTTATCGTACATCAATTTATGTTATTATCATTATTAAATACAATGTTTAAAAAAAAACATTCAATATATTTATATTATAATTATTAAATGTAATGTTTCTCTTCAATGTCAATGGCGTTTAATGTTTTGACGTTTAATTTACGTCATATTTAGCGGAATTATCGTCTCTTATCACCATACATCATCATGCATCATCTCATACTGGCCATTGGCCAATCAGAATGCCTGTTGCCTGTGATTGGTTAGCTGATTTGCTCGTTTACATATGATAAATGTTCCCTTCAATGTTAATGGCGTTTAATGTTTAATTTACGTCATATTTAGAGGAATTCTGCCGTCATTTCTCCGTTCATCGTCCAATGGCAAAACTTGAGATGGGCGGGGAAAAAATTTAGCGGACATTTGACCGGAATTCTCTTACCATGATCAATGGCAAATCTTGAGACGTTGTGCGTGCGTGCGTGCGTGCGTGCGTGCGTGCGTGCGTGCGTGCGTGCGTGCGTGCGTGTTAGGCTGCGCCACAGTGACACTTGGTGGTCAACAAACGCTATTTCCGTACTCGGACAGACAGACAGACACAGAGACAGACACAGCCAGCCAGGGACACACATAGCTGTCTATAGGAGTGGCTAGCACCACTCAAAAAGAAATACACTCTTGATTAAACAAATATCTCTGTACTTACAATGCCATTCTGGACACTAAAGCCCAGCTGATACTTTAGATCTGGCCTCTTGATAAGGACAGTTGTGACAGGTGGGCAGCTGACGATGTTCAGTTTGACATGAACCTGGTTCTTCAAGCCCTTTAGCACAGGCACAGTAGTCACACACACACACAAACACACACACACACACACACACACACACACACACACACACACGTTTAAAACATATATATCATTTATTAAACCTAACCCTGCAGCAAAAAAACAAGAAATGATGACATAGTCATATTTGTCAGGTGAAACAAGCACTGTCTCTGTTCTTATAATTTTTTCTGTTTGTGGTTCAATCACTGTGTTTTGTATGTTGTGGCTTTCCTGTTATCCATGCAGTTAGCTCATAACATTAGCAGCTGTTGTCACTTTGAGCTGCGGTCTAGAGTGACTGCGGTGCGGTGTTGCCAGACTTCCGCAGTGCGAGGCAGGGCTTAGGAGGCAGCCAATCATGACTAGGTCGCTACTACGTGATTGGCTACATGAGTGGTGCAGACTCCCATTGGCTTAGGCAGCGTTTCAGACTATACCATTGGTTTAGGTTTAGGGGGCAGTCGATCATGACTAGGTCACTAATAAAAACGGGCCTGTTGTATGTCCGGTTTCACCTGACAAAAAGTGTTGTTTCATGCTGCAAGGCGTTGTGAGCTTGTAGATCAGTTATTTCCGTTGTGCAACCCTAAACCTAACCTCTAAATGTCTAAATATTGTCTTAATTGTTAATCTAACTCTTTAAAAATCTTTAATAAAACAACACACACACACACACACACACACTCTCCGTCAAGGGGAATTGTTAATATTCTGTCATTAAATATGTTTCTCCCCCTCCATAGCTCTCCTACCTTGATGATTCCCTGACAGGTGGCGAGTGGCAGCCCCACTAGGCTTGTGTTGTTGATTGACATGATTTGGTCTCCGATGCTCAGTTTGCTAGAGCGCGCCGCAGGCCCACCGTTCATCATATTGGCTAAGATGACTGTGGGCAGAATGGAGCCCCAGCCAGACTCTACAATCACCACGCCGAGAATCTCCCCTTTACCCTTCTCCAGCTGCAGCTGTAGAGGACACAGGACAGAGGAGCGGGAGGGGGGGCAGATTATGATATAAAGCCTGATGTTTACTTAGTTGCATGCCGGCATTGCGCTCAGTAAATAGCAGATCTACAAGTTCGCAACGTGTCACGAAAGTGATGCATTGCAAGCTTGTATATCTGCTATTTACGGCAGACAACACCAGTGTGCAACTAAGTATAAATCAAATGTAGTGGTCAGTTTTACAACACATTGCTGTCGGGTGGAAACCTTGTATGTCCAAAACTGTTCCTTTTCATGAAATGTGGGGGAACAAAATAAACTGTATTCCAATGGATCCAATGTAGCTATTATTTAGTCACAAGCTCTTGCTAATTCTTTTCATTTGTTACATATTTATGAAACCCACAGACAGACCCTTTCAACCTGGCATCCCTGGCATGTCATTATAGGAAACTTCTGTATTTTAGGAGAATTGGGTATTTTCTCTACTTTTGTACTATTACCTCTATATGATGAAAGTTCAACATGGAGCATTTATTGATGAAAGAGTTATAAATACATTAAACACGGTCATTGAGATATAAGATTTCTGCCCGACAGCGATGAAAGCCTCTTATATAACCTATAGAAGAAAGGAAAAGAAGCAAGCACTCAGTTGAGTAGCAGTAATAGAGTCTCGGGTACACGGTTCAGGTAGATACAGTCCATAGAACAGAATACCAGCACTCACGTTGTATCCAGTAGGATTCTTGTTTTATTTTTCACGCTGAAAAATAAAACAAGATCTGAAACAATCCTACTGGATACAACGTGAATGCTTTTATTCCTTTCTATGGACTATAGCCATATTTCTAAGTAAGAATCCCAGACAGAGACACACATGTGTCTCACAATTCTGCTTGCAAATGATCAGAACAAAGAGAGTGGAAGAAGACTGAGAATGAGCGAGAGAGGAATGAGTGAAAGACTGGATTTTCTAATCAAAGAAACAGCGAGCTGGAAGGAAGCAAACGCATGAAAGTAGGAACCTCAAAAAGGAAAGATGGGGGAATAGGAGGGCAGCTGGCTTGGCACCGTTCCTGGGGGAACCGTCTCAGAAGAGCAAAGAGACTGTGCTCATCTCTACTTTGAACACGCACCCTCAGACATTCCCAGTGCAGGTTAGCTAAGAAATAGCCACAGTTAATGCTCTGAGCACAGTGTACCATCTGCCTTTTCATCTGTTTATTCAGTTCACAGCTATTTTAATGGGTATGGTACTGTAGCAAACTAAACTGGTACTATAATTACATGAATAAATACAGAAACCTGAACTTGCTGATCAACGTGTCGTAAAGTGATGAGTGGGTGTTCTTGTTGCACAAGAACCTTAGTGTCTGCACTGTTGCCATGTAAGCTGTATCGTAACTGCATGTGACAAACTAGAGGTTCACGCGCCTTTGAAAAAACAAAACAAAAAACTTGGTTTCCCATCAGCACCTGTAACCCAACATGCCTTGCACTGCGTCGACGTGCGTGCCACGTGATCGGCCGTAGCCAATCGGAAAAAGGACACAAAAAGCCTGTTTTCTCTGAATGTAGGCTGCATCCGTGGTGATAGAACAGAACGCGGACGTTCTGGGATCATATCTGATGTTATGCTGACCTTGAATGCCTTACAATATGGCAAGGCATCAGATTCCAACAAACCTCTTTGCAATTTTCAGAGTTGGAGAAGTGTATGAGGTCATCATTGTACATCTCTTGGGTGTTGATTATGTCACTGTATTCTTTCTGGCTCAGGTCCTCAGGGTTAATGCCATTGGCTCTCAGGAACTCCTGGTAAGCAACGCTGAATGCCTGACCAATGGACTGAGCAATGAGCTGGGCCTGGGAGCAATACAAGAAAAAGCACAGTAAAATCATCAGTGTAGAGCTCATTCTTAAAGTGTACATGCTGTTTACTCTTTCAGAGTTATATGAACACTGAGGTACAAGATGTTGAAATCAGAAATGCAAGAACGTTTGTAATAATATGTGTTCACACAGCACAGCAACAGCGGTTATAAGTCACCGATTCCTCACCCAGGTGTCAGCCCAGTTCCTTATCCAGACATCAGTCATAATAAAACTTGACTATTAACTCTCTCCTCACTGGCCTCCCGGCATGTGCAATTAAGCCTCTCCAATTGATCCAGAATGCAGCATGCTCAACGCAATGTTTCACATATCTGAGAGGAGACAATTTGGTTTCCACTCCCTTCATTAGCTCCTACAAAGCAACCAAATGTATGGCACCCTCATATCTTCAAAGACTGATCCAACCCTACAACACCCCGCTCGTTCAGATCAGCTAACACAGGGAAGCCGGCAGAACCTTCACTAAAACATCCGGGACAACGCTCCACACGTCTCAGACTCTTCTCCCTTCTGGCTCCCAAACTATGGAATGAACTCCCCATGGAAATAAGAACTGCAGACTCACTCCCAATCTTCTGCCGTAATCTGAAAACTCACCTCTTCAGACTACACCTTAGCCTGTAGCACTTGCCTTAGCCTTGACGACCTTGCAAGCGTATGCAAAGGCTAAAATAATGTAATTTAGATGTAGACAGATGCCAGGTCATTATTGATCTGGCATCCTACAGTGTTTATAGTTTCAATGTACGGATATAATACTGTTAGATGAATGATTATGTTCTTGGTTTGCTTATGATCCTGGGTGACTATTTCTATGCATTTGATTATGTATTACCTTCTGTTGTTCTTGCTTACTGTAAGTAGCTCTGGATTAAAAGAGTCTGCTAAAAGTGCTGTTGTAATTTTCTTTTTTGGTCATTGTTTTGTTTTCTTTGTATGAGTAATTTGGATGAAGCTGAAGAGGAGTAGTGCTGTTTGTTTTGTCTTTTTTTGGTTATTGTTGTTTTGCTTTCTTTATATCAGTAATTGTCTTGTAATGTTCACTGTTGTTTCTTTGTATATTTGTATTGTCATTTGTGTGGAAAAAGGAAAATAAATACATTGTTGGAGAAAGTCTGCTAAAGGCCTAAATTGTAATTATAATTCAGTGTCAGATCTACTTTGGGAATTGAGAATGATGCACTCCTATAATGATATTATGTGAAATAATTATATGGTAGCAAAATAAATTGTGGCATTGATTCACTTGTCAAAAACGTCAGGATCAATACAAACAACAAACTAAAAATATAAACTGATTTTCATGCTCAAATGCTATTTGCTTTCATCTCCATTACAGATTGCTGCCATGAATTCTGCTCATACTGAAAAGATGATCCGTAAAACACACATCTATCTATAAATGCGCCGTGTCTCTGTTTGTCTGTCATCCACGTAACTCGAGAACCGTTCGCTCCACCGACTTCAAATTCGACACACGCGTTCCAGGCCAGCCCACCACATGGCGTGCAGTATGTGCTTGAGTCGGTCGGACCCACACAAAAGGCCTTTGCCCGGGCTCTGGACAGCTAGGGCCACTGCCCAGGTGGGCTGTTCTGACATCAAAATGATGTTCTGACATCTGCATATACTCTATTTTGTTGATTGATGAGCTAGGAGTTACTCGCTGACCAAATTACCTATTTTATACTTTGGCTAAAATAGTCAATAGCTCACAATGCATTGCATCTTGTAGATCAGCTATTTTAGATTTTCTTTTGTACATATAATTTTGATAGCAATACTTTTCTACTTTTACTGAGTATTTCTTCCACTGCTGCATCCAAACTAAAGTGCAGGTGTTGGGCCGACAGATATGAGCCTGCTGCACACTGATTTATTAACACACGGTGGTGAGGTTTGGAGTCTCCAGGCTCTTCGTCAGATATAACTATCACACGTAAAATATATAACCTCTCACCCACTACAAATCCTCCAACACAGGGTAGAGTAATAGTAAAATGTATAATAGTACTAGAATTCAACTTCTTGTACTGTGCCAGTCTAAACTAAGGCAACCAGTACATTTCAAAACCATATATATTTTTTAATTAATCACACTTACATCCTCTGACTCAAAGACGTGGCAGATCATCTTGTATTGCTTCTTGGCCTCGGGTGCTCCGGGCGTGGTTTCGATACAGTCCTGGGAGGCTGTGCGTGGCATTCGGCGTCTCGCCATCAGAACCACAATGTTACCAATATCAGCAATGTAGGAGATAGTACGGAGTGCATTGTCCATCATTGTCTCCTGTGGTCACATCAAACAAAATCACATACTATAATTATTACTTAGTATTAAAGTAATGTAGGGATTTTAAAAACGGTAACATCTCTGTTGTACTGTGCATTGATAAAAATACATTTCCATACACTACACTACTGTACATCAAATGGGCAGTACTAATAACAGTGAGTCGGTGGTATACACCGTTGTCCAGAAACACGACAAAAGGCTCTGGTCAGGCTCTGCCTGTGGACCTAATTTTATCCGATAGGCTCATTATCGAGAGCATACAGTATCCTTTACTGGCTCTCACCTGTGAGTCTGCATTGAGAACTTTGATCCTCTGGGTGGAGATGAACAGGTCCACCTCAGTCAGGGTCTGAGTGTCTCCCTCCGAGTTCTGCAAGAACACAAATGCAAACAGCAAAAGCGCACGGCGGGTTAGTGAGCTGCGGCTGCACCAGGCAACCTTCTTCTGTATGCAATTAATGATGGTATGTAAGTAAAAACCACGTCTGTACTGTAGATGGTTAAATTATACCATACATCAGTGGTTCTCAAAGTGGGGTCTGGGTTGTGAGATTGTAGATCTGCCATTAAAAACAAAGAAATCTTGAACAAAATGTGGAAAATCTTTCAATTTGTTTAAACTGGCACTGGGTACTCCTTGGCACAATATATTTTCAGATAGGGGTCTGTGGCCAAATTCATATTAATTTGGGGGTCCTTTTCAATATCATCTCCATATGGGTCCTAATGCTCACTATGGGACGATGGTACCATTTCTGTCTACTTGCTCTTTGTCTCACAGGTGGACTGTGGATTGCTCGAAAATGTGTCTACCATATGTCATACAGTAAGTCTATTTCAGCATGCCAACTGTCTGGGAAGAGAAAGGCTGTAGTTTCCATTAGCTTTGAATCTCTACCAATGATGTCATTGGTAGGCAGCTTTCTGAACTGTACACAGGTTTCTGAACTTGTACTCACAGACACTGAGTAGTTGGAAATGGTGCCCTCTTGTAATTAAGCAATATTACACGAGAGGGTGTGGGTTAACGTGATTATTGCCACGACAGTGATGCGGTAAGGAACGAGACGAAGTCGAGTTCCGCAAGCATCACTGAAGTGGCAATAATCACGTTAAACCACACCCTCGAGTGTAATATTGCAATTATAGTTGCAATTACAGTTACCCTTAAAACTAAGAAAATCGCTGAAAGACCACAAATGTCCCAAGAAACTATAGCTAGCCTAGCCACCGAGTTTGCTAGCGCTCTGGGAAAACAGAGCAGCTGAATTCTTTGTTTTGATTAGGTGGTGAATGGTGCTGGTTTAACCCACGGCTAGAAGGCCGTTTCAACCAATCAGATTGCTTCCTCGAAACGACCTGTGGTATAATAAGCATTTGTGAGGAGCTGAGGACCAATTATATAAAGGGTGAAAATGGGTGAAATGTTTCTTTAAGCAAGTTCAGTACTGTATAATTAGGCTTCTTCTGAGAATTTCCCAATATGTTGTGATGCGACACATTGTGAACATACTGTACATGTAGATCTGATATTTTTCTATTATATACAGTAGCTTGCTTGAGGAACCGAATAGAACAAGGCACCAATTCTCCATTGAACTTCAATGTGTGTGGCTATTGAGTGTGTGCTATTGAGTCGCCCTAGGTGTTAGTTCTTGATTGATATATTTTTTAACATTTCTGGAAAATCTTATAATTTGATAGGAAAATGTCTAAATGTTAATACAGCAATGATTCGATATAAAAAAAATGAAATGTTCTTTGTAATTTGTATTTTGAATACTTTATTAGTACTCAAGTACGTTGACTCAAGTACAAATAACAATAGCAATGTTCACTTGTCATAGAGTAATATTTGACCAGGAGTATCAAAAACGGATAGTACTGAAAATCACAGTGGTTGTGTACTTTGCCCACCACTGGTAGGGTCAGCGCAGGGGTGAGGCAAAATATGCAGGAAAGAAAAGCGGACAGTTGTTGTGCGGGCGGGAGTGCTGCCTGGTACACATCACTTGGCATGGTGTGGCATGTGGGTGGTGTACTGGCACTGCTACAGGAAACAGCTTAGCACTAAGCCCTTATACCAGCTGCCTTGTTAACGCATTCAGCATCAACAACTCAGCACAGCTCTGCACATTCCCTTCTAATTGCTGTGCTTTGCAGTGCAGCCTAATGAAATTATGTTAGATTTTTGCTTAATTAACAAATGCACTACGCATTTAAAATTGGCTTGCATGACTATGAATATATTATATAAACAGGAAGCATTAATTATTAGTATTTGGAAATGTGTCTGAAGATGTGGCTGTTAACATTTATTTATTAACTTTCCCCCACTCTATGGCTATGAGCCATCATGTGACTAATAGCCAGGGCCCTGAGGTCAGCTGACCAGCGGCTCCTGACTGTGCCCAGTTCCAATTACAGGTCCAGAGGTGACCGTGCCTTTTCAGTGGCCGGCCCCAAACTCTGGAACTGTCTGCCCCTACATATCAAGTCTGCCCGCTCCTTACAGGCCTTTAAGTCTTTACTTAAAACCCATCTCTTCTCCCTAATTAACCTGTGTACTATTTGTGTTGCTTTGATTTTGTTTTACTATGCTACTTGTGTTATTGTATGTTTGCCTCATGATCGTGTACAGCACTTTGGTTGACCTTCTGGTCTTTGTAAATGTGCTCTAGAAATAAAGTTTGATTTGATTTGATTTGATTTAATTTAATAGCATATTTTGTCCTGCTACTCAACTAAGATTTTACTGCTCTCCATGAATGCAGCATATGGGCCTTGGACATCAATTAGCTCTCATGGATGAATAGGTTAGGATGAATGCCATTAACCAAATGGACCCTAACATCCCCATTCTGGGTGGCTCATAATAGGCAAACATTCGGCGAAAACAGAGAATCTGCAAGCTTGCGAGGTTATTTTCGGCAGAGGGATTTGGTGAAGAGTGAAGTATTGTATAGAGGCCTGGGGGAATCCAGTCAATTAAATACATAGGGTTTAAGTGCTTAAGCTGTCCTTGATGACTTCAAGGTCAAAGTGACTTCAAGAACAAGCTAGTGTTTTCTGTAGACAGATTCCATCATCACGACAGTGGAGGTGAGGTGACACATTGTGAGCTTGTAGATCAGCATTATTTAACAAGCGACCCCTTTGTACTACTTAGTATAAATTAAATTCTGGTAGGATTCAAAGTGGCAACGGGTTTCCGATGACTATGATAACAATAGAGCGTTGCAGTCCCGCCCCCTGCGAGGTCCCGCCCCCTGCGAGGGCACCAGAAGACAATTTCCCATTCATTTTTCCATAGGCGCTTCAAAACGAATTTATTTAAAGACCTTTAAGCCTCGGAAAAAGTCAACAGCCAAGTTGACAAAACAATTGTTTATTGTCATGATTTAATCATGACAATAAACAATTTTTTGGGGGCCGAACAAATAATTGGGCAAGGTACAATGCTCTTTTTTTTATTTATTTTTTAGTTTTCTTCTTTCTAATTCTTATTCTTATTTGTTCTGCCCAATTGTTTTTATTTATTGTCACGATTTGTCAATTCGGCTGATTGCTTTGTCCGAGGCTTACAGGTCTTTAAATAAATACTTTTTGAAACGTCTATGGGAAAAATGAATGGGAAATTCTCTTCTGGTGCCCTCGTCGTTCTGAAAGGGGGCGGGACTGCGTCGCTCTATTACAACGGTTGCAATTAAAGATGATAAAACCCCATCTGATTTCAAATGAGCCTAATGTACATATACAACTAAATGTTTTTCACTTGAATATCTGTTATTTATGTGACCAATGTGAGTGAGAGAAGGACAGGGCAGGGAACACATACACACGCACAAGCACAAGCACAAGCACAAGCACAAGCACACGCACACGCACAAGCACAAGCACAAGCACACGCACACGCACACGCACACGCACACGCACAAGCACACACACAAGCACAAGCACAAGCACACGCACACGCACACGCACACGCACAAGCACACGCACACGCACACGCACACGCACACGCACACAAACACACACACACACACACACACACACACACACACACACACACACACACACACACACACACACACACACACACACACACACTCCATTAGGACACACCACAAATGAAAGCAAAACAGAAAGATGAGCTAGCATTAATGCCTGATTTATACTTGGTTGCGCAACACAAATAGCAGGTCTACAAGCTCCCAACGCATTGCAGCGAAAACAAGAGAGCTATTTTCTGTGCAAGACACCCACGTGCAGCCAAGTATAAATCACCCTTAAAGGTGGTCATTAGTTTTCTTTTGTCTTTACACACCGCCTTTTTCTTGATTTTGGCAGCCTTCTGTACCCTCTGGCAGGCAGGCAGGCAGGCAGGCAGGCAGTGCAGGCAGGCAGGAAGATGTTTGGACAGGACATGGTCATCACACACAGGAGCACCAAAACAACCCCAGAAGGAATAGGAGGAAGAAATAAGGAAGGTAAAGAAAATAAAGGAAAATACCCCCAAACTAAACCAAACAGCAGGTGTGCTATCGCTTTACTTCAGAAAGTGTGTTTAATCAACGACAAGGTGTGTGTGTGTGTGTGTGTGTGTGTGTGTGTGTGTGTGTGTGTGTGTGTGTGTGTGTGTGTGTGTGTGTGTGTGTGTGTGTGTGTGTGTGTGTGTGTGTGTGTGTGTGTGTGTGTGTGTGTGTGCGCACACACGTGCCTGTGTGTGTATGTGTACTATATACTTGAGTGAGGGCCAAATGTCCACACAGTACAGTATAATGCGAGAACTAGACATTGAGGAGAATTTTTCTGGTCCTCCCAAGTAAAGGAGTTTGATCCAAGTTTGATACTGCTGCAATGCACCCAAAATAGCTGATCTACAAGCTCACACGTAAAAATGCATGTGTGTATGTATGCATGCATATTTGCAAGGGTTTGCGGTAGCACAGCTGTGTTGGCAGTGGGAGACAAATCAAAACAGCAATTACAGATAATTGCTCTTTTTCCTTCCAACATATTAAAAAGCATGCAGAGATGAGCTGACATTGTCCCAACATGTGAATAAGGCGGGGATACAAGGAGTGGAGGGTGTTTATTTTTTAGATTTTACAGAACAAGGACAGATTTGAACCTTGTTTTACCAACAACAATGGTTTTCATCAACAGTACCAGCAAAAGAGCACACGTAAAAAGGCTCCCTATTCCAGTTTTCACACTCCATGTTGCATGTGCTTTTTTGCAGATGGGTTCCCAGATTGATCATACTATCACATTACCACCATCTAGGGTTAGGGCAGAGGGAACGACCTCTTTGTTGCCCAGCATCGACAGCGTTTTCCCACCCATGCAGACCCAATGACCCAGACCAGACCTTCATCTCTAAGGTGTCAGGGTGAACATTTCCTTGACTGAGTGTATTGACCTGCATCTACTGGGAGATGAGAAGGTGTCTCCCGAGGACGTTAATCTCCTATAGGGGTTTTCCTTTTGTAACATTTCCTCCTGCATGCTCATCCACTTGGCTTTCAAGTAAGACAATTCCTACAGTGCTCCTGCGGAGAAGCCATGGAGATAGGAGGAAAAAAGAGAGTGGGCGATGAAGCTGCATAAATATTACATCAATTGCAGCGAGGATCGTGCCAAAACAGATCTGCATAAATAAACTATACAGGGCTGTTAGAATATACCTGGAGCACCATGTTCCTGTTTCAAGCAATTCAACTCTGAAGGCAGTGCCTAGATCGTTTTTTTTTACCATTCATTTTTGGTTTCATTTCAGTTTCAAGAGAGTGTACAGAGACAGGAAACCGAGAGCAGAGAGAGAGGAGAGACATTCGAGACAAGACAGGAATCCCATTAAAACTCGTGTTCTCGTGCTCACAAGGAGCATATGGTCTGTGCACTAACTGGCTGTGCCACCAGGCACCCCAGTGCCAGTGCTAAGGACATTCTAATGTAGTTTCATCTGTGGCACATGGAGTGCGACAGAAGAGTACATGAATTTGAGCGTGTCAATACAGATGGAAAACGTACAATGTCTCCATCTCAGAACATTTATCTCCATGGTCGGCAGAAGCACAGAACAGAGACAGAATGTGCTAAATATTCCTCTTCAGAGGAACAAAACAAATTTGAGCTATTGCCAGGGAACTATTGCCTGCAGGGAACCTTCCAAGGCCTTGCGAGGAGAGAGAGAGAGAGAGAGAGAGAGAGAGAGAGAGAGAGAGAGCATCAGATTGGAGAGTTGGTGTATGGTGCCAGCAGTGGTGTAATTTAACCGCGTGCATTTACTCAAGTACTGTACCTTAAAGTAGAATTTTGAAGTACTATCACTTTAATTGACTTCTACTCCACTACATCTCAGAGGCAAATATTGTACTTTTTTTCTCCACTAAAAGTATTTTAAAACTAAGGAGGCCCAATGCCAGAAGGGTAATACAGAGTTAAAATTCTTGCAATGTAATTTGCTGATGAGAGTGTATATCACACCAGAAAAAAAGCATTTGATACATTTGTGTGACACTGTATTAATAAATAATAAAATATAGAGATGAGAGGTTTCTGCTAGACAGAAACGATGAGTATACTTCTTCTACCACTGGGTGCCTCTTCTTCTACCACTGGGTGCCTCTTCTTCTACCACTGGGTGCCTCTTCTTCTACCACTGGGTGCCTCTTCTTCTACCACTGGGTGCCTGCCACTGCCAGCCAACATCCTCATCCTGGGTCAGGGTAGCCTGATTATCAGACTGTAGCTTTCTTGAAGCTTCAGTCTGACATTGTCTCCTGTCTGAGCGATTTCAAGGGGGAGGGGATTAGAATTTCCCTCAACCAGTAGCCATTGGTGTTGTTTTTCCCTCCTTCCTCTGTGTGTTGCGCTGCGTGATGACGCTGAAAACGGGACTCGCCGCTGATTGGTTGTTTGTTAGACAAACCCCCACCACCGATTCTCATTGGATAATACATTTTTGTACCGAAGAAATTATAGGTTCACAGTGCAACACCAGACCAAGAGACTCAGTCCACTCAGAGAGTGGGCGGGGTCTTTGGGCTGGATCCAGGCTAGGGTCAGGGTGCTTTCAGACAAGAAGGTGGGTTAAAGGCTAATGACTGCATGAGTTGGCAGCCATGTCAGCTTCAGTCTTGAGGTTGCCGAGGCAGATAGCTGGACAGAGGTCTGTGCCACAGAGCACCCTGTTCTAATTCATCTTCTGAGCTGAACCACACACTCTCTGCCTGGCTCTCTATGCCTTCACCTGTCTCCCTCTCTCCGCTTCTCTAGCTCAGTAATTGCTGACCGAGCCCACAGAGTTACAACACTGAGACACACACGCACACACGCACACACGCACGCACGCACGCACACACACACACACACACACACACACACACACACACACACACACACACACACACACACACACACACACACACACACACACACACAAACACAAACACACACACACACACACACACACACACACACACACACACACACATACTGTAAGTCCACCTCACCAGTGACAAGCCTCATTACCTTGTGGGATTTCTAAAAGTAGAATCTTGTCAGGTGTCGCAGTACCGCGTCAGGTCATACTAACACAAGCTTGTGTTTACATAATGCGATCGGGAAAGGGTTTACATCTGGGGCCTGTTTCACGAAAGCAGAATTAAATAATCCAGTTATAAACCAAATCCAGGTTTGATAAAGCCTGCTCCGTACGGCCTGGTTTATTCTTTTCCTCTAAAGCCAAGCCAGAAGGAGAGGAGAAGGAGCGAATTTGTCCAGCCAGGATCATAAAGCCAGGCTGAATGCGCATTCACGTATTCCGTTAAAAGACCCTCCTTGACCGTAAACCAATCATGGAACCAAAGACCAGAGGGCGTTCTTGCGTCCCCCGCACTAAACATGTACACTATACTATAGTGTTGCAGAATCCTTGAGGATTGTTCAAAATATGCGAGTGTTTTTATGGAGCTCATAGCCGAAGTTCAGGAGCAGGACCACACCTCCAACGCAGCTACCTCCACCTCCTATCAAGCCACCTCCAATCGGGTCACCTCCACCTGCGTATATAAAGCCCATCCAACCCCTGGTTCTCCCCCCTGTTCTCGCTTTCGTCATCCCACCCCCCCACCCCAATTCTCATCCTACTCCCTCTAACATCTTCGATCCCTAAGGGGGTCTGACGTGCCTCGGGAGCATGCCGGATCCCAGAAGCTTCCCCACCCCGGCTAAATCCCTGACGCCGTCGATGGCTCGTCGATGGCCATCACCTCGTGGTGGCATTCACGATCATCCATTTTGTTTCAATAAAATGTTAAACGTTTTCATTGGTGGTGTGTTCCTTGATAGTGAATTTATCCTTGACGTGTTATCTCACTGGAAAACATGTATTCCATGCACTTTTCTTTGATGTCCAAATAAACAAAACCAATCAATCAACCTTCTTTCTCTCTCTCTCTCTCTCTCTCTCTCTCTCTCTCTCTCTCTCTCTCTCTCTCTCTCTCTCTCTCTCTCTCTCTCTCACACCCTGATTGGATGGCGTCTCCTGGGTGTAAACAAAGTAACACACCATGATGTAGCGGCTCGGAATCCTCTAAAATGCAACCCTTGACTCAGTCTGAGGGCGATACAACTCCAAAGCTTCTCCACAACTAGATCTACTTCTAATCATCCTAATCCCTCAAAAAGAAAGGCAATAGCTAACCGCAGAATAGCATGATGGCAGACATGTTGATTGGATAGCTAGAGATCAGAGGAACATTGACTAATAGCTATCTCCAGGCAGAATAGGCGTGCGTGCGTGCATGCGTGCGTGCATGCGTGCGTGCATGCGTGCGTGCATGCGTGCGTGCGTGCGTGCGTGCGTGCGTGCGTGCGTGCGTGCGTGCGTGCGTGCGTGTACCTTGACCCTGCTGACAGCCTCCTGTGCTTGCATCATTCGTATATTCTTGGAGGGATTCCTCTCAGACAGCAGCTGAGTGGAGCCCAGATAGTTAGCAGCGAAGATGATCCCATCAATCAGGTCCTCTGGCTCACATGGTCCTGGGACTGCACCAGACACAAAGAGAGAGAGAGGGAGGGAGGGAGAGGGAGGATGGCGGTCAATTGGGCAGAAGGACAGATGGAAGTTCAGTGGAATTGGTGCGAGGGCTGAAGGCGTATTGCAATCACAAGTTGCTGTGAGGAGGTCGGAATGGGGTGAGCCATGCCTCTACAGTTGTACATTACATCACACTGAGCAGTGCAATGGCCAGCAGTGTTTATAGGAACCATGAACTGGTGGAGCTGCAGGGCTGGCAGTAGTGTGTGGACTGCAAGGTTATTAGATTTTTAATGGTAATGTGGTTTAGTCGGGGGCAAGATTCAACAAGGTCAGAAAAAGTTTGTAGATCTGATATTTAGTTTTGTGAATACACAATACAGTTTCAGTTTGTTATCTTTTGTGAAGCCCAATTTCTATTTATATTTCAGTTATTTTGATAGTTTTACTGACCTACTGTATAATAACCCTGGCTGACAGTAGGGTGGACTGGAATGACTTATTTATTGTAAATTATTGGAATTATTGATCTGCTTCTGCGATATGTAGATGTGGACTTTAAGAGACCCACTCTTGATGTGAGAAACAGAAAGGCCCCTTTCATATCATGTCATCATGTTTACAACTGCCCAGAGGCTAGCTCCGAGCCGAGAAGATGATACCAAGCCTCTGAGTCTGATACTGAAAGCAGCAGAATTCCTCCGAATCAATAAGGCTAATTGCATTTACAAACTCATTGTGACTGAATCACCAAGCAACCTTCTGGCAAAGAGACAGAAGAACAACAACAATAATAAACAATAATGAACAATAATACTACTACAAATACTAATAATAGTACTACTACTACTAGTACTACTACCAGTGGTGTCATGGTGATTTTTTTTACTGGTACCACGGAACGTCACACGCACGCACACGCATGTGCACGTGTGTGCATCGCGGCATGCACACAGAACGGCTGCATATAGCCTAAGTCTATTGTTAAATAGTGTATGAGAGTTTTAGACACACAACACAAACACAAAAGTAGACTTCAAATAGTCAGACAAACATCTTTACTGCACACTAGCGAAAACCTAGACCACTGGGTACTTGGTGTGTCTTGGAAACTGGTGACGCGAGGTCGATTAGATGTGTCTTCTCTTGAATCTAGGGGGGCGCTTTCTAGCGTGCGCGCACATGCACCGTTCCGTCCCTGCGTGTCCACTGACTAGTAGTCAGTGACTACTACTACTACTAATAATTACTAATAATAATATACAATTTTTAGTATTATTAGTATAGGCTAATGGGATGGATAACTTACCATCAACAAAGCTGGGGAACGATGCAGCTTTCTTTGTTGGCTGGAAAACAAAAGCAGCATGTTGACAAATGAACCTCTCAGTAGAATGAGCATCTACGTGTCCTGGCTCCTGAGCTATTGTTTCTAACAACAGATGAATGCAAAACAGAGAAGATCAACAGGATATACGTAAATAATCTGTTCAATGGTACAACAGACAGTACCCTGTCATTCATCGCTGTGGGCAGGGTATTGTAAATTATCGGTACTGTCTGTGTACGTGTCTGTAGACAAAAAAAACTTTCAATAGACCATTGAGGTCAGACATAGAAAAAGAGATGTTGGTGCAAACAGTGCCATTGAGCTATATTATATATGTGCCGGAAGTTGTGGTGCAACAGTTATAACAGGTAACATCCGTAGCTTTGGGGTGAGCACTTCATATTTAGAATTCGTACAGGGGAAATGTACAGGCCTTAAACACAGAACTTTAGGGAAAGGTACCAAGGCCAAAGACCCAAGATAAAATAAATCTAGGGCAGTCTCGACCCAAGGCTACTGTGCAGCATACACGGGGTGCATACTTAGTTTAGACTAGTCATTGGTTAGACATGGGTTAAGGTTAGGTTTAGATGTGCTGCCCCGTGGGAGGTTAGGTTTAGGGTGAGGGTTTGAGATAGGTTGTAGTTGTAGGACTAATGACTGGTCTAACCAATGACTAGTATAAACCAAAAACTGTCTAAACTAAGTACTGCACCCCCCTCCACAGGTAGAGAGTGCAGAAGGGGCGTGGCATTGGACCATGAGATGTAATCTTGCATGGTGCGTGGGAAACTGAGTTGGAGATAGGTTGGATGCTCAAAATAGAAAACACCTGACATCTTGAAATGAAAATCACCAAAATGCCATCCCTGCAGAATGCTCTACCATGAATAAATGGAGAAATGGGAAAAGGAGGCTGTCAGGTGAGGCTGTAGAGAATGCAGTGAAGCCCAGACAGAGAAAGATGAGGCTGGGTATAGGAGCTGCTGAGATATAACACTCCACAGTCTGCAGCCTTCTATATTACTGGATCTTCAAACCTGCACATCGTTGCTTCCATATTTCAACTTTGTCATATTGTTTAGGAAATTAATGCCCTACGCCAAAAGCAGCAACAAATTGCAGCGATGTGACATACAGTAGGTTTGCTATTTTTGAATTTTCTTAAGTGAAAGTGGTTAAGTCTATCTGTGGGATTTATGAATATTGAACCAAAGAAAAGTATTAACAAGAGCTTGTGGCAAAAATAATGACTTCATTGTATCTAATACCACGTTCTGAAAAATAGCCGTTTTGGACATCCAATAGTGAAGATATCCAACACAGACCCCAGTTTATTGCAGCTGCGAGTGTGTGTGTGTGTGTGTGTGGACACATCTATGGCAGACATCTGTGAAAAATGACTCTCATAAAACTGCACGCTTCAAACACTTTTCAATTACAAGCACACTATCAAGCCATACACCTAGGTTATGGGATGGGGGATGTAATTACGCAATTATTCCTTTACTCGGATGGGATGTTCACATAACTGCACGCACGCACTCACACAAACAAACACACACAGACAGACACAGACACAGACACAGACACAGACACAAACACAGACACACACACACACACACACACACACACACACACACGCACGCACACGCACACGCACACACACACACACACACACACACACACACACACGCACGCACACGCACGCACACGCGTGCGCACATAAACACGCACAGTAATGCATTATCTATCTTGACATGCAAGGTAACGAACGGTGCTAATTTACACATTGTAAGGTTAATGAAGGAACATGGTATGATAACAGCCAGCATCATCTTACCTCTGGAACATTGTTGTTCTCCAGGGGGACATTGAGGTCGGAGCGCTGCTGTTTCCTAGGCTGCTCAGCACCGTTGTTTCCCTGGGTCACAGAGGAAGGTGCAGGGAGGGAGTCACATACAGTAGATATAGAACAGAGATTCTCAAAGGACAGTAAGTTATACTTACTGTAATTACAATTTTGAGGTACTTTTACTTGAGCGGAGTATTTCCAATTTTCGTTACTTTTATTTTTACTCCACTAAATCTTAGAGGCAAATATTGTACTTTTACTCTACTACAATTATTTTACAACTTTAGTTACTGGTTACTTTGTAGATTGAGATTATTGCAAAACCACATCCCTACATATACTTCAGCTATTTGAAAAAGATTTTTATACATGTGAAATGTGACATTTTGCAGAACGAGTACTTTTACTTTTGGTACTTTCATTATAATTTGATGCCAATAAATTCGTCCTTTTACTCAAGTAAATATAGAATACCGGACTTTTACTCATTAACAGAGTTTTTTTTCTCCATTATGGTATTAATACTTTTACTACATTCCCTCCCGCCAGGCGGCGATCTGTGGCCATGCAGTGCAAGCAAAATGCACAAAATAGCTATAGAAGAAGAGCCGTGATCCGGAAGATTGAACCAGAAGTGTTAATCGGCCATTTTCTACTAAAGGTCGGGTTGTAATCTGTCATCTGTTACATTTATTTGCTAACCGGGATGTCGAAATAATGTTTTATTAAGCCCCGAACATCGTCGTTTACCTCATTCTTAGCCCTAAAGCCACTAAAGACCGCGTGCACGGGTGCGGATTTGGGGGATTTTCGCCTGCTTCTACCATGGATGCTAGCGGTGGCTAGCGACAGAAGCCAAAATCCGGTAAAAATATTATTCATTCTGGATCAATGCTCTTCTCGTGAATGGCGTAGGAGGGTTTAATAGCTTTCCACAAGATATCTCGATGGATTGTGTTAAGTAAAACATGTGAGTACTTCTTCGATCACTGCAGACCTGTAAGGGTCTGTAAGATATCTATATGATATTATCTGGAATATCAGGAGCAAAACTGTGTGCAGACGTTTATCATTTGAATCCATCTGCAACCCTGTCACAGGGTTCCTGGACCCCACTTTGAGAACCACTGCTGGAATAGAATACTGCTGCATAATTCAAACTTTCATAAGCTGTATGAGGTACAATATCACTGGTAATGAAACCCAGCTGGTAACAAAACCCCTTTCTCCACTGCACGGTGTAATGGAAAGTGATGAAGTGAAAAGCGTATAGAAAAAGGACTTGCTATTGAGACTGAATTGAAACAGCTTACTGGCTCACAAGTCCCAATTCCGTATCAGTATTCGTCACTTAACAACAATATACAGTCATTAAAATCATCTGATTCATTTTGTTGTCCTTTGGCAGGACGACCTTCGGTCACAATAACATATAGGCTCCTCGTGGCTTACAGGGTGCAATGTTTTCCTCCTCCAACAGGATGTGTACTACTGTGCTGTTCTCCCTGTACATTTCCTCCTCCAACAGGATGTGTACTACTGTGCTGTTCTCCCTGTACATTTCCTCCTCCAACAGGATGTGTACTACTGTGCTGAGCTCACTATACGTTTCACTAAATCCAGCATCTCCAGCAAAACAAGGATGTTCTTTAGTGATAAAGCTTCCATTAAGGCACCCTATGCATATGCATTTGTCAACTAATAGTGGTATCCTATCCTAGTGCCCAGCGCAAAACATATCCTCTGATAGGAGAGGATTGGATGATCATCTGTCTGCTTGCGTGGGACTCATCAGAAACCACAGTGGACTGAGTGTACAAATGTAATCTAGTTATGTCGTCTGACCCACTTGACGGCTAACAGTGTGTGGCACACAGAGATCTGAATGCATGCACACTTGCACACGCACGCACGCACGCACGCACGCACGCACGCACGCACGCACGCACGCACGCACGCACGCACGCACGCACGCACACATGCACACGCACACACACACACACACACACACACACACACACACAGTACTGTATGGCAGGTGCATAACAGCATGCTGCCCACAGGATGCACATACTCTACTCCTCACACCATCTCACTTTGTTGGCAGAAGGGCTCTGCTGTGTGTGTGTGTGTGTGTGTGTGTGTGTGTGTGTGTGTGTGTGTGTGTGTGTGTGTGTGTGTGTGTGTGTGTGTGTGTGTGTGTGTGTGTGTGTGTGCGTGTGCGTGTGCGTGTGCGTGTGTGTTTGTGTGTGTGTGCGCGCATTATGTACATATTACTATTAATCTGGTGTCCGTGAGGTCAGATGTAGAGTTGCTGGCCGGCTCCATATATGCAGATCTAGTACGTCGTAGCCGTACATGTATGGCTATCCAGGGTTTGATGAGGTCAGTGTCGTGATCTTCATATATGGAGATTTGATCTCCTTACGCCCCCCTCTTTCTTCTTTCTTTTCTTTGTTTTTCTTGGAAAAAATTATGGGAAATTGGGGACTAAGCCCAAAAACTAATTTCACCCACTTTTCTTTAACTGTAAAATTGTGACAGTAATATAAAGCTGATTCTGATTCTATTTTGCCAATTTTTGAAATGCAATAATTCTATAAAAATCGAGTGTGTGTGTGAGAGACGACGACGAGGGTGGGCCATTGCAAGAGATGTGAAAGGGGAGGAAAAACTCTTCATAGGATGGAAATAATCAAAATGTCATGTGAGCACATGAACCCCCACACCACAAATCTCTTTTTAATCATCTGTAGCACAAGGGTCTGCTGTAGAGCTTTTGAAACAGCCTGGCCGCCCACACTCTAGTCATGCTCTGACACTGTTATCTACGCCAGAGGCTCCCACACTTTCCATTTCAAGGACGCCCAAATGGCCCCAGCTTTCTTTCAGAACAGCTTCCACCCGTCTGTTGAACAGAGCCTGAACACCGCCTGTCACCAGGCTGGCCTGCATGCCACACTAGAACACTTCTTGACGGACACTCATTTGACGGACTGCTTTTCCTTTGTGGATCTACCATGTGGATTGTTACCTCACCACTATTTTTGAGTGGTGCAACCACTCCAAGGAACAGCAATGTCCGTGTTAACCTATGTTTGTGTGTGACTATGTTTCTATGTTTGTGTGTGACTATGTTACTATGAGTACCAGTAGGGGCGCTGTTGTGCCAGAAACAGAGAGAGAGAGATAGTGCTGCACTGTTGCCTGCTAATGAGAGAGGGGGGGGGGGGGGGGGGGGGGGGGGAGTTGCACCACGGGTGTGATTTCTTTTTTTACCTATCTTCTTATGTGAACTTGCTGTTGTGCTGCTACCTTTTGCACCTTACAACAATACATGTATGTCTAACATGTCTAACAGGTGACCACCTCCCCTTCCTTTTTCTTTCTTTCACGTACATATAGTGTTTGGTATTTTGTCGATTTTGAGACTAGTGAGGACCTAGTGGACACTTTTTCATGATTGGCTGCCTCTAGCGCCTCTAAGCCAATGGGAGATAAAACCCATAGTCTGAACGCTGCAACGTGAAGCCGTATCGTCTAAGTCAATGGGAGATAAAACCCATAGTCTGAACGCTGCAACGTGAAGCCGTATCGTCTAAGTCAATGGGAGATAAAACCCATAGTCTGAACGCTGCAACGTGAAGCCGTATCGTCTAAGTCAATGGGAGATAAAATTTATCTATTCTATTAATTGATTGCATAGTCTGCATAGTTTATTCATTGATTGCATAGGGCCTAAATGGAAACAAGACTGCAATGACTTTTTTTGTGCTATCCCTTTCAGACTAAGGGCTCCATTTTCGTCACCGCTAAACCTCTTATCCCTAAACTTCTTTGCCTTTTTTTTACTATTTTGAAAAACATTTTTGAATAGTTCAACTAGCCAATCTACATTGACACGTTGTGAGCTTGTAGACTGGCCATTTTAACTATTCTAAAATGTTTTGCAAAATAGTAAAAAAAGGCAAAGAAGTTCAGGGATATGGGGTTTAGCGGTCACGAAAATGGAGTCCAAAGTGTTTGACTGTACTCTGCTGCTGTTTTACATTTCTGTCTAATAAACTATTCAATCAATCAATCAATAACCTCATGTACGTAACATACCAACCTCATGTACATAAATCTGCTGCTTATTATGCAATGTGAATGTATGTAGTTATCTTAGCAACGACTGATTCCCCCCCGCGGGATAATAAAGGTATATCTATCTATATATCTATCTATTATCTAACGAATCAACGAAATGATGGAGCATGCATGAACACTAATTTCACCCATTGATTTATTATACATGTGATGTGACAAATATATCTGATTCTCATTCAGCTTCTGACTGGTGGCCCTGGAAAATGGCGTAAAAATAAAAACACCATCAAAAAGAATACATTTTTCGCATGATCTACACAGCATGTGCTTTCTCAGTACTCTCTCTTTCCCTCTTCAAGAGGTTTCTTGGTTTCTGTGTGAGTGATAAGCTAATGAACTCCCCGGAGCATTGCATTATTGATGGTGAATAATATATGTTTGTCTCAAAGCAGAGGATCCACCCCAAACTTGAAGAACATCAACAGGGAGAAGAGAAAGAGAGAGAGAGAGAGAGAGAGAGAGAGAGAGAGAGAGAGAGAGAGAGAGAGAGAGAGAGAGAGGTAGAAGCTGACTTTCAAAGATAACTTTGATCCCAGTTTTACTCTTGATCTGTCAGTATAGTGGATAATCAGTTTCAAAGGGGAATGAATGCAACAATTAACATCAAATCGACTGGAATTCAGCTAAATCTGTCTTTCAGGTTATTTCAGGTTATATTATAACCTGTCATTTCTACCTAACTACTACATAGCTGTGTTGTCAAACCCCTGTTGCGGTGTGGAAACGGCTCGCTTTACCTGCCATTTTACCAACTAGAGTAAATGCTCTGGCAGATACAGTGTCACTGACGTGCATCAAGTTAAGCAACTTGATCATATTGGAAGTGTCAAATAGTCTACTACAATCGTTCGTGCGTGCGTGCGTGCGTGCATGCGTGCGTGCGTGCGTGCGTGCGTGCGTGCGTGCGTGCGTGCGTGTGTTTGTGTGTGTATTACATCCCTTATAATTGAAGTCGGCACTCGGCTGTTGCTGTCTGATGCAATTGAAATGATCAATTAATAATTGTGGTGCAGCCAAATAGACGATTTGACAATTCCAATTTGCAGGGTCATATCTGCCGATACCGATTCTGACCGATTCCGATATTCTACAGAGGACCACAATGGAAACAAGCCTAGGCCCAAAATATTCAATCAATCAATAAATATGCTCTTTTTTCCAAGTGTCTGTTTTCACTACTGAATGAGATGAGTACACTAATTAAATTTAGAATTTAACCATTGATGGTCACATTATTATTGCGTCATCAACATTGGTGAAAATAATCTGGATTATTTTTAGACTGATCCGATTCCAATATGGTACACCAGGTAGAAAGAAGCTAAAACAGAAACCTATATTTGAATCTAAAATAGAACAAAGTTTCACAAACATCTACAGTGCCATCATTTTGGTAACATCTCACCTGCTCCTGCGACCACCTCTGCCGGTCCTCAGGGGTGCGCAGGTGCACCTTGAAGCCCCTCTGGAGGTCAGGGTTGTTGTGGCGCGCAGAGGGCAGGTTGAGCGACTTGGGTCTGCTGTCATGGCGATGGTGAGGTGGCAGGAACGGGGCGGCGTCGGCCTTGATGTGTGTGTAGTCCACCCCCGGCGGGGGGTCCTGGGCAAGCTCCTCTGGGCTCATGTCAGTGCCACTGCTCAGGCTGCCCATGCTCATGCTCATCTTGATCTCGGCCACGATCTGATCGATGTCCTCCTCTGCCTCCTCGCCGGTCTCGCCCTCTACCACGAGCACCCTGCGGCCACGGTACGGCGAGACGCGCGTCACAGAGTTCCCGTTGTCCTCCGGGGCGTAGTAGTCTCCTGTGTAGGACCTCTCGTGTCTCCCCGCCTCCTCTTCCTCCTCATCGTCATTGGGACAGTAGCCCTCGCTCTCGGCCTCGTCCTCTCCTTGGCCTCCCCGTCGGGGACGCAGGGCATCCTGTACGGAGGGCTGGTGGCGGCGGTGGTGTTGGTGGTGTTGATGGTGGTCCAGGATGGGTTCTGGCCGTCCATCATATATCTGCTCGTCGGGATCTTGTTCCACCACCTCACAGCGCACCTCTCCCACCTCCTCCCCACCAGCCCACTGCTCCTCTGCTCTCTGCTTCTTCTGGCCCGTCCACTCCACCTCCTCCTCCCCTGCTCTGACCTGGCCTTCTTCTCTGCTCCTCATCTCCACATTCTCTTCCCTCATGTCCTCCTCTTCGCCCTCTCTCCACTCCTCTCTTATCACCTCCTCCTCTACTCCCTCTTTCCACTCCTCTCTTACCCCCTCCTCCTCTTCTCCTCCCTCTCTCCACTCCTCTTTTACACCCTCCTCCTCTTCTCCTCCCTCTCTCCACTCCTCTCTTACCCCCTCCTCCTCTTCTCCTCCCTCTCTCCACTCCTCTCTTACACCCGCCTCCTCTTCTCCTCCCTCTCTCCACTCCTCTCTTACACCCGCCTCCTCTTCTCCTCCCTCTCTCCACTCCTCTCTTACCCCCTCCTCCTCTTCCCCCTCTCTCCACTCCTCTTTTATCCCCTCCTCTTCTCCCTCTCTCCACTCCTCTCTTACCCCCTCCTCTACTCCTCCCTCTCTCCACTCCTCTTTTACACCCTCCTCCTCTTCTCCTCCCTCTCTCCACTCCTCTCTTACCCCCTCCTCCTCTTCCCCCTCTCTCCACTCCTCTCTTACCCCCTCCTCCTCTTCCCCCTCTCTCCACTCCTCTCTTACCCCCTCCTCTTCTCCTCCCTCTCTCCACTCCTCTCTTACCCCCTCCTCCTCTTCCCCCTCTCTCCACTCCGTCCTCACCTCCTCCTCCTCCTCTGCTCCCCCCTCTGTCCACTCCTCCCTAACCCCCCGCTGCCCTTCATCTCCATCATCTTCCACCCATTCTGGGTCTCTGGGATCGCCGTTGCCCTCCTTCCCCCCTTCGACCCACTCCTCCACAGCCTCTTGGCATTCCTCCGTATTGGCTTCGCCCGACTGGGCGGTGATGGCGCCGTCCCCCTGGCCATGGGCATGGCCATGGGTGCAGTCCCCCTCGCCATGGGCATGGCCAGGGGCGCAGTCCCCCTCGCCATGGGCATGGCCAGGGTCTCCCTGGGAACTACAGTCCATGCCCTCCAGGTAGCTGTCATCCTCTGGACAGTAGCGGATGTAGTAGGTCACACCCTCGTCCTCCTCGGCCAGACCTGGAGGCATTCAGAACAGAAAATAAGGGACACATTGCACAGGAGTTTACAAATGACCAATTTTTCATATACATTTTTGAGGGGCGCTAGCCCCTCCTATATACGGTACAGGTTTAATGTTTGTTTTTAGTTCAATGTTTGTTTTAAATGTTTTTTGTTCAATGATTGTCATAGTTGCAAGTTGTCGCATGGTGCACAAATAGAACATGCATGCGTTGTAGCATGTAGATCTGTTCTTTTTAGAATGCGCCACAGCCTACGCACAGTTATGACGTAGCATGCGACCGGTGCGATGAGCAGTTCCACAACAGAAAGATCAGAGAGAGTGGTGGAACATAGAATTCATGTATCAGCATTATTTTGAATTGTTGTCTGTCAAAGATGCCAAGAATATTAATATCCTTTGCATGACAAAAAAAACACTTTCCTCAGCGAAAAATACAACGTTGAAGCATGTGTTTAGGTTTAGAGACGCACAAGCATGTTAAGCTGACTGAAAACACGGATCGCCCCCTACGCAAGCAAAACAACAGAGACTGGATTTCAGTAGAGATACCACCGGCACGTTAAATGGAGACTGTCTGTGAAGAAGCTCGTCGCTGGTTGTAGTGTAGACTAGACTCACTGTAGAGGAGATGTTACCCGTATCCACAGTTGATTCGCCAATCACCCTCATCCATCATACTGATAATAGTCCATCAAAAGTAACAAGTAATAAGTACCGGTAATATAATATTATTACTTTTTCTAAGGAGCAATAAGTAATAAGTAACATATTACTCTCCTAAGTAATATTGCCCAACACTGCCTGCCAGTGAGGAGCCCCCACCAGGAGGATGTAGAGCCTCTCGTGCTACTACTCCTCCCGCCCACTCCCCGCTGACAGGTGCTGCCCATTGGACTACAGGTCGTATGTGCAATGACCAATATCAACCGGCTTCCCTCCCCCGAACATGGGCCAGTTGTGTTCGTATAGAAGACGCCCAACAAAGCCAGATGCACCATGGTGGATTAGAACCCACAACCCCTGTGGTGGTGGACAGGAACTTTACCACTGCGCCACCTGGGAGCCTTTGACTCATACATCTTGATCACATGACCCCAGGGATAATGTATACTGATTTGTGTGAGTTTTGGACAAAAGCTGTAGGAAAATGTAATCCGGCACAAATGGCCTATAAGTTGTGTCACGAATCACGATCCAAGGAATCCAGAGAAAAATAAGATGAATATACGACCATGGTTAAATTATCTGAGTTAACAGAAGTTTTCGCCAGCTCCTGCATTACAAACAGGAACAGTTCAAGAGTTATAGGCCAAAACGTCAAGTGGGCTGTTGTAGGGCCACCATGAGATTTGAAAAAATTGGGATGGAGGTTATTCCTTAGTTTAGTGGGAGTGTGCGTGCAAAGCTTCCCAGCAATCGGGCGCTGCATTCATGATTTGTGGCCAAAGACCCTCCAGAAAAATGTGATTATATGCAATCGCAAACGGTGCATATTATGCACGACGTGTCAATTATCTTTCAAAAAGGGCGCATAATCAAAACTTCCTGCATATTTTGAAACTTCTCAAATAAAATCACTTAAAACCCAGCATATTTCACAACTTTCCGCATATTTCACAACTTTTTGCATATTTTAAACTTTTCTCATATATATAAAAATGTCATTTTTCATCACAAAATCAAGGATTTTAGCCTGCATAATGTGTTTTTCTGGAGGGTCTAAATATTGCCAATCGGAATAGAATATGAGAAATATGACAAATACATCTTTATCACATGACTACATACAGTAGATAATGTATACCGGTTTGCGTGAGGTTTGGACAAAATCTGTAGGAGTAGTAACAAAACCTGTGTTTAGCAAAAAATAGTCTCATGGTGGCGCTATAACTGGCCGATTAAAAAAAAACCTGTGAGCTTGTAGATCGGCTAATTTCGGTTTATTTTGTGATGCACCTCCACCTTGAGGGATGGTTGTGGTTATAAAGGAAACAGAAAGGGGAAAGAAATCACAGAACTTCACAGCTTCTGAACGGTTTCAGGTTCTGGGTTACGCCTTTTCAGCTGAAAGGATCCAAAAGTGTCAACATGCTGCACTGACCTTCATCGTAGTCGTCATCGTCGTCCGAGGTGTTGTTGATGTAGTCGGAGCTGGAGTCTTCATCCAGGCTGTCCGTCCCGGCATGGTGGAAGCCCACTCGCTGGAGGTCGTTGTTGTTGCGGTTGCGTTCTGGTGTGGAGGGTGTGGCTGGCCTCTTCTCCTCTGGCTGTGGCTCAGCAACCCGCTCCACACCAACCTCCACATCTACCTTCACGTCTTGCTCTGGCCTGTGGCAATCCAAGTCATGTGGCCTTGGAGCGGGATACTGTGCCTTACAGGGTCTGGGAGGGGCCTTCTGATCACGTGACTCTTTGGGGTAACGGACGGGGCGTTGCCGAAAGGGGAGTGACTTCTGGTCACGTGGTTCAGTTGGATGAGGAGCGGAGCAGGGGGCGGGGACTGAAGCGGCCATGTTGTTTCCTCCACCTGTCCCTGGCCTCTTCCTGTGAGCCATGATTGGCTGCTTACAGGCCATTCATTGCAATTGATTTGCTCCTGAAAGATAAACATAAACAGACACAGCTTTAGGACACTGACACTGAAAGATAAACATATAAGACACATCTTAGGACACTGATACTGAAAGATAAACATAAGACACAGCACAGCTTTAGGACACTGACACTGAATCCTCTACAGCCCAGAATACAACATCCAGTCTTCCAGTCCTTTACTATACTAATGTAGACACAAATGCATTGTGTGTAAGTGAGTGCAGGCCAAGAGAGACTGCCGGTTAACATTGGTATAGTCTTAATTCATATCGATATTCAAACATATCCCATAGATCGAAACACCACCATCACCATCAACACCATCGATCAAACACTGACACAGCTCTCTCTCTCTCTCTCTCTCTCTCTCTCTCTCTCTCTTGAGTTGGACAATCTCTCATTTACATCAGCCATTTCAGCACTTCAGTGCTTACTTGCACAAATGCAGCTCCTACAATACAAAACTGGGCTCAATATATTGCTCTGGCTCCTGGGTACTGGGCCCATAACAAAAGCCTCTGAATGATACAATCCTTTGACTTTAAAGCTAGCAGGACACTGACAAACAAGTAATCAATAGGTAGTACATCAAGGTCATTCACATAGAGGTGCTGCATGCATTGCGCTGATAACACAATATTTGCAAATCATCAAGTCAAGATGGCCTAGTATTGATCTGGATTAAGTGCATTGGGAATTCTACTACGAATGCCATACCAAACTACATTAGGTAACAGGATGAAAAGACAACTCAATTACTCTTTTCAGGACAAAATAAGAATGAAAGGCTCAGGCTCCCAAGGAGCCTGTTGGTCTTGAATCTTGAATGACAGTAGTTCAATGTAACAGCTTGACTGAATCTGCCCCAGCTTGAGGCAATTTCTGACTCTCTATGATAAGAGAGGTCAGAGCTTCAAAGCTCTGGCACAGACAGGCAGGTTCAGTCGAGCTGAATGACCTCTCAGATATACTGCAGCGCTCGTGTGGCACAGTGCCTGCCCAGTGCCTGCCCAGTGCCCACCACACAATTGGTCCATGTTCGGGGGAGGGAACACGGGCAGCCGGGCAGGGAGGGTGATATGATATTTGTCACTGCACGTATTCCTAGGATGAAGGATCCACATCCTCCAGATGGGGGCCATAAAAATAGCTGGTCTACTAGTCCACAATGTGTTGTGATGCTCACTTGTAGATCAGAAATAGCCAACATATAATTTGTCGTCACACTAATTTGACCCCAGGGGTGCCACACCTGCAGAGTCCATCTAATTGGACTCAGCGGTAGGTGTGACTATGCACCTGTTATGATCACATATTCGGTTGAACTCCACGCAATGGCATGTGATGTGCCTGCCAACATGCCGCATTTGGAAGCTCCACCCCTTTGCTTGCATGGAATGGAAGTGAATGGGACACGACTGTTTCTGTCACGCATGTGTGGCCTTAAATTAGCCACCTTCAGTCCACACACAAAAACGTGGAGAGAGCCTCCGTCCAAAAAGTATGTCTGTCTCCCTATACCAAAACCAGTGATATTGGTACATTGGCTGGCAGTGGCGTGCACAGATAGACACTAGGGGGTGCTAGAGCACCCCCTGCCCTTTTGGCAATGTGCCCTTTCGGAAAAAAACAAAAGAAAAACTTTTTTTTTTTCTTCATTTTTTTTCTTATTTTGTACAGTTACACTGTACAGTATGTGGACCATGGTAACATTGATCAATTCTTGATAAAAAAGCTTCTAATATATTATTTAGGCCCCACAATCTATAAATCTCACACTATTAAGGCAACCGGCCGGTTCCATGCGCTGCACAAAGTGCCCTTTTTTCCACTTGAGCACCTGCCCCTCTAAATGTCTGTGCACGCCACTGTTGGCTGGGGAAACAGCAGCTAAGCTGCCCTGACAGGCATCAGTAGACAACCCAGTAGATTCCATCACCATTACACTAACGTCCACCCTCGCGTCCGCCACTTGTTGTGTCCTCCACAGGTGTTAGTCCCGTGTCTGATGGCAGTGGAATCGAGCAGGTGGGGCTGAAATTTCTGCCTTACTCACCTCACTCTCCATCCTCCAGATGCCATGATGTTGTATATTGGACGCACTATTTCCCTCTATGCTTAAGAATTTAGCTGTTTCATGTTCTGCCACACTGTTGCTACAGTAGCTTTGATCACTGTCAAATATACAAATGCAGTAACTCTTCCAGTATAATCAGGCGGGATACTTTCACTCTCAGACAATTGACACGCACGCACGCACGCACGCACACACACACGCACGCACGCACGCACGCACGCACGCACGCACGCACGCACGCACGCACGCACGCACGCACGCACGCACGCACGCACACACACACACACACACACACACACACATTTCATCAGCTCTAAATCATTCATTTGAAGTCAACAACACAGCACAGCTTTTGGACCCCTTCTCCCAGACAGCATGGTTTACTTTCCATCCCATAGCCCGAGGAGACAGTTCGCTGCAGTATCCGATAACGAAACAGATTCAACCCTTCCGCAAAACTCACTGAAGTATAGCTGCGCTTGATGTACACTCACTGATCCTCACTCCAAGTGGCTTGGACTGGCTCCTCCGAAAGGAAAAGGAATATTTGGGATGCGAATGATTTCTGGGTCACCCTGGAGGACCGAGTGCAGAGTGGACGAGTGGGCAGAAATTAAGGTATTGGAATTTGGGTAGTGGTTCAGCAGCTAGTGGTCCTTGTGAGGATGTCTTATGATGTCTTGTATGAGGTAAACTGAGATAACTTGAGGTGCACCCGGACCGCTATGTGCGTGACACCTAGGTCCTCTTTATAAGTGACACCTACACAGTGTTCTCTAGATTTACGCTGAAGAAGGCTCTCGGGCCGAAACGTCCTTACTGTTGTTTGCTGCTGGGGGGAAACAAAATAAAGCTTTAATCCTTCCAGGATACTACGTGTTTTTTCTATAGACCTTGTGAGGACCAGCCCCCAAACTCGGCTACGTATTAGCAGCAGATCCTGCTGGACCAGCCGTCACTCACCCTGCCGGCAGATATACTGTAGAGGAAAGTATGTTTGCTTGCCTCTGTATACAAGTGGCAAGGTCCTTACTACTGTATACAGAACAATAGCAAACACCCGTGGGCACACTATCAATCATGAAAGAATCAACAGACGGTAGAAGTGTATACTCTACTTCAACAGCAGAACAATGTTGGAGCACATTCCTTCTGTTTAGGCCGATACAATGTATTTTTTATAGGCTGTTTTGAGATACCATTGAGACACACACACACACACACACACACACACACACACACACACACACACACACACACACACACACACACACACACACACACACACACACACACACACACACACACACACACACACACACACACACACACACACACACACACACACACACATGAAAGCAATATGAGCCTTTGGCAAAGAACCTCCTTTTAATAAAGATATACTGTATGTATATAAGCAATAAGTATAAGCAAGGCAGAGTAGGTGTACTGTATTTTCTTCTCTCTGGTATACATGTCTCTGTTTCCCTCTCATGCATTTCGCCTCCATCTCATTTCTGTGGTGCGTCTCCACCAGTTGCCATGAGGAACAACTGCCCTCAGAGGGGCATTATGGCTGCTTTCCCTCACTTCCCCCCATACATTAATTACATTTTCCATCACCAGTGATTACCATGGTTAATTACACCTGTACAAGACAGAAAAGCACACGCACGCACGCACGCACGCACGCACGCACGCACGCACGCACGCACGCACGCACGCACGCACGCACGCACGCACGCACG